>NC_139246.1:47623456-48176218 GCF_977018435.1 Lepisma saccharinum
AGAATGAACGGGCGAAGAAAATATGGAGAATGAGAACGATGGAATTATAGGGAAAGGAAAGAGGGAGTAAGAGATATGAAATTGGAGACCGAAACAACAAATAAGAATGAAGGAATGGAGAAAATAAAGAAAATGGAGAACACAGAGAGCCAGATAAAATAACTTGAAAAAAAAACAACAGACAACGAGAGAGCGTGTGTGAGAGGGAAGGTAAAGAAGGAACGTATAATAGATAGGGAAAACAAAGAGGAAGAGAATGATGGATAAACAATCGACGAAGCACCCACCTGAAGCTTCAAGCTTGAGGACATCCAAACAAAATTATCTGGTGACACCTTGGCTTCACACTTTTCAGTATTAATAGGAAAGTGCTTTCCATATGTTGAATGCGACGCTATGCCTCATGGTTTCTTATCCAGATGGTTTCGAGTCATAAAACGCGCTCTGAAACCCTGTGGTAGCAAATTAACAACACGGCTTGTTGTTTATGGGATTCCTTCCTTAGAAGAAAGTGAGTTCTTTACGGGCACTTTCTATTCACTCTATATGTTTAAACACGCATGCCTATCTGCATGGAAGTGGAAGTGGAAGTGTTACGAACTGTAATTCTTCTCCAATTATTTGCATCAGTAAGTTTTGCAATCACGTCCCTTTAGAGTTAAATTCTACATTTTAAGAATCCAAACTGCATCTTTCACATCATTTAATGTTATCGCGTTTCTAAGACCTTGACTTCGTCTTCAAGGTTATGTTAATAAGGGTGGATTATCTTCATTTTAAATATGGTGATGGGTAGTGGAAATTTCATGGAACTACAAGCTCGAAAGAGTCGTTCTTTTCACGTTTTCACGCTTGCTTTCTTCTGGGAATGCATTCTTCACCATTTGGATGTCGAATATACCTGCATGTTTCTTATTTTACGACGCTCTTTTGCCGCTTAACGATAATAGCGACAATGAAGATGAAAGGATAATTAATTACATAAAATGTTTCATAGATTATAATCAATAATTAATTATCATTGGTTATAAATCGAATACAGGCTTCGGAAACACTCAATTTGTATATTTTGTATATATTTATCAGGATCAAAATTTCAACATTTTCAAAATTTGGAACTTTTTCGAAAGTTTCCCATCATCGATTTCGTTCCATTTTTCATATTTCCCAGCAAGCAAAGTTACATTCTGCAAACTATGAAAGCTAGAAAATATAAAAAATCAGCAAAAGCGATAATATTGAAAAATTGAAAATCTTAGATAATGCACCAGCACAAGAGACCCAAAATTAGTGTTTCCAGAGCTCTGTATCTCATTTACAGGTAGAGATAACCAATGAAACATGGAAGTCTCGAAATATTCAAAATGCTCTGACTCGGAAAAGGGTTGATTTTGGCATGAATTGAGCCGGCTTCCGTGGTGGAGTGGTTAGTACAGCGCACTATGAGGCGAAGGGTTTGATTGAAATATTTTTGGGGGTGCGTCAAAACTATGGTTATTTAAACCCGTCACACTATACGGGGACCTGTCCCTTACAGTAACTTAAATCAACACTCGTCTCTGAGTACGAAAATATCCTTACTTGGGCAAACGATGAGGTTGTGAAGGGGCGGGCACTCAGAACATATAAGGACAAAACATAAGGCAACACACACACAGCCCTACAAAGGATTGAACTGGCTGTAGGTCGAGACGCCAGAGCCTCGTTGGTCTGCAAGAGTGAGGTTGAGTCTTTGTTTGATACCTTACCAGAAGATCGAACCTTGTATGCCCGGTCTCGGGTTTGAATCTCGGCCTGGTCATAGATGTTCTTTGTGAGTGATGACTTTTCCTCATTGTCGCAATTAACCAAAAATGTTGATTGATTGAGTTTGTGTTTTAAGTCCACTTTATGCACAGTATGGCTAATCTGGGCTGGACCTACAGTTTAAAGTTGGATCCGAAACACTATAGCCAAAAGTGTCAGAAACCAATTCTATATAAAAATAGCGAAGTCAGACATGGATTGACTTGTATATATACGAGGGGATATCAAAAAGTAATTGAGTAATTTTTTCGCGACAGTGACGCAAAAAGTGAATTCCTGCCATTGGGAAATGCTCAAGCATCTAGCATACAGTCTAGACCTGGCCCCGTCAGACTTTTACCTGTTCGGCTCACTGAAGGAACACCTGCCGGCAAACACTTCAGCTGTGACAGCCGTGTGTCGTTGGTTACGCGTCCAGCCGAACGATTTCTACCGCATGGGCTTCGAAATATTGGTGTCACGGTAGGACAAATGTATAAATGTGAATGGATGTTATGTGGATAAGTAGAGTAATGTTCTACCTTCAAGATGTATATTTCAGTTTTTGTGAATACATTTCCGTTTGGCCGTAAAAAAAATTACTCGCTTAGTTTTTGATATCCCCTCGTATTTACGTTTTTTTAATAGTGTTGTAAATTTGTGTATAAAGACAGCTCAGTTTAAGGCCTGGTTAGTATATATTATTTTAATAAGTTCAGCTGCAGTCAAATATCATTGAGAAGTCTTTTAGATTAAGAATAAACAAGAAACAAGGTTATCGAATGAATTGTTCCTCCTCGATTGAGTTCGAACTAGAATAAGTGTACCCTTGTCCCTTCATCCAGGGTTGTTAAAGGTCCAGGGATTTTAAATAAATTCAATTCCGGTCCAGGAGAGAAAATCAGCAAGCGTAAATGGGTTCTGGACCGTAAAGAACATTTTCATCTGTAAATATTTCAATTCGGTCCAGGAACTATTTTAACGGATCAATTTAATTGTTGTTGTTGATTTCCAGAAATTGTGAATAAATTCAGTTTCCGTCCGGAAGAGAAAATCAGCAAGTGTATATTGGTTCTAGGCCGTAAAGAACCTTTCTATGTGCAGCGGGGGCTCAAGGGGGAGAGCCGCATTGCCATGGCGGCCCTACCCTCAGAAGAAATGCATACTTAGCCCAAGAATTGTTAAATTAATACATTGATAGTTTACAGACAAAGAGATTCGAATCTTGCAATCGGTCAAGCTGACGTGCCGACCGCCCCAACCACAGGCTAGATATGAACAGCCCCAACCTCCTCACTGCATCGCCAGCTGTTTCGTACCCTCGGCGAGGCAGCGGTCCGCGCCACCCAAGAACTGGCCTAACCAAGTTGAAACACGTGCAGAGGGTTGGAGAAGTCTCAGCGAGTAACATTTCCACCATGAGCCGGGAAGAAGGTGGCAGGGGGTGGTGTTAGCCAATGGGGTTAGTCCATAAGATACCAGCCGTGCCCGTTTTCGCTTGGCACAGGAAGGGAACTTTCGCAGTGTCGACACAGTTGCCATCTTCAGAGATAAGTCGCTAAATACGACGGATTTGTAAGACCCGTTGGGGAAGTAATTCGTGAAAAAGGTACTATCTACTTTTCTGCCAACTTTTGGAGAAACAAACGTACTATTTTTCCAAAGTTAAATGAACATTTTGATAATAGATAGATGCGCCTAGAGGGCCATCCAGACTTTTTAAAAATATAAAAGTAAAAAATCCTATGATGTTGCGAGTTTCCCTTGGCATTTCGACAATTTCTTTTTACATCAAATGTCTAGAATATTTTCAACATCCAGTTGAAATACGTGTGCATGGGGGAGGAGAAGGTGAGAAGATTTGTTTTCCCTTCCTCTTGTAATTGCGTTTTTAGTGAAGTGTTCTGTAGTGTATAAAGATAGGTTAAGGAGTGAGTGAAGATGAATCGGATTAGTGTGTTATTACTGAAACACACACTGTTTTCCACGTTACCAAACGAGGATAAACATCTTGGCCAGTGGGGCAACATCAAGGAGGGGGCGGGGGCATTGCAGAGATTTTTCTTTTCGATTTCTTGATCACGTTGGCACTACCCATCCATCATACTTGCCGCCGGCCGCCACTGGTATAAAGTATTTGAATTCGATCCACGAACCTTTTCTTAAGGATGAATTTAAATAAGGTCCAGGAACCTTTTTTCCTGATCAATTTAAGTAGGGTTTAGGAACATTTTTTCAATGAAACAATACGCAACTTAAACCGAATTTAAATTGTGTGAGAAGAAAATGTTGCGGTCCTGCAGAGGAACCCAATAGAGAACCTTTTACAATTTATGGGTTCTTGGACATTTAACAACCTGGCTTCATCCAATCATCTTATTATACTCCATTCTCGTATTCATGATTAGGCAAAAATGGAAGAAGAAGGAGGCCAAAAGAATAGCAACATAACAAAAAATACAGAGGAGGATAACTTCCACCAAAAAAACGAGGAAGCCAGTTTCCAGGAAGTAGGTTAGCACCACACGTCGTCGGCAAAGAAGAAATTGAACGCGTGAAAGTCAACGGCATGCTATATCGCGTGAACTCATGAGAGGAATGCAATGGCCGCATGCTCTCATAATTTTCTGAAATTCACAAGCATAGACGGTAACTAACTCACAATTTCACATCCAACTGTTTACTATTTTGCCTTGATGACTAAGATGGGCAGATAATCATGTCCTCTGCGAAAAGCATTCTGGGTATGTTTTCTCATAGAAAATATTGCACACAAGACAATGACAGCAGTTTTCTCTAATTAAGACTTTACTTTTAATAATTCATGTAATTTGCTTTGATACGTGGACGATTGTGCCATCTGCAACACGAATCTAAGTTCACAGTGGGAAGCAATAGTCAAAATAATAACAATGGTCACTTGTTGCCCGCAGAGTCACATGTTGTTTAGATGCGCATGGATGTCTGTATAATTACCTTGTATTACAAAGAGCAGTTCTACTCACAGAAGAAAAGAAATGTACGCAAAAACTTCACGTAAATAAAAATCCCTTTAAATACTAATTATGAGCATTGTAATATTGTTATTATAAATTGGGTGTATCCTATATACTATCTCTAGGTCACTTTTATTTTAGAATATATGAATTATCACCTTTTCATTTCTTTCATTTGGTGTATATTACTTCACTTTTCTGCGACTTTTGGTTAATCGCAAGGATGAGGACGAGATGTGATATGATGAAGGAACACTAATAAGGAGCACGCGTGCCCAGGCCGGGATTCGAACCCAGGACCGCTGCCTGTGTTAACCACTCCACCATGGAAATTGGCATACATTTTCATGATGGTAATGTTTATGTTTGAAGTCTAAAAGTTAATTCTTATACTATTTAACATGTGTTTTTCAAAGTTTATATCTATAATAGTTTTCTTGATAATGCATATTGTTATGTTCTATTTCTTAGGTTTTATTTATTTTACATTATGCAACTGCTGCAAAATGTTATTAACTAAATGGAAAAGGGTTTCATCCCTCTAAACCCTCCCTTTAATATAGCCATGGAATGTGCGTGTATTAATTTATGCACAAAATGTTGACAAACAATAATATGAACAGCAACGGGTTGACACTTTTTGGGACCAAGAATGTATTCTATCCTCAATTTGTCCCAAGAAACAAGTCAAAGAGTAAATTCACCAAGCTAGTTGCCCACGTGTCAACTCAAGAACCTGTATTGAATTGAGCAGTGTGGCAACAACAATCAATGATTGTCGTTTCGTCTGCATGCATCAAAAGCACGTGCAACAATCGCGTAATGTGTCTCGTTTTGGCAGTCAATCCTTCACGTTCGTCTCACTTTAAATTTGGGGCTCTGTAACTAAACCAGTTACGTCAGGAAACGAAGAACAGACTCGCACTGTTGAAAAACTAGCAACCGGAAAGGTCATTCGTTAAAGCCCAAGAGAAGTTCTTGCAAGTGGGCGGAAAATACACAGATTCTTCCTCTATTTTTCACCAGAACAACACGTAGACCCATATAATAATCCCGTTTTGCCTGCCCGAATAGGTTTTGTGCTTGGATGCTGGAAAAATCGTGCCCGCATAGCCAATTGTGAGGTGAGTCGCAACATGACCGTTCGTATTTGAGACAGAAGTAGGTTAGGTCCAATGCCATTGACCTAGACGCCATTTTATGGATGCATTTTATGGAGTTGTCGAGGCAATAATGTTTTTAATGGCATGAATTATTGCTTTAATAAACTTGCATGATTATTTTTCGTCACGTATCTTACGCGTCCAATTGCTTTATTTCCCTATTGGTATAAAAACAAAGTAGTCCTCGGCAATTTTTTTTTCGACGGCCAAGTTTCCTTTGTTTATCAACGATTTGCATTGCCTGTTCGCTCATTTAATTGGTTAGATTCAGCTACGTAGCTGGAAGAGTTATTGAAGAGTTTTCAGCAAAAAACTCAATTTGTACTACAAACCAACAGAAAAACAATAGAAAGCTAACGCTCTCTACTCGTAATCAAGAGGTCATGGGCTCGATTCACATTGAAGGCACTGAGCAAGGTTTCGATCTCACTTTAAACTATAGTTCTGGTCCCGATCAACATATATGAACATAAAAGTGAACTAAAATCAACTTTACCAAACTTCAAAATGGAATAAGCTTTCTGAAGACAATCGTTTTGGAAGCGTCAAGCAAAAATTACCCAAATGAATAAAAACTATTTTCTTATCGAATCAATTCGAATTATAGAAATTTATTACCAAAATTTTGAATTCGAATCTTAGACAAGCCACAGCTGTACATTGTTTTATTGCATCTTATCAACGTTCATAACTTCTGGTCGCAATATGCCTAAACGAAATGGAAAGATTCAATAACCAAATATATTACAGTGAAAATGCACATTGTCTTCTTGATTAATTGATTGAATTAGGTTATTATATATCGCTTATCTGCCACTTTTGACTAATCGCGACGATGAGGATGAGTGATGATATGATTAAATTGAAGAAGGGACACTCACAAAGAATACTCATGCCCAGGCTGGGATTGGAACCCGGTACCCCTGGCATCGTAGCACGCTCTGCTAACCACTCCGCTCTGGAAAACATTAAACCTTTTTTTCTCGTTTTGTATTCAGTTATAAATATAAATTCACATTGAATATAAACAGATAATTATTCTAGGCAGCAATAATGCACAATGATTGCTGGTTTCAGGTCTCTTACTCGTATATTACTAATTAGAATATCTGTGTTCGTTTCCGCATTGGAGCTCGTCCAGAACCTTATGGGCACTCATGCCCACAAATCAAACCGTTATTTTTCTTTACGTGGAATTACGAAACAAGTTCCTTTGAACTATAAGGAACATTAGTGATAAACGTGACACTGAAGAGAAATATAGATATCACTGATAAGATTAAAGCATATCATTTTGCATGGAACGTGTAGCCTATACAACTTTGCATGATCGTACGATAACAATCGTAGTGTGAAAATTCAATTCTTTGCTTTGAGGAAAGAAAGTGCCTCGGGTGCATGACCATTGTTGGATTCAGGTGTAAACATGAAATGCATATGTTGCACGGAAATATATTTTCTTTTGGGCAGAAGGTCAATATCCAAATGAGTATTTTTAACCAGAAGAAAGCATTAAAATTATATAAACAATGTAATGGAAAATACACACATTCTCAAAGAGCTGTTAACCTTTGGCTCTATTGAAATTTCACTTTTCATATTGTGTAATACTTTTTTAAAATTATTTTTTCTAAAACAGCAATATTTCAATTAAAATATTATTTGCTCCTGTTCTTTTGTGTAAGGATTTAATATGACGAAACAGTGGCGGTGATTTGGGTGCCAAAACTGGGGGGAGACAAGGCTTAGTGTTATACTGCGAGGGCAAAAAATGGAAAACAATTAAAGGGAACTGCTCCTACGCTCCTCCTAATCGACGCCACCGTGACGAAACGATAAACATTGCATTGATGTAGATCTACCATCCTGTGAACTTCTTGCATCTATATACACTACTACATTACTCTTATTTATCCAACAATAACAAAACTTTTAAATAGTGTTTATTACCAACACAGACAAGTGTGTTTAAAATACAAAAGCACCAGACCCAATATGATTTGTCGAGACGGATCGAAAACTAAACAGACTATAGTCTGTAATGTCGAAACTATGGTGTATTAGTCATAACTGTTAACTTCCCGCCAAAATATTACGTATATGCTGTTCTGGCGGGTACAGAGTCTGAAGAAGACCTTGCTAGAAGGTTGAAACGTAACGTTTAGTTTATATTTTTTAAAATGAAATAAATTCTGCCTTGGTCAGCATATTGAGTTTGGGAAAACAATGTCCGAGACACTCTGTCTACTTCAAATTCTAGTTATAATTCAAGTTTTAAACCAAAACTACTTTACTATGCAACTTATTCAGATTCTAGGTACGTGTAAGTCTGGATTCTATGACTAATTCAGTAGAACCAAGTTTCCCAACGGTGTAGCACATGGAAATATTATAATAAATAGTAAGATATTTAATTCATAACTATAATTTTTGTTCTATATTATTTGAATCTTTGACTTGATTTGATAGTGCTTCGTGGAAATAAATAACATGAAAATGATTGTAGTATATTAGAATGAAAACTTATAAACTCAAGTGTAATGTATGAAGACAAAGCAGTAACAATGAAATTATTTCTCATTGAATTGCATATACTCTCCGACAGATTGGTGTCCCTAACAGCATAGTGGAAAAATGCAGTTTTCACTTTCCTGTGTTTGGTAATGCACAATTGAGTAAGAGAAAGATTTGTTAATTAATTTCCTTTAAAACTGAGCATTGTTGACAATACAATGAGTCATTGTCGAACTAATTAATAGGCAAACTAGGACACAGTTATTATACATTTGTATGTTAGACCACAAGGCATCTTTTTGTTTTCAGTTACAAACATACATGAGCCATGGTTCGATACCTGGTGGAGGCACATAGTGGTTCGGATCCCACTTTAAACTGTAGGCCCAGTCCCGATTAGCCTTACAGTGCATAAAGTGGACTTAAAACACCAACTCAATCAATCACTCAATACATGGGCCATGGGAAAAGTTCTGCAAACAGTATCGGCATACTTTGTGCACGGAATCAAGAACATTCTTCACATGAATTCATGAAGTGTGGAAAAACGCATCATTTTAATTTTTCAATTTGAAGTATAAGTGCGCTGTAAATTCTAGTAAACAATTAATGACTTTAAATTAATATATTGCGCGGGAGATCGGACGAATGATCAATTTTCTCATTCCTAGGACCAGATCTGCAGGATTTTTAATATACATACTATAATACTTTGTTTCCTTCTATTGTAAAGTTGATCTATTAGAGGCAACTGTGAGCCTGTGCGCCGCAGCCGCATACATTCAATATAAAATTCATTTTTCGAGGGTTCGTGGCGTGGAAACGAGGCGTCACGCAGCAAATGTTAAGAAAAGTTGTATGCCTTATTGGGTTTTTGTGAGGGGTTTTGCGGGTGTATTTTTCAACCGTTAGTCTACAGGAATGTGCCAATTATTATTATTATTATATTTTGTGGGGTCGTGTTATTATTCCTTGCAGATTATACTGAAAGGACAAATACAAACACACATGAACAACTTACAAATAACTACTGATTGAGTCCACACGCCAGAGGGCCTTGTTAGTCTGCAAAATGCATTCCAGACACATTTGGGCGTCTTCTGAAAGAGCCATCCCTTACACTCCATAACCGTGCGTGTCCTGCCCGATGGCGCAGTCGTAGCGTCGTCGCCTTGTAATAAATGGGTCCCGGGATAGATACTCGGTGGAGGCACATAGTGGTTCGGATCCCACTTTAAACTGTCCCGATTAGTCTTTCTGTGCATAAAGTGGACCTAAAAATATCAAATCAATCAATCAAACCATAACCTTGCGATAGGAATGATTTAATTGCAGCAAATTGCAAATTTCGGACTTTACGATGCTGTCATTATTTTTAATTTGCAACACTTTTATTGTAATTGTACTCTAGACTCACTTCCCGTTCATTCGTTTCCTTATTTCATTCACAAAAACTAAATAGAACATGGGAGCTCCGCGATGACGAAGTGGCAACGTGGTTGCCTTGTAATCAAGGGATCACGCGTTCGATATCAGGTGGAGGCATACAGTGGTGCGTATCCCACTTTAAACTGTAGGTCCAGTCCAGATTAACCTATCGTGTATAAAAGTGGATTCAAAACAAAACTCAAGTTCATTGAACACGAACACGAATCTATCGTTAATAATTGTTAGAAGTGAAGGGGGTGCGGGGGATGGCATCCGCCGGCTAGCAAAATTTTCGAAAATCATGGTCACCATATTAAAGCATAGGATCAACTTCCCCAGCTAGACTCGATCGAACAGCCCTTCAACTAACACTTCCGGCGCTGTTGACAACAGAAATAGTAATAATCACATGAGCACAATGAAGTCATGGAACACTGGCTTCTTAGCACAGATTGGATGCACCACATCAAGAATAAAATAGAAAATAGAACACAAGAAATTTCCACGTACCACCTGTACAACTATATTCTTGCAACACATCGCTCACAGCTTTCTCACTAAAGCACACAACAGGTGGATCCAGCTACTGGGAAAGGAGTCGGTCAACTGCCAATCGTCACACTGGCGCCCCACTTTTTATACCCGGCCGCAGCTGACTGCTCTCCGTGACGTCAAGCTAGCCTAGGCGTTCCATTTGATAAGAAAGCAGAGAAAGTTATCCGGACAAAACGATTTTTAAGATTAGCAGCTGCAGATCCCATTGAATAAGGTGTTCGTGGGGGGAGTGGAGAGAGTGACGGACGGCCAGTATGATTTTTCCTATCTTTGTCGGTCACGTTATGTTGCGTGGGGATTGATGGTCATTTTCTCTTTTGTGCAGCCGATGTCCGAACTTCTGTGTCATGTTTCTTTTTCAGAAGAGTTACTCATTGCATTGTTGTCTTCTTGTAGGTTTCAGCCAGCCTCCGTGGCATAGTGGTTAGCGCATATCGCGGTTTTAATTGGGTTCCATTGTGATCTCCTTTGTCAGCTTATTTCATCAATTTCCGTTCTTCCTCATCGTCGAGATTAATCATCATATTAGAACCCTGGCATGGTGTTTGTCAATTCATCCATTCGATCATTTTCATCATCATCGTCGTGATTAACACCAGAAGTAAAAACATGACGTAAAATAACCTAAATAGATAGAATGAAAGAAGGATCAATAGGTTTTGCATTTGTTCTTAGTACGTGTAATGATACAATTATTACAATTATTAACTTGTATTATTATGGTTAACATTTTTATTATTATTATGAAATAATAATAATAATAATAATAATAATAATAATAATAACCAATTGGAATTTTGGGTTTCGTGTTCATAATTTTAGAAGAAAAGTAACTGGTAGAATTATGCACATAGGCTTAACTTGGCGGGGGCAAGAAGGGCACCTGCCCCCCCCCAATTTTCAGGTTTACTATTTTCTTAAAAAAACCTCCTGCGGCCTGAGGAACAAAGAAATAAATAGTATTTTTTATGATTTCTCAAATGTAACAGTTATTTAGCAAAAGAGTTATGGGGTACTTTTTTTAATGGATGGAAATTTTTCTATTCTGTCCCCCTCCCCCAAAGTTAGGCCCCAAGTTACGCACATGATTGTTCATATTGTGACAGATAAATTGTGACCTGCGTGGCAGGCAAATATTATAATTTGGCATCTGAAAATTATGTATATTTATCCTATACATTTTGAATCACTTCAAGCATAAAATATATATTTGCAATATTAAATTGATTCAAATTTAACGAAAAAGAACCTCATTCTGAAAATGTTTATCGATTGTAATAAATTAATTTGACGCTATGGGGTTGACGCACAGAGATAACATTCAGTGGATTTTTTCAACCGCTACCTCTTGTATCTGTATAGTACAGTGGAGGCGATTAGGGGGCGTGGGGGCAATTGCCCCACACTTTCTACCACTTTTCCACCCATGCTATGCTAAACCATACATACCAAGGGAAAGTAAACTGTCCTTGTTCCTCGAATTTTGTTCGGTACCTAATCGTGTCACTGTGTGTAAATGTTAATTAGACCGTTATAATTCTAAACTCTATAAAGTTGAGTTGTTAAAATGGGTCAGCGTTATTTGCTATTAAAAAATTAAGAATTCATACACTGATAACCGTTATTACCGCCAAGAAAGGAAATATGATTTGCTCAATTTATCTAATCCTCAAATAATATTTAAAACAATTTCATGCATAGGAAAAACACATTTTCGAATGATATGGAATGTGGGTTTATTCCTTATTGATATTCATAAAAGTAATAAGATCTGTGCATGAAAAGAACCATACTAACAAACGTTTTCTTTATCATGCTACTTAGTTTCTGCGAAATGTCGATCGTTATGAATCTCATCTTAAAGCTCTAAATCAAAATTATATAACAGTAAAATGTCGTAACGTGCCTAATGTATATGTTATGCCATTGTTTATAGTTATGTATAACAAAAGATGCCGCCTTAATCTGCTAGTAAAACTTGCTTGGATAACTTCATTCAAAATGAGAATTAATTAGTGGAACAATTTCATGTAAGTGGCACGTTTGTGTTTCCTTTAAATATTCAGTAAGTTGGAAAGGAAACATGAAACCTTATTACGTCAATGTATATAAAGTAATATGATTTCATTGAATCTATTGTGTGTTTGTTAAGTAATTAAATACAATATTAAGATTCTATTTCTATGTAGGACAAGGCTGCTTCAATTTGAGAAACTAATATTTTCAATTTTTGACACCCCTTGACTTTTCCACAAGGCTTTCGAAACACATGCTATATGATAGTTATTTATGATTGTTCTTCTTTTCTTACATAATAAGTTTACAATTCACTATCTTTAGTAATTACTTTATGAAGGACTGAAACTTTAACTAGTACCACCATAAAGCATTCTTAAAATTTGATCTTTCCATAAATACATGTTTTACGTTGAGTCTGGCTGATATAATTTTCATATTTCTCTCTTATGACAAATGAAAGAACTTTTAATGTGTATTTAAATACCGTGCGTCCATTTCGATCTGCAGCCGAGAGATCGGGAGAAGCGTGGCGGGCGGCACTGACGGAGATGCCGACATTTGCGGCCTGAAATGCCCGCTTATTTTTATGGACATATGCAGACATTTATATAAATATTGCAAAACGAGCACTAACCTGTGTTATAAGAGTATGGATTTAATTTTAGTAGCTTAGTGACTGTATGTGCCGATGATTTTGACACGCCCACCTCTTGTGAAACACGGCGTAGAGGTTTGTTTGGAGAACGTTCTAACGCTGCACCAATATCATCGAGTTTTGCTTCAGTTAGAATCCGTCGTTTTTGCTTAGGTGTTTTAAAATTTAACGATACAGTTTCTCGTAATTTAAGGACAAGATGTCTAACCGTATCTCTGTGTGGAGTTGAAACGCATGGGAATTTCTGTACAAATTACCTACACACGTCTCGACACGAGTTTGTTTTCACGTAGGTACGTGTCATACATAAAAAAATCTTTGTTCTAACGTGAATCTTGCGGCTGGCATTCCAATCGTCTCACTGACACGTCACACATACACACTACAATAACACAAACAAGTAACTGCAAGTAACCAAGAATAACACTCTTGCGCACAGTACGAAATTAACACGCTCTTGGTTTACATTGCTCGCCACTATATTTACAACTCTGTCTTCATCTAGTCGCGAAGGAACAAAAAACTCGAGCTCGGAGATTTCGGATTGCAAGGAAGCTCACGAACACTATTGACTTTTAACGGTTTCTTCTACAGCGTAATCTTGATACAGTGTTGCACATTCAAAACCTCCAAACGATCCCCATCGGCACAAAACTCTTTCAAGGATATAAACTTAAGCAGGACGTTACTGGTCAAAACTATGATTAAAATGTTTTATTATCAGTGGCTCTTAACATCGTTTCTAAAGCGTATTTTTTTGTGTATATAAGAGCAGAACTTGGATGAATTACAGAAGAACTTTTGCGTGTTATAACACAGGTTAGTGATCGTTTTGCAATATTTATATAAATGTCTGCATATGTCTATAAAAATAAGCGGGCATTACAGGCCGCAAATGTCGGCATCTCCGTCAGCGCCGCCCGCCACGCTTCTCCCGATCTCTCGGCTGCAGATCGAAATGAACGCACGAATGGCTTATTGCAGAAAGGGACCTGAGTCACTTTTGCACAATTCTGAGAAAAAAACAAGAAAAATCGTATAATATTGATAGTGTAAGAAAGAAATGTGCCGTTGTTGGCTCACATTTTCAGCATAATGAATAGTTAATTTTGCAACCCTCAATGCGCCCCCTGCAGTATGCTGCTAGCGACAGTGGAGATGAAAAGGTTGTAACTCCGATACCTCAAAAATGTGACTCAGGTCCCTTTCTGCAATAAGCCATTCATCTATAGTTAAAGTGATTCAGTACAAATATTTGTGATTATAGGTATTTTCAGTACTTACGGCGGGCGCTCTAGAAGCTGGTAAGGGAAGTGGTAAGTGGGGTTATTCGCTGCAGACCAACTAGACAACAGCGGTGGCGCCGAGAGATACGACGTGGCGGAAATAGGTACTACGTGAACCTCGTTCTACAGGCTGCTGCGTTTCTTATCGCGCTGGATTGGTCGTTTCCCCACTCCCCACTTCCCTTGCCAGTTTCTAGAGCACCCGCCGTAAGAACTTAAAAGACCTATAGTAGCACGATTTTTCTTTAAATATGGCGATCTTCTAGATGTTTTCTTTTTCGGTGATTCTATTTTTATTTAATGTTAAGAGAGGTTGCTGACAATTCGATAACATGCTATAAACTCTATATAGCGTATGTCATTTCAACTGAAATATTTATTCCAGATTTTACTTATTCCAGATTTTACTTTTTATATCATGCATGTAACCTACTACTTCCTGAGATGTCAATATTCCTTGTTGACTAGCGCAGACCGTTATCTGAACAAAAATGTGATCCTCCCCTTCCGTAAATTTCATGTTTCTGGTTCTAGAAGTTAATGAGCTCCAGTGATCACTACAGAAAAGGAGGAGAATATTTTCTCGAATGGAGGTAGTCACACTTATTAGGCTATACACTAAACACAAACACTTATAACAGCTAATAGGGTTATCCCCCATTACCCCCCCCCTCTGGCACCATAACTGCTGAGTTATCGCTCGTGTGTAAATAAGAAAACAGTAACACATAATAATTGTACCTAACCATCTATCTATATATATAAAAATGGATGTTTGTTTGTTCCGGCATAACTCTCGAACACCCGGAGCAATTTCAACTAAACTAACATACGACTTTAAATATGGAAAGAAATACTGTGGGTGTAAGACACCCCTAGCACCCTTAGGGTGGGGGTGGGAAGGGTGTGACATGTAAAAGTAATAGAAATCGACCGATATTAGTGTGGAATGCATAGTTTTCTGGGTCGCTAAGATGAATAGTGACAATCCCCATGCCGTTCAACTCCAAGACACCCGTGGCACCCCTAGGGGTGGGGATTGGAAGGGGGTGACATGTAAAACGACCGATATTAGTGTAGAATCCATAGCATTCGGGGTCCCTAAGATGAATAGTGACACTCCCAATGCCGTTCAATTGATTTATTCTTGCTCCTGCAGATGAAACTAAAAATATTGTTTATAATCAAGTTTTGATTTCAATTAATATCATAGTGAATTTGTAAAAGATTTTACTTTATAATTTGTATACTGTATACTTTTAAATACCTGCAAATAAAATTTGTTACATTTTACACTATAGTTAGAATTCGTTATTTTCCTGTCTAATAGAAGATTGGGATAAATAAATACCCGAGCTACACCAGGCAATCAGCTAGTAATTTATATAATAGACATAGTGTAACACTATGTTCAGCATAATGTTATAACTAGGGCCCGGATAGTTATGCACTTGAAGTACCTAAAGTATGCATGCAAATATGCACAAAAATGTACAAATATGCAAATAAATATGCACTTTGAAAAACAGTTTAACTTTCTAAAATGCAACAAAATGCTACATGTAAAGAGCCACACACATATGTGGTCTATGTAAAAGTTACAGTTCTGAATTCTTCCACACAGTCTTGTTTACTTTACACTGTTGTATTATAAGTGGAAGAAACCAAAGTTCTTACAGATCACGATTGCGCTTGATTACAATATGATATCCCAAATTTTCAAAATTGAAACTCCCGTTTTCGGCAAGAATATTTTTGAACTCAGAATAAATCTCGCTCTACTTTACAAGATGCAATTGAATCGTTTATTTCAGAAACCCCATATCGACCACTTTTGGCGAAAACGACATTTTTACAGTTTCATATAGCCCTTACCAAGTAGTGCCATTTGATGTGGAAAACGCTAATGTATCCGCATTCCTAACGCAGGTAAGTGGCCTTGAAATATACGTTTACTGCAGAAACCCCTCAAGCGCAGCGACATACAGGCTTTCTGCAGTAAGGGCGTAACTTCAGTTGGTACTAACTGATTCAACCGCACGATCCGTACAGTTGGCAATACTGCATTGTATTCAAGAACAAGTGTTCTCCCGTGGAGTGGTGTGTTTAGCATTCTCGTGAATTCAGTGGCGTGTCCAAGGAGGGAGGATTGATGGGTGTCAGCATTCCTGAAGAAAATAACGTCAAAAGCGGGACAAGGTGGCAAAATAAGGTCTGACAACTAAAACGATGGCGCAGTGGTAGCGTCGTCTCCTTGTAATCAAGGGATCCTGGGTTCGATACCCGGTGGAGGCACATAGTGGTTCGGATCGCACCTTAAACTGTAGGTCCAGTCCCGATTAGCCTTACTGTGCATAAAGTGGACTTAAAACACCAAATCAATCAATCAATCAACTAAAAAGGTATACGTAAACCTCCCCCCTTGAAAATAAGATCCTTACGAAAATATTTGGACCTAAAAGGGATGAGGAGACAGGTGAGTGGAGAAGGTTACATAATTTAGAAGTACATAATTTGTATTCATGTCCAGATATTATTGGAATAATTAAATCAAGAAGACTTAGGTGGGCAGGCCATGTGGCACGAATGGGAGAGGAAAGAGGAGTTCACAGGATTCTTGTTGGGAAACCTGATGGTAAGAGACCTGTAGGAAAGCCAAGACGAAGATGGAGGGATAACGTTGAGATGGACCTAAAGGAAATCGGTAGGGATGGAAAAGAGTATATAGATCTTGCTCAAGATAGGGACAAATGGAAGGCCTGTGTTGCTACAGCAATGAACCTTCGGGTTTAAGAAGGCTAGAGAGTTAGTTAGTTAGTTAAACATCCCCCTCCCTTTTTCGAAAATCCATGACACGCCACTGCGTGAATTGTTGCCTGAACTAAGTTTCTCCTCAGCTACCCTCAGCAAAGCCAGCAGGAAAGAATTAACTGGAAGATATTCGTAAGTTGCTGGATTACACACAAGAATATGAGAACTTCTAGGAAAATATTCTGCTGTGGCCAACAACAGATGCTGAATGCTTCAACGAGGACTATGAGGAAAATTAGGACTACCTATTTTCTTCTCTGAAAATGTGAATATTTTTATCTGCTAACGTGGAAGTTTTTATTTCTTTTGTTCCCCTTAAGTTTAACTCAAATAGTTTGAATAATGATTATCCTGAAGAAAATAATACATTTGTGTTTTCAACCTTTTTTTATTTTCTTCACGCTCAAGGTCATCATCTATTTCATGAATAAGAAAGAACAAAAGTGTTATTTGTGATTTGTTGCGATTTTATCCCTCCAGAAACAAAATAATAATAAATGAGCATTATGAAATCGCGCAGATTATGCGATAATGCCGCAAAACAAATGTATAAAAGTGGTTTTCTGCAAAAAAAAAACAACATTTGAAAATTGGAAAAATAATTATCCCCTCCCCCACTACTAAATATCGGAAACTCTCAAAATCCACGTAAACGTGTTTGGACAATGGGACTAAATTTTGACCAAATTGTTTTACTGCGCTCAAACATTATGTGGGACAATAGAACATTTTTTCTTGTTTTCTGACAAACGATATTTGTAAAGATATGGTGTTTCTGAAATAAACGATTTAATTGGACAATATTTTAAGGCAACAGTATAGACTGTCCATTGCATTGTGGTCGTTGCTCTCTCAAAAAGATTGTTCCCGCGAGAGGGACGAAAGAAGTCTTATCTCCTTGTTTTGTAAAATAATGTGGACAGTGGCGGCGAGGGAGGGGCATCTGCCCTCCACTTTTCGTCACTTTTGCCCCCGCACTATGCTAAACCTTATATACGAAGAGAAATATACTGTCTATGCCCTCCCCCCAGTTTTGTTACCTTGCAACCCCCGTTTTGGAACCCAATCGCCGCCACTGAATGTGGAGAATAAACAACAGCGACGGAAGGAAACTGGAAGTTATATTATTAAGAAGACAATACGCCCAATACACAGACGTAAAATACAATTTTAGTAGTGGATCCTGGCTCTACAACAGCGGCGGTGCCAGGATTTCTCATCTAGGGGTGCTGAGGAGGTGCGGAAAGAAATTTAGGGAGTGCGATTCTGAAAATAAGGAAAACATGAAACACGTATGCAAACTTTCTAAACTGAGGAAGCAAGGTGCCAAAACTGAGAGGGGGGGGGGGCAATTACAGTTTACTTTCCCTTGGTAGATAAGGTTTAGCATAGTGCGGGGGCAAAAATAGCAAAAAGCGGGGGGCAACTGTATCCCTAATAGCGGCCACTGATTAACATAAATTACTGACTGAAATTAAAATATATGTGTGAAATGCTGCCCTCCCCCTGGACGTCCATGATGATATGTATTAAGACTTCTACTACAAGAAAGTGGTCATACAGTGTAAACATTCAGATACACCCTGCAGTCTTATTGAACTATGTAGTGAAATACAAAATAAAATCGTCCTACCCTTAAAAACACAATTTTGAACCTTTTTCAATGTAACCAATCGAGGTACAAAATACATAGGAGTCATTCCATGCCAATTCAACACAGATATGTGCAATTTCCAACCTGACCATCACCGATTTTCAAGAAATTTGGGGAGTTGAAACTATGCATGGAACTTAGTAACTATTAAAATTTTTAGTTTCGTTTGTCTTGTAATTGTTAAATTATTCAAGGTCATATTTAGCATAAATTGCCCTTCTTGAACCCGATTAGCTGTACTAAATGTGCTGTAACTCCGCCCCTATTTTGCGTAGGAAGTTCAAATAAAGCTTATTGTACAGGGAATTGAACAAGCTTTTCAGTGATGTATAACAATCATACCTTTGGATAAAAATATAATTTTATCACGTGACCTTGACCTTTGACCTTGAATATCTCAAAACATGTCATCACCAAAAATCATGAAAAAAATATATTTGGTCCCTTATGCCATACTCTAAAACATATCAAAATATGATTCTGGGACTGCTATGGGATCAGAAGATAAAAAATAATATGTATAACTATGTGACTGATAAAAGCCTCATTACATGAACTATGACGAGTCAAATGTCCCTTAACACCCCCTACAAAATGTAAAGGAGTGATCCTGGGTATAATTGGTAATGAAAGAAATAGGTTAAACACAGGAAGATCCCTAGCCGTGTGTGTCAAGCGCAGGTCCGGCATATTATTGACCGCCATATTGAATTCAACGCAAAAATTTCAAAGTAAAGGGGGTGATGTGATATATCAAATCAGGCTAGAATTTCACGAGAAATGAAGCGACTTAGGTTTTTCCAACGTATCTTTAGCCAGCAAGAAGTTATACGCATATCTTTGACTTACGAAGTATGACTATTATAATGTTGTCAATGTTCCTGTGAGCACACTCCTTGACGTCTCTCACACACACAGAACATTTGGCAATGTAGCAGGTGCAACATCATCGCAGGCAGCAACTATGCCTTCTTTCAGATGGTCAATATCATGGACTTTGAGTGCATGCACCATTCTTTTCAAATGTTTTTGAAGGTAAAGGTCCTCCTAAGATGTTAGATCTGGGGAATGTGCAGGCATTTTAATAGATCCCCGTGTGCCCATCAATCTACCTAGAAAATTACCATGAAGAAATTGCCAAAATATCCACATAGTGCGGTCACAGTCTGTCCTGTTTCAAAACTCTGGAAAAATGCCATATCCCGTAAGCAAGGATGAAAAACCTGTTCACTTAACAAATCCAAGAAGCCCTCACCATTTAAGGTTCTGTTGTTGAATATGGACCAACCATTCCCGTTCTCAATACACTATACCACATCATTAGCTTACCAGCAACAACCATTCGGCTGGGATCTGTCTACTGTAAATTATTAAATCACATGTATTGGATATTCTTTTTATTAACTTCACCGTGAACATAAAAATTATCCCTGTCAATGAAGATTTTTTCATTCCAAAGGAAGTGTTTGTTTGAGATACTTTTCCCAATATTCTTCACTATTCAACTATTTGGTTAATGTCGCTGATTAAAATCATATGCAATGGTGCGTATACTTCTTTCTCTCCCGAGATGTCAGCGTGATCTCGATGAGTTCCGAACACGTTAGAAGCATTTTAATGCTTTGATTTTAACACCTCGAAAAGGAGAAAATGGTTACATGTATGTAGTAATAACATTTTGCTGGCTAAAGATACGTTGGAAAAATCTACGTCGCTTCATTTCTCGTGAAATTCTAGCCTGATTTGATACGCACATCACCCCCTTTACTTTGAAATTTTTGCGTTGAATTCAATATGGTGGTCAACAATATGCCGAACCTGCGCTTGAGACAAACGGCTAGGGATCTCCCCGTGGCTTACCTATTTATTTTATGACCAATTATACCGAGGATAACTCCTTTACATTTGACTCGTCATAGTTCATGTAATGAGGCTTTTATCAGTCACATAGTTACACATATTATTTTTTATCTTCTGATCCCATAGCAGTCCCAGAATCATATTTTGATATGTTTTAGAGTATGGCATGAGGGACCAAATATATTTTTTTCATGATTTTTGGTGATGACATGTTTTGAGATATTCAAGGTCAAAGGTCAAGGTCACGTGATAAAATTATATTTTTATCCAAAGGTATGATTGTTATATATCACTGGAACGCTTGGTCAATTCCCTGTACAATAAGCTTTATTTGAACTTCCTACGCAAAGTAGGGGCGGAGTTACAGCACATTTAGTACAGCTAAGCGGGTTCAAGAAGGGCAATTTATGCTAACATTGACCGTGAATAATTTAACAATTACAAGACAATCGAGACTCAAAATTCCCACAGTTACTAAGTTTCATGCATAGTTTTAACTTCCTAAATTTCATGAAAATCGGTGATGGTCAGGTTGGGGGCTGTGTTGATTTGGCATATATATAATATACTCATAGTATATTATATTTTCCGTCTGCCACAAGACACAACGCGAAGAGCACAGCAACTGGGTCTGGTCATCTTTAAAATCCCTTCTCACACACTATCCCCAACAACGAACTGTAAAATTTATTCGTGAACACTTGGCCTCTTCCTAACAGTTTTTGAAAAAGCTTGAAATGGTACGTTTACTAGACATGTTACGTGGAACAAATACATAGAACGTATTAACAAGGAAACTACCCTTCATGTTACAACCTGCATTAAATAATTTCCCGAGCACGACCTCAGCTGAAATTTTTGCTCGGGTGTAACGAAGAACAAGTAGGCAGAAAACAAATAGTTTATCAACAATGAAAATAAAAATAAAACATAACTCAGTTAAGTTATAGGCAATTATCAAAACCCACGAACGGACCACTTGAAGAAACAAAAGAAGAAAAATTCATAACAACAATGCCTGTTGCCAGGGGCGCCGACTTGTCAAAATTATTGGGGGCTCTGATCACTGAAATAAAATAATGAATGACTCAATCTCTCCCTTTTTTAAGTTTTGGCCTTAGTGTTCGGAATCTTATAAAAGCCCATGAATTCTTTAAAAATGTCAAAATTTTTATTCACAGTTCGAATGCAGAATATTAATTGTCCACGGATGGATATGTCACAAGTTTCGTCAACCATAATAGCAAAATATTCCAGACTTTTAATATCTGCTACCACGGAGCGCAAAACAGATCTCCTTAATATACGTATGAACCATCTCGTTCTGAATGTCATGTGAGAGACATTTATAGCCCGAAAGTCCCATCCACTCTCCTAGTTCATGCACATCGTCATTTCAAACTCTTTTTAGTAAAAATTTTAACAATACTCATAATTACAGTAATATGTCATTTGTTTTGCTGTCTCTGGTCATAGCCCCCACCAAAGTTAATGGTTTAGCGGTCTCAGCCCCCTAAATTTGATGGTCTAGATTCTAGAACATTTCAAATGTGTATTTAAAGTTAAGTTCATGTGGCACAATTCAGAGTAAACTTTACAAGAGAAGCACAATAATATATTAGATCCTCTTAAGCAAAATTATTTTGGGTGCTCTGCCCCCACATCGCTAACATTGGAGGGGCTCGAGCCCCCCCCCCCAAGCCTCATGGAGTCGGCTCCTATGCCTGTTGCATACAATAATAACTGTCTTACTTAAGTACCTATCATTCGGCCCTCAATATGACGACATGACATAATATTACATTAGTTTTAGTGTTAGTGTCAGTGTTAGTGTTTTCAGCTGAACGTAGGGGGTGCCGAAGGGGGTGCGGAAGAAAATTAAGGGGCGCGCAAGCACCCCCTCGCGAAACCCTGGCGCCGCCCCTGCTCTACAATATGCCAGAAGTTCATATACATGATTGATTGCATGTGCAATTGCAATATGCATTTAAGAAAAAACGTTTAAAATATTTATTTGCGAATGCTATATGCATAATGCATAATGCATAACTACCCGGGCTCTAGTTATAACAATGACCAGCTGAAAAGCATAGTTTCTCATCAACAAACAATGCTTATTCAGGGCGAGATAACGTTCAACGTGGTTCAACAATACCTTTAAGATCATGTTACCATGATACCCAGTTCAAAACATTGGTAGAAGGTAAATAAGTAATGTGCAACACCATACCTCGCATACTCAGCCAATGCTAAAATTTGGCAACGTTATGAATCTTTCGGACTTGCCAGGGGAGAGTAAGTTTGGCATTTAGTTAGTGTATTACTAGATACGTAAGCTTCAGAAATTGCGTGACTGCTGTCATGCACTATTGAGCATGAGAGATCAAAGTAAAACATCCAACATCAAAAAGATTTCAGTAAAGATACGTTTGACAGGGAAACGGGAATAAATTGTATATTATTTGAATTTTCGTCACATACAGGGGAAATTGTACAACGTCATAAGATTTTTTTAAACTTATGCTTTCTTATTTATTTTTTTAAAAAAGACTAATTTGCAATACACGTAGAGAGTGCAAGAAAAGACCATCCAAGGTTGTCCAAAACTTCGACGGATAAGAGGCTGGGTTAGGTCCAGAGCCGATTTTTAGTTACATTGTTTGAATACTTGCGATAACCCACACCGGGTATATAACCGAACACTACTACGTGGCAGTAAGACAGCCTAACAACTGGATTGCCAAGAATCTTACATTGTAATCCCAATAGTAAAATGTAATTTTAAATCCTTGGTCAGCGCATGTAGGTTGGTTATAGTTGAAGGTAAAACTGTCAAAGCCGGGAATCGGCTGTAACTCGTTTATTCTGTAATTGTAGTCATTCGTACTTACTTTATCTGCATTGCGAAATATTGTTTAACAAGGGATTTCGCTTTTTTTTTAACGAAATTAGTATCTATTGTCGACATATCGAGTAATTATTGTTCGTTCTTTTCTCGCTTCCTGAACATGCAAAATGGCGGGCAAATCTTGACTAGAGTTGTGTTTCAAACGGCAAAGCAGTGTTTCAACCTTCTTAACAGAAAAATTACCGCATAGCCCGGAAAACCATTCCCCCATAGCCCCAAAAACCATTCACGCATAGCCCCAAAAATCATTGTGGATCGTATAACCATCCACGAATAGCCCCAAACACCATTCACGATAGCCCCACGGACCATCACGGTAAGGTTAGGTTAGGTTGCTTTAGGTTGGGCAATATAGTGAAAATACTGTGCTTGGAAACACTTACTGGGAATTACGTCATCAGATCCTCGCAACATCCGGTTCAAGTACATGGATGGAAATGCAAGCTACAGCTATCGTGCATCGGACGGACATTATTATAGAAAAGTACATGAATTAGCGGCCAAATACATTGAAAAATGTGAGAAAACACTTCTACGACCTTCCGAAATTACACAGAAACTCAATTCCGTAAGTACTTTCTCCTGAAAATTTGAAGAAATCCGATTCCCGGCTTTAACAGTTTTACCTAGTAATAATTTGTGGCTGTAAGCAGCAGTTTGTTATTGGTTAACTATTAATCGGGATGCATCATGAGTCAATCTTTAAAAAAAAGTTATAAGTGTTATAGTGTGCAATGAATGAACCAGCATGTCACAAAAAGTAGAAAGTCAAGCTGGATAAAATACTGCAGTTCTGCACATGTTGGTGGTGCCTTCTGTCATGGGTGGTTCAACCATTTGGTCGACGCCCACCATGAAAATCGATGGTATTAATTTTAAATTAGAAAGAAAACCAATAAATTCATGATCATAGTCAATAACAGAAATAAAGTTAAGTTTATTAGCATTGTGTCCTCCTGACTGTGCAGTCTAAAACACTGTGCTTTGGGTTCAGTCTCTGGGTTCTCGGCCTGTGTGTAGGGCCGATGGCAACCCACCATCGTGAGGAAATTGGGGAGCTACGAGTGAGTAGCGTAATCTGGTCTGGGAAATTTCGTATAATGGCTGAGTGTTCGACGTGCTGACCCCACGTCACCCACATTACCGGTTGAAGATCTCCATACCTCTAGGTAGGATTGTGGGAGGGAGATCGGTTTAGGCCCTTCAAGGGCTGTAGAGCAGCGGGTTATTATAATTGTTATTATTTGCATTGTAGCAGAATATCCGAACCAAAATAGGGTTAGCTCAATCTGAGTAAAAACTGCAGAAGCCATGTTTTCGTATTATACCACTTAATCCGAAGAATAAATCTTCTCTGAGTTTTCAATATCCCAGAAATGAGATTTTTATATGAGGGTTGGTTGATTTATTTCGTCAGATTATTTTACGTCTCTTTTACACTTAGCTAATCGAGACGATCTTTATGTGAGAGATCAAAGAAGGTAAAAATATTGACCGAAAATTTCCTTCCGATTTCGAAAGATTTTTCTCAAACAAAGTGTGTAAAAATTATTAATAAAACAGCATAACCATGCATTTAAATATTAACATTGAGAAATATAAAAAATTGAGAAAAACAACTCGATAAGCACTAATCTGGTGTAGTGCAGCAGAAGAGTCTCTCCAAGGATATATTACTAATAATAATAATAGTCTGGCAATAACATTATTTATAATTATTTTTATTCATAATATTTATTTTTTTATCTCAATGACCTAACCTCCACTACAAAAGTTCTGGTTACGCCCATGCCATGTCTCTGTCTGTATCAAATCTATTTATCTCAGGAACTGATAAAGCTACATAAATTACACCTCAGGACTATATTCAATAGTAACGAAACACTTACATGGCCGTAAGGAGGAAACATTTCGGGGCGGAGGTTCGCCAGATATTATGAGGACCAGGTCATTGATAAAATTTGAATAATGACAATAATTATAAATACTATTATACAATAATAATTATAATCTCAAAAACTATCTCTATTCCATTTTTTATTATTATTATTACTATTATTAATTCTTCAGCAGACTTTTCTACTTGATATGTCAGATGCATGAATATCCACAGCACAAACGTTTTTCGTTGTGTTCATTACATTTCATAGATAGTGTACTGAAATGCATACTCATTTGTTATTAACCTCTATATTCCTTGTTAGATGGAAATTTTAGTCATAAAGTTTATGTTGTTGAACTCTCACATAAAATTTAAAATTTGGAATTTTCAAAACTGTGGAACAATCAACTTTTTCCGTGAATAAAACCTCTTTCGCATAAGTTTTATGAATTGCAAATGTTTGAAATGTCTACCCCGATCTTCTCGCTGTTGCGTTTTTGTAAAATATTGAATATTTTTTTATTATTATTATTATTTTTTAAATGAATTACAGACTGATTTTTGAACTTTAATTAATTGAACATGTCAGAAGTTTCGGGGGAAGGGGTTGAACCCCCAAAACTCCCCTCTAAATACGGCCATGAAAGCACACACTGAAAGATAAAGAACACTGTGCATTAAGTGAACTTAAAACACCAAATCAATCAATCGATCAATAAGACGTGAATACAGGAAAATGTAGGAAAAGTGTGCACCTTTTATTGAAGAGAATATACGAACGTAAGAAACCCACAAGAAATGTAATAAACTGGACCTACAGTTTAAAATGGAATTCGAACCACATGTGCTTCCACCGGGTATCGAACCCAGGACCCCTTGATAACGAAGACGTTACCACTACGCCATCGGGGGTCCTAGAATAGAACAGCATGGGAATACTCTACCAATATTGAAACTGGAAAATAATATAAGGGTCATGTCAAATCAGGCAGGAGTTGACCCTCATAGTTACCGATTTTGATGATATTAGGTACACAGCTTTGCTTTGCTCCAAAACCGATACCTGTGAAAGGATTTTGCTGAAATATCATTATTACGAATTATATGAGGGTTGTTCAAATTTTCGTTTTTGAGCAACATGTTCTTTTCATTTAAGTATATCACGGGAACGAATGAAGATACAGAAGTGTTCTTGAGCTCGTTGTAAAGAGGAAGAACTGTTGCATATTATGAGATGATCAAATTTTGAAACAGTAAAATTTGAACACTCTGCTCAAATGTTCAAATTTCAAGTTTGAACACCTCAAAACACTCCAATTCGATTTTTCTCATTTTTTGATATTTTTAACTACCATCCTTCTTCTTCATACTGAGAAAGTTTTATCGAGGTGTTTTTTTTATATATGGGAGAAAAAGTAGATTGAAATTTGTCCTGACCCATATATGTATTTTTAAAAATATTTCATTGCTCTCCTGACTTAAAACCCAAAATAATACCCAGACATAATTCAATCCAATATGTCATCTAGTTCCAGCTGTCCTCAAGATGTAGAAATAGTCGCTAAATACAGGGTGTCTAAAAAGCATCTGTGCAATTGTATCGTGCGATCCGTCTAGTATTGAATAATAATAATTATTATTATATGTGCAGTGATAGAAAACATGACTATAACAGTGTAGGCGTGGCTATTAACGTTTTGCGTTTTTGGGAATATTATTATCTCTCATGGTATCTGGCCTCTACCGGATTTGAATCCCTACCTGGGCATGGGTGCTTGTGTGTGTCCATTCATCAATTTCATCATATCATCCCTCATCCTCATCTTCGCAATTAGCAAAAAGTGGCACAAGAACCGAAGTAAAATAAAGCTAATCAATCAAATCATCACGATACGTTGACATTTCCTGGATCCATGTTCCATGACAATCTCTGGACAGTGAAACGTGTGTGAACAGTGACTTTTGGGACACACTGTATAACACAAATATATAGACTATAGGATTCCAAGAGGCACAGTGAAATAGTTGGTTGTACAAAAATCACAGGTGGATCCTAGGATCGATCCCAACCACAAAGATATATCTTCAGCTGAAAAGGAGAGAAGATATCCCTTGATACGAGTTTATAGAATAGTAGGAAAAATATAGGCTTGATTGATTAATTTGATTTATTTTACTTCGCTTTTCTGCCACTATTGGCTAACCGGGAAGATGAGGATGAGTGATCATATAGTGAAATTGATGAAAGGACATTCACAATGAAACCCATTCCTGTACGGATTTGAACACGGATCGCTTGGTGTTGTAGCGCGATAAAAGATAGACAATGGACAAAGTCCAAATAAGTTTTCATACTTCTAACAAAGATCCACCATTAACGTTCAGACGTTAATTTTCTAAGTCAGCCTCGCAAACTGTTCAATGTTGAGTGACACAAT
The DNA here is from genome assembly GCF_977018435.1 of Lepisma saccharinum. NCBI lineage: Eukaryota > Metazoa > Arthropoda > Insecta > Zygentoma > Lepismatidae > Lepisma > Lepisma saccharinum. Next base: position 47,651,411 of record NC_139246.1, read on the forward strand.
TAAGTCTAGTTTCTAATGTTACAAAAGCACTAAATACTACGTAAATATAACTACACTGGCCAGCGACATAGTGTTTTTATAATATTCAGAGAAAGTAACAAATAACAATATTTAGAAATATGCCTCAGAAAGACAATAAAAAACGACTGTGATATATTACAAAGAAATGATGGCACGAGTATAAAATTAACTCAACTTCCAGTTTTAACTTTCGATTCGTTCTCTTAAGTACTCATATTAGGATACACAATACAATTCAAGTCATTCATATAATGAAATCCTTTCTAATAAAAGTACATTGATTTTTTTCAAAAACTTACAAAATACCAAATTAATTTTCGTATTTGATTATGTAAAATTAAAAAAAAAACATTTGAACTTCCACTTTTCTAGATATATACATTTTCTTTCCATTAGGTTACCTTTGAGAACATGACGCCACTCGTCTGGAAGCTGTGCGCCAGGTTACCGTTGAGACGGAGATGACGCCATTCGTCTGGATGCTGTGCGCTAGGTTACGGTTGAGACGGAGATGTCGCCATTCGTCTGGATGCTGTGCGCCAGGTTACGGTTGAGACTGAGATGACGCCATTCGTCTGGATGCTGTGCGCAAGGTTACGGTTGAGACGGAGATGACGCCACTCGTCTGGATGCTGTGCGCTAGGTTACGGTTGAGACGGAGATGTCGCCATTCGTCTGGATGCTGTGCGCTGGGTTACGGTTGAGACGGAGATGACGCCATTCGTCTGGATGCTGTGCGCAAGGTTATGGTTGAGACGGAGATGACGCCACTCGTCTGGATGCTGTGCGCTAGGTTACGGTTGAGACAGAGATGTCGCCATTCGTCTGGATGCTGTGCGCTAGGTTACGGTTGAGACGGAGATGACGCCATTCGTCTGGATGCTGTGCGCCAGGTTACGGTTGAGACGGAGATGACGCCATTCGTCTGGAAGCTGTGCGCCAGGTTATGGTTGAGACGGAGATGACGCCATTCGTCTGGATGCTGTGCGCTAGGTTACGGTTGAGATGGAGATGACGCCATTCGTCTGGAAGCTGTGCGCAAGGTTACGGTTGAGACGGAGATGACGCCATTCGTCTGGATGCTGTGCGCAAGGTTACGGTTGAGACGGAGATGACGCCATTCGTCTGGATACTGTGCGCTAGGTTACGGTTGAGATGGAGATGACGCCATTCGTCTGGAAGCTGTGCGCAAGGTTACGGTTGAGACGGAGATGACGCCATTCGTCTGGATGCTGTGCGCAAGGTTACGGTTGAGACGGAGATGACGCCATTCGTCTGGATGCTGTGCGCTAGGTTAAGGTTGAGACGGAGATGACGCCATTCGTCTGGAAGCTGTGCGCTAGGTTACGGCTGAGACGGAGATGACGCCATTCGTCTGGATGCTGTGCGCTAGGTTACGGTTGAGACGGAGATGACGCCACTCGTCTGGATGCTGTGCGCTAGGTTACGGTTGAGACGGAGATGACGCCATTCGTCTGGATGCTGTGCGCAAGGTTACGGTTGAGACGGAGATGACGCCATTCGTCTGGATGCTGTGCGCTAGGTTACGGTTGAGACGGAGATGTCGCCATTCGTCTGGATGCTGTGCGCTAGGTTACGGTTGAGACGGAGATGACGCCATTCGTCTGGATGCTGTGCGCTAGGTTAAGGTTGAGACGGAGATGACGCCATTCGTCTGGAAGCTGTGCGCTAGGTTACGGCTGAGACGGAGATGACGCCATTCGTCTGGATGATGTGTGCTTGGTTACGGTTGAGAAAGGAGATGACGCCTGGAAGCTGTGCGTTAAGTTACCGTTGAAGCGCAGATGACGCCATCTATGAAGGACCTGTGCCTTAGAATGCCATGTTCGTACATTAAAAATGTAGTTATAATGAGGGAAATAAGATGTAAGGCTAGTAAATAACAATTTTTTAAATGGAAAATACAAAATTTTGAAAATAGATTCATTGTGTTAATTTCACACTAGTTTTTGTTATTTGCTATGCGCAAGGTTACGGTTGATTTTAGTTAATCGGTAGTATAATGTGCAAAATTTTTATCATGGTTTTTCTTGGTTTACATTTTGCAAGAGTGTCGTAATTTTATATTTATTGTGGCTAATTTTAATAACTATAACCAATTTGTTTTAATTGTTTTGCAGACTTCTTCATATGTTCCTTTACATTTTTTAACGAATTATTTCATTGGTATGTTTTTGGAAAACAAATTTAATAATTTTATATTTGATGGAATTTCTCCCATCTCTCGTCAAGATTTTGAGTTACGGTCAATAAATGGAAATTTTATTTTTAAATAAATAAATTATGTAGTTTTTAATGTTCTAATAAGGTAACAACCCAAAAAATTTAGGTAAGGATTTTTTCAAGAGGGAAAAGTTTATATTTAACTATATATTCAGAATGAAAAGTTGAAGTGAAGAAATTCAATAAAATGTTCCTAACGAAATGGAAACATTTTGCATTGCATTTACTAATTTCGATCACTAACAAAGTCATCGTGTGCATTTCTCTCGGATTAAATAAAGTGACATGTTTTCAAAAACTTGAAAAAGAAAACGGAATAGAGAAGTTAGAAACGATTATATGATATCTGAATTACTTCGAAAGTGAACACTTCAAAATAATGACAAGGAATAAAAATTTGAGAGCTCAAATTTACAACGAAGTATCATACCAATGACTTTTGGACTAGTCGTAGAACATTCCTGTGACATTTATTCTCAATATGGTGACCAAGGCAGAAATTTATTTTATTATAAAACAAAGTAAAAGTAACGTTTCAACATTCTAGCAAGGTCTTCTTCAGACTCTGCACCAAGTACAAATGTAACAAGGTACAAAACAGGACGATATATATACACACAAACATTACTCTCCTCCAGAACAACTTTCTAATAGTCTGGAGGGGAGTAATGTTGGTGTATATATTATTATTAGTTTCATTAAGAAACTCAACAAACTTTTCAATAGTAGGTCCAGTATCAGGGTTGAGTTGATTTGTTGTTTAAAGTCCACTTTATGCACAGTATGGCTAATCGGGACTGGACCTACTGTTTAAAGTGGGATCCGAACCACTATGATTACAAGGCGACGATGCTAGGGTCCAGTATCAGAAACAGAAAAATGTATATTTACGTATATTCTTTTTTTATTTGCTTTAATCAAACTGTTCAAATATTTTACAGGGCCGTTTACAAGAAAAAGCCTTTCTATAAAATACATATATCTATAGGTATGGGCCCAAAAAGCAAGCAAGCTTTTTTAAGCGTGTATTTTAAAAAAATCAAAATGATCGATTTAAAAGAAAATTAACAAAAAATATTTTTAAAATAAAAATCATTATTTTTATAAACACTGATTATAGTGCATCTCAGGGAACATTAGCTGATGATTGATTGATTTGCTTTATTTTACTTCGCTTCTTGTGCCACTTTTGGCTAATTTTCGAAGATGGGGATGAGTGATGATATGATGAAATGGATGAATATACATTCACAAATAACCATGCCTAGGCCAGGATTCGAACCCAGGACCCCTGGCGTCGTAGCGCGATGTGGGGCCGGCCATTAGCTGATGAATGTCCCCCTTTTATGCATTCCTGTGTGTATGTTTACACACCAAAAAGTGCATCCTTTTCATTTTATGCACTTTACTGTGTTGTTGGATTCAACATATATGTGTCAATTGACACGTTTTGAGTTCTGAGTGATATATTGGACAACTCAATTTGACAAGCTGAGAGAAACTCAAAAATATATTGACTAACTAACGAAATAATCTATAGAACTTGACCATGAAAATTATGACGCATGCTTAACGAGATCTAAAGGCAATTAAAGAAAACCCATAAATCATGGATTCGCTCGGGGTGAAAGATGTTATCCAGCAAAGAAGATACCAGAATGCTCGAGCATGTGTATCTCTGTCAAATACTGCACTTTCCATTATGACTGGTTTCCATTTGGCCAGTAACTGGAGCTAGTTGTTCGATTGTCCTCTGAGGTAGTTTGTTCTTGGCGAATGACTGTTTACACGCATTCTACTCTGTTCCAGTAAAGCAGAACGATAGAATGGATCCTCGTGTCGTCGATAAAGTCATGGGCGTGCACACACCCTCTCATTTGATGGGAAAGGGGAAGGGGGAGCAAAATTCTTGTTGATGGTTGAGCAGCACTGCACACTGGAGAAAGAAAAATATATCTCATCACTCACTCACTCTCTAATCCTCATAAACCCGAAGGTTTATAGTCTAGGACGAAAACGCAACCGACTGATTCGACTGTCTTGGACCCATCCGTATAGAACACATTAAGTTCAAAAACCGCTGGTGGTATACGACCATTGGTATTTCTGCCTTTGGAAGGGCAGTCAGAAAATAATATATACAGGTGCAGGAAACACCCAAATTGTTTGGATGAGGATGCTTCAAGTCAGGGACATCACTTTCAGCGGCATAGTCTACTTGCTTTTTGATAAGGAAAGATGACAGGTGCTTTAATGTTTTAGGTCCATTTTGTTTCGTGTTGGTAGATTCATTCTTACTATCTTTCTTTTCGACAATACTAATTATAAGGTAACGTGGCACTGACGTGACGTTACTTGTCCTTTCCAATATACTAGGCGGGCTCTGGACCCTCGCAAGTTTTGGACGTTTCCCCTCCGTTTGAAGGTGATTTTGTACCCATATATTAATTGCTATTTAAAGGAGGGTCCATAAATTGTCGCCTCGAGATGCCCTCTATGCCGAGGAAGGCCTACCCCCAGAAATGAAGGCTAGTCGAGTACCAAACCGAAATCCCCAAGGCCACGTTCGGGACTGCAACTACCCTTGCAGCCAACACTGTCCCATCGGCACGGGCAACTAACACCTTGGGATAGGATTTCTTTGATCGAGGTTGTCTCCTCTAGTAGGACCCTTAGTTACAGGGAGGTTAATAGAGATGGAGATGAATTAAATGAAATGATGAAAGATGAAAAACCTCCCTACTAAGCTCCCTCGCCACGTCAAGGCAGTCCTACACGGAAAGGGTCAGTTGATTAGTGTTGCAGCCTTGGGGTCGTTTTGTAAATAACAGTTGATAGCTCATGCAAATTTGAGCTGTATACAATCTGTTCTACAATTGAAGACTAAAATTGGTAAACGCTGTAATTGCCACAAGAATTCAAACACCGTTTTCCACGTTAAACTGTGAAATGTGCCATGCTTTGTAATGTGGTAAACGTGAAAAGTGACTGGTAGCCCTCTAAGTAGTCAAAGGGCGTGTAAAGAGGTCACTAGTGTGCACGTTATTACGGGCTGATGTGCGGAACGATGCGATTTCCCAACACTTTCGCTTTTGGTACTTATAACGTTTACCAATTTTAGTCCTCAATTTTATTGGACTTGTAAGATTTTCACTTGACTCTTGTATTGGCGGAAAATAATGATCTAATGAAGTGACATGTGGCTAAAACTTGTCTTTATGTAAAATTTGCACATGGATATGTATGCAGTGTCCGACACACAGGGTTTGACAGCTTTCACACGCACCTTTCCATCCCTACCGATTTCCTTTAGGTTCATCTCAACGTTGTCCCTCCAAAGTGGTACTTTTCACAATTAAATTCTTTGAGGTTGCAAAAGTAATCAATCTTATACTTAATTCATGAAGACTTTCTTTACTAATCGTGAGTTTAAATGTATCTTCCTTACCAATCTGTGCATTACAGTCACCTAACAGAATTTTTATATCTTACTGGGAAAATTGATCAAAGACCTGTTCTAACTCTGCTAAAAAAATCTTTAGTATTATCATCTTTATCTTCCGTTGGTACATGTATGTTTATTAAAATAAAGGTAAAGGTCCTAACTAATTAATTAACACTCTAGCCTTCTTAAACCCGAATGTTTATGGCTGCAACAACACAGGTCTTCCATCTGTCCCTATCCTGAGCAGGATCTATATACTCTTTTCCATCCCTACCGATTTCCTTTAGGTTCATCTCAACGTTGTCCCTCCAAAGTGGTACTTTTCACAATTAAATTCTTTGAGGTTGCAAAAGTAATCAATCTTATACTTAATTCATGAGGACTTTCTTTACTAATCGTGAGTTTAAATGTATCTTCCTTACCAATCTGTCCATTACAGTCACCTAACAGAATTTTTATATCTTACTGGGAAAATTTATCAAAGACCTGTTCTAACTCTGCATAAAAAAATCTTTAGTATTATCATCTTTATCTTCCGTTGGTACATGTATGTTTATTAAAATAATTCTACACCACCTACCCTGTAAAACTGCGTATGATATCCTATCATTAATAAATTCTTCTGTTTTAAGAGCAGAGATAAAAATCCTATGGATTCTAATAGTTGTTGTCACTCCCCTTAATCGTACTTCTTTGATTTAACGGCGAGGATCTGCCATACCTTACAAAACGTTACATTACCTTCAATGCGTGCAGGGAAACATATGTTGATTTTAATACTTTAATACTTGAGTTCATACATACATATGACATATTGCAGGAATGCAGTTTCTAAATTATATACTTCAAACACGATTCATATTTTGACCATCAGCTTCAAGAAATCTCAACACATATACACACAAATACAATTAACATCAACTGACATCTTGTTACAAGCAATTCTATGCCCAAACTCACGAACATTCCACCTTCTAATAACCTTGCATTCCACATCGACACTATTTTTAAAGAATACAATGTACAGGTTAGTCGTTAACCACGCGCACTTAAAAATACGTCATATAGTTGATATGTTTGTGATTACTGGCACGGTCGTTACAGCCTAATATTTATTTTTAAAAAATGGATCGGATATGTGAAGAGAAGGTAAAATATTGAAATGATCAGCCAGAAATAGGAGTCACATACTCCTATATTTTTGTTTTGGCACCTTGCCCTCCAAGTTTTCGAACACAATCGCCGCCATTGTACGTATGTATTTAATAAAGAGATGTATAACGTTCCATTTTTTCTGGTGGGTCGATGAAAATTGTAAGAATTTAGCCCACAGTGTATAGATTTGTCTTCTTTAGTGCAATTCAGAAGGAAGGCCTTTAATGTTTAAAAAATATTATCCGACTAAAGTCTTGTCAGCTGCCGCGGTTAGACTAGGGGACAAAATGGAAGGAATTGGTTTAATTATATTAATATTAAGTTTTAGTTGTTTATATTGAATCAGTAAACTGAAATTTATAATTTATATATGTTATTTTATACATACATATATACATATACAGGGTGACTGGTAATTAGATGTATTCCCTGAAAGGGGTTAAAGTAGAGACAATTTGCAATAAATTTGACCATATGATACCCCGTCCGAAAATTAGTAGTTTTCGAGATAATCGAATTTCAATTGTTTTTTTAAAAAATTACAATTTTCCACATCAAAAGATGAATTGAGAAAAAACTGCTCATTGTATGGAACTTATTTCAGCGTTTTCTGATAGTTAACAAATAAGTGATTCGTTGGAAAAAAAAGTTTTTTCCCAAATAACAATCACATGTAAGTAACGGGTGGGTCTAAACTTACAACTGATGATAAAAAAATGCACTCTTAGTTTACTTGGCAACGTATTAATAAAAAAATGGTATGACACGAAGCGTACAAATTACTGAAATTACTTCCTCGTGTCATCTGCTATCCATCAAGGTACAAATGTTGCTAACATTCACATTTGTGTACAAGAAATAATACTTCATTCATCTTCATGTGAATGGAATCAATGAACTTTACAATTAAGGAACATTACACTTCTTTATCAAAGTGGGCAACTCCATTACGAATGCAGGCACACAGGGTTTTAGGAACATTTGGTCTCTTAACTTGTGATGTGATGGTGTCCTTGATGTGTTGACCAGCTGTCGAGATCCTCTCCCTGAGCTTTTCTTGCGAGTTTACCGGTGTCTTGTCATGCGGCTCCAAATGTAAAAGTCGCAAGGGCTCAAATCGGGGGATCGAGCCGGCCAGGGAATCGGGCCGCCTCGGCCAATCCATTTATTTGGGTAATATTCACCCAGCCACTGTCGCACACCCAGGCAGAAGTATGGATGGGCGTAATCAACAATCATTTGATCGAGCCATTTTTCCTGCCCCAAATCTTAAATGGTATAACTTATGAACATTTTTTGAGGAACGGGATGGCAATGTTGTTGGAGGATGTGCCTCTAGCTACAAGACGTGACATGATTTATCAGCATGATGACTGCCCAGCTCAATCCCCCGATCGATTTGATGCCTTACGACTTTTACATTTGGAGCCACATGACAAGACACCGGTAAACTCGCAAGAAAAGCTCAGAGAGAGAATCTGAACAGCTGGTCAACACATCAAGGACACCATCACATCACAAGTTAAGAGACCAAATGTCCGTAAAAACCTGCGTGCCTGCATTCGTAACGGAGGTGCCCACTTTGAGCAAGACGTGTAATGTTCCTTAATTGTATTGTTCATTGATTCCATTCACATGAAGATGAATGAAGTATTATTTCTTGTACACAAATGTGAATGTTAGCAACATTTGTACCTTGTTGGATAGCAGATGTCACAAGGAAGTAATTTCAGAAATTTGTACGCTTCGTGTCATACCATTTTTGTTATTAATACGTTGCCAAGTAAACTAAGAGTGCATTTTTCTGTCATCACTTGTAAGTTTAGACCCACCCGTTACTTACATGTGATTGTTATTTGGGAAAAACTTTTTTTCAACGAACCATTTATTTGTTAGCTATCAGAAAACTCTGAAATAAGTTCCACACAATGAGCAGTGTTTTCTCAATTCATCTTTTATGTGGAAAATTGTCATTTTTAAAAAAGAACAATTGAAATTCGATTATCTCGAAAACTACTAATTTTCGGACGGGGTATCATATGGTCAAATTTATTGCAAATTGTCTCTACTTTAACCCCTTTCAGGGAATACATCTAATTACCAGTCACCCTGTATAATTATATAATTAATTCTCATCCTTCTCACATCATATATCCATCTCCTTTCCCTCGTGTAAGGAGGGAAATTTGTTGTTAGAAAAGAGTCCTGATTACAATCTTTAATTTACTAAGAACATTTGTCTCAAATAGATACGAAACGTCATGAAGTGATGTCTTCTTCCCTTAGTACATTTAATTCCATCTCATCTCATCTGCAATCTTGGCGATTTCCTTTACATATTGAAGTTTCGGCAAGATTTGTATCATGCCTTCTTGCTATCTTATATGTTATTTTCACACTTTATCGTGTCTTCTTCTTTTCTTCATTTTTTTGGCACAGCTATTCATTTTGCACAACTGTCGTGCAAATTGAGCATGTGACATTGTATATTTGGAGTAGGATTTACTTATATGTTAAGCTTGGATAGGTAGCTACTAGACCTGATCTACTTTTTTTTTTTTTTTTTTTTTTTGTAGAGAGAGAGAGATTGTCACCATTACAATGCTCGATTTTTGTTGCTTAATTTGATGTTTTTTTTATTACTATTCCTGGTTCCTTTTAATGATTGGCTGACGCTATGCGCACATCCATTTTGTTGTTTTAATGCTTAACGTGCGATTTTACTTAAATAAGTCGTGGCATTTTGTAAATTTTTCTTAACGGATTCTTTAACGTTACTAAATCATCAGCAACAATGAGAAAGCATTGAACATCACTCAACAATACTTTTAAGTAGCTATCACCATAGTTTCCAGAACGCTACAAAGAATGGAGAAGAAAACTACATGGCTGGGTACAAGTTCCTGTCCACTATAATCTTTGGCTAAGATTTTAGCAGGTAAATTGTCCGCCGATCTTATAGTTTTATTTTCTCGTACGACATAATTTTTTAAAAAAATATATATATATGTTGATGCCAATCCAGGAGTTGCTCTCTGCTTGTTGGTGTTTTTTTTTTTTTTTTAAATCCTTGAACCTCGCAATGAGAAAAGCAGATGGAAACATGACGATGAAAAATTGTCCACTGATATCTCTAGCTACCGTTGGTTGTAAAGTTCCTCACATCATGCTTAAATTAGCAAAGGTAGCACGTGTTCCCAAGGTGGCACACTTTACGAAAATCATATTAGTATTTAACACAGCTAACAAATGGCTCTACATTAATACACCCAGTCCACCCCAAGTGCACCATGCAGAAAACCATCCGTCTCTGGCTGCCAGGAGCCATTTTATGTAAATATGATATGAAGGAATTGATTCAGGGACATTCACAAAGAACACCCATACCCTTGCCTGGATTCAAACCCCTCGCGTTGTATGGGCCTTGCTAACCACTTCTCCACGGAGGTCGGCTATTCGTCGTTACTGTCAATAATCAAAACTTTGAGACTAACAATTTTCTCTAATGAATTGTAGAAGCGTGAGTAAACATGAAGAAATATGTTGTTTTCTTGAGCACAAGCAACATTTTCTAAGCAACTATAAGCCGTGGGCCAACTTTGGGACTCCTGTTTCCAAGGTGGCCCATTTATAAAGGTTTCGTAATTAATTTTTTAAAATGTTACGAACAATTTTACAAAATATCCATTGTTGATAATTAGTTGCAGGCATGGCGTATATATAGTTCACGTAAGAGGGGGGGGGGGGTTAACATTTGGTACAATTAGGGTTCCTATATTTTATAAGTGAAAATCCGGGACACTACTGACCGGTAGCTTGTCCATACAAATAGATAGTTCTTTTTTTCTAGAAAAGCTTTTCTAGTAATTAGCCCTGTAAAATATTTGAACAGTTTGCTTAAAGCAAATAAAAAATTACATGTAAATATACATTTTTCTGTTTCTGATACTGTACATATGAGGCGTTGCGGATACGAAGGGCGAACTCAACAAACGTGCATATTGAGGGAAATGTGATTCAAGTGATTCAATAAATTTTGGAAATCACGCATGAAATATTCCGATCTACTGTTACCAAGTTTTCGTGGAGTTAGCACTGTGCCTGACAACTTGAAACGCATTTCCCTCACAATGTACGTTTGTTGAGTTCGCCCTTCGTATCCGCAACGCCTCATATGAACCTACTATGGAGACAACTTACTTGTTGAGAGTGTTAATAAAACTATAGCTAATAATATCAGCAACTTTTCTTCCAATGAAAATAAAACATTCTGGATGTACTCTATAATTTGTATCTTAAAAGTCTTTTAGTCTTTATATATGAGTTTTGGCAATTTTTTAAATGATAGTCCGCAAAATATCAGTTGCCATTTTTATTTACAGTTTAATGATAATGACACTATTTACTGGTTAACATGATTAGTATTTTGTATATTTTTGTGCGCAAAATATTTTCTATTTTTGCCCATTAAAATTATTCATTTTTCATTCAAGAGAAATGTAAGTGTGGTTACAGTTTGCACATTATATTTCCTTTCGCATGAGCTTCACACCATCAGTACATATATTTTGTTTCCGTTCTTTTTCTTCCTTAGAGCCTAATAAATGCCATTAAATTATTACAAGATTAATGTACCTTCATCACAAGTGATTCTGATATCTACAAAATCCTTATGTACATTATTATATATATAAATTATTTATTTAAAGTGATTTAAATCGCGATTTTAATCAACCTGATATAAATGATTCCACCTTGCACCCACAAGAAAGTAATTCTCAACAATTGTGTAAGACTTACAATATACTCACAGTCAATTCAAGAATACATTACATCTCCCTGAATAAGGTATTCCACAGTATACATAACAAATCATCTCCGTTGCATGATAGGTTTAAGTTCCGCTCTGATGCCAGATCGTCCTTGCATAGAGACCTAGTAATCCTCAAACCTAACAAAAGCAGATTTGGCCACTCTTCGTACCTATAGCAGCGGTAACCTGGAATTCACTACAGACGAAGGTCAAACTCAGCACCAGAAAAAACGCAGTTCTGCCGTTTTCTACGTTCATATGTCTATAAATTCCAACTCATAGTCTATAGAGTCACTCGGGAGAATACGTCCAACTTTTTTTTGGCGGTTTATAGCTTTGCGAAATGAAGGAGTGTCGCAATGAAAAGGATGTCAAATGAAAGCTACATGTTTTGTTATTGTCACCTATACGTTTTATTACTGCAAGTCTTATAGCAAAGGAACCATAGAAAAATAAACAGATGAACGTCAATTTTGGCAAATCACCCCGTGTTCAGGGTAAAATGCCCACCCATTAGGGGTAAAATGCCAAATACAAGAAACAATTGTTGAAATACTTGACATGACATATTTAAATACACAGCATTAACTGGAAGATTATTAACGTTTGTTTCGTAAACAGAACATCATTTGTACAGACAAGCATAGCGGTTATAATAACAATTATTTTGAATTTCCAAAGCCTCTTTTACTGTTTACATTTGTGAGAACTTGCATTGTACTTTGCACACATGGACGTGAATTTGTTACGTATTTCATGCATCCACATACTACAACCAGAGCGTATAGAAGAGGAAGTGTGTGCACTTTGGTTTCTTCCCGTAAGCCAAGTGAATAGAGCGGTGCCCCACCGAAATACTGGCAGAACCTTCGCTTGCGACGAGCGTCTTCTGCTTGCAGTGCGGCCGCGCATTATGTAGAGCGTTGTGTTTTGTTGTGCTAGAATAACATTGTGTACTTTTATTAATGACAACGTTGTTACGTTATTCAGTTTAGTGTCGTTAGATTTGTGATTGATCCGTTGTGACTAGTTTGTGTTGTGTTCAACGCATTATTATTGTGTTTGAGACAGCAGCGAGCGAAAACTACAAGATGCCTACGTGTTTCGTACCCGGCTGTAGATCTGGATATGACTCCTGCACAGGCAATATATAAAGGATCAGAAGCACATACAACTTTAATAAAATGGAATGCTGTCCTTAGAGATAATCGAAATTCCTTCGCTTCAGAAAAAAAACGCTAGAGTCCTTAAGAATGACTTTATAAAGTACTTAAGAAGTGTCCGAATATTTGTGGAAGAACAATCACAAGTACGTTTTGACAGGAAAATTTAATCAAGATCCTCTACAACGCCATTTTGGTATATTGCGGTCGTTCACTTGTGATGATCATCCCTCCACTGTGGATTTTCTGCACTTACATATGTGCAATCAATTTACGTACCAGCAAAACTTCCTTTATTTTCGGGCGGAAACTGTGAATACAGGACTGAATCTCCTCTGACGTCTTTTGTTAATGAAATGCGAACTCTGGCAAGAGCAACCGAAAGTAAAAATCTTTCGGTGAAGAAGCAACCTGAAAATAAAATAAGGGAAAAAATTTCCATTGTTGAAGATGAAATTCAAATACCGGACTGGGAAAACAACATACCGTACTTAAATGAACAAAGTGTTGGTAAAGAATACTTGGTGTATCATTTGGCAGGATACACAGTGCGGTATATTTCAAAAGTGACGCATTGTAAACTGTGTACAACTTTTCTGCACGGGGAACCAACTAACGTACTTGTCTCACTTACGCTAATCCAAGACCATAGTAGCCGACTCTATGGGGCTGAATTGTGCCACATGAACTTAACTTTAAATTCACATTTGAAATGTTCTAGACCATCAACTTTGGGGGGGCTGAGACCGCTAAACCATCAACTTGGGGGGAGGGCTATGACCAGAGACAGCAAAACACATGACTTATTATTATATACTAAGTATGTAATTATGAGTATTGTTAAAATTGATATTTTTGAGGAATTCATGGGCTTTTATGAGATTCCGAACACTGAGGCCAAAATTTAAAAAGGGAGAGTGATTCATTCAATAATTTATTTCAGTGATCAGAGGCCCCCCCCCCAATAATTGACAAGTCGTCGCCCCTGTCCAAGACTATGGTTCGGGTGACGGCTGCAAATACCTTACCTATGCATCGAAAAGTGTTTATGATGTGCTGTTACGAGTGGAAGATGTTGTTGCAGAGAAATTATCATGTGCTAATAGTTTATGGGGTGATATATTTTTTTGAGTGTTTGGACAATTTAAATATAATTGCTGTAAAAACCTTGCAATTAGGATGCTGTGAAGATCATGTGCTGCGTACGCTACCTAAACTCGTATTTCACTATCTGAAATGTCGATTTTTCTTCCGCAGCAAGGAGATAAGAAAGGAATTAAGTGCCTCGAAGACAGCAAAATCATCTCCGAAATTCTTCAAAATATCCAGCTGCTGAGCTCTTCTCCAAACGTAAGTAACATGCATTTTTGTTTCTTATGTAGTTAGCTACGTAAGTAACGCGAGCATCTTCCGCGCAGTCTCAAACGTCACCACTGCCATCTAGGCGGTGGACCACGGCAACTCAGGGAGTGCACACACTATTCCTTCTATACGCTCTGCTACAACGAATACACTGGATCCAGTCACATTGTGGTTCTTTCTTATCATAATAATACCCATGGGCATATTGTACTTAATTTCTGTAGGCATATCACCCCACAGCTACAAGCAGAAAATTGAATCAGTAGGTTGGCAACTCTGAGCACCATGCGGCAGTTTCACTCTGCAGATATGTTTCCCTGACTCTTGATCTTTGCACCAAATATAATTCAGTTTCTTTCTCCCTTGGGAATATTATTGCACACTGTTAATACAGCAACGACCAAAATATTATTCCCTCAAAAATTGTCTTCTTACCTCATGAAATTAACCCTGAATGGCTTCAGATTCTTCTCACAAGCTCCAAACCTGCTGCCTCGTCTCACCACGGAGGGCGCTTTCAAACAAGACTCGCAGAGTTGCCATAACATTAACGTTACGCGAGATACGAGGAGGTGGGCATTTAACCCCGATGGGCATATTCCCCCGAGTTACTCTACTGTTTTCATTGCTCCCCCCCCATATACATATCATTAATTAAAATTTCCATCCTCCTTCCGCGAACAGTCAAGTCCATATCCACTCATATCCACATCCACATATCCTTAACTTCCAATTTATTTTCAATATACAGCTATGTATGATACTATAGAATATTCTACAATCAAGTACATTTTAAATCGTCTCTTTTTCGTTAGGCGAACATTTATTGTATAGGCAATTTAATTATATAAGACATCAAGCCATTACTTGTATTAATAATGAACTAAATGAAATATTGTACGGCTAAAATGTAACCCTATTAATAAATAATAATAACTGTAGGTCCAGTCCCGATTAGCCTTACTGTGGATAAAGTGAACTTAAAACACCAACGCAATCAATCAATCAAAATACGTGGCAAAATAATGGAAATTAACAAGAGTTCCTCATGTTGACACTCCTTCCCCTCGTACGTATATGGAAGATGATTTTCTTGAATTACTACGTTGTGTAATTTTGAACTTTTCATTCTGAATATAAAAACATATTAACGATATCAATCTTGATTTGACATTTTGCCCTGTAGTCTTTAATTAGGTATAATTTATTTCTTGGAATTATAATCACATGTGGTCTTAAAATAGTAAGTACTTCATTCCTCTCGACACCCATACGGACGTGTATTACTCTGTATATTCCCTTTATTGAATTCTGTGAGAAAAGTGTGCGAAGTAGTAAAAAAACAGTTCCGTAGCTTGCCTGCGATTTCAAGAGCGCCAGGTGGGTGCCCCCCCCCCTAGAAAATGACCGTCCACCTAAAAGGTGTATATATTTCACACATAATTTCATTTCAGTCACAGTAATTTGTTAATTATGGTAGAGATGTTGAAGGAACATGGTAATGTTAGACTGAAGCGGTGTTTCTTGAGGGGGCAACACTATTATGGGGAAAAATATGCCTCCTTTGCCCCTCCCCGGAAAAAATACCTTTGCCCCTCCCTTGAAAAAATCCTGCCCCTCAGGGAAATTCATCCGACTAGAGAGCTGCTATTTTTGTCCAGTGTCTCGCATCATTCATTAATTAGACAAAGCAATAATAATTCCGAGGATACATCCTTCCTGAATCCATACTGTCGGTCAGATATAAGATTGTTGACTTCCAGGAAGGTTGTCTATTGCTTTTAACATTACTCTGCATAATGTTGGGGTTAAGGAAATCGGCCTGTACTTACACGCTAGGGTAGGAGATTCAGATTTGTGAATTGGAGTTATTATGGAATGCTTCCAGCTCGTTGGAAATTGGCCACGTTCGAAGGACGTGTTTATTATGTCGGCCAGGGGCTCCGCTATGAGTGGGGTCAACACTAACAAAACGCTGTTGGGAATGCCATCCTAATGCTTCATTTTTAACATTCAATTTGTTAAAAAATTCCAAAACTTCATCGACCGTGACATATGTTAATGTGAAGTCTTCAATTTGTTGGATAACAACTGAACTGTGGTCTCTCTTAGTATATTTAGTTTAAAGTGGGATCCTAACTACTTCGTGCTTCCACCGGGTATCGAACCCGGGACCCCTTGATTACAAGGCAACTACGCTACCACTACGGCGTCGGGGAGGCCACACGTATTTTACTATCAATAGTTAAAACTAGAGTATCAGTTGGAATTCATTGCCAAATCATCATCCTCCTTGATTAGTGCCAATAGAGACCGGATTTGAATGTAATTACATATTCCTTTCTAGATACATACCTTGAACAGGAAAATGTCAACGAATTATATCACTGACATGCCTTTGCATAAGTTTTATGTTACATATTTTTACATATTTGCCAGGATATTACATATTTTACATATTTGCTTATTTACTTTACATAAAACAATATATTTTTGTAATTTTCCGTATCTTGATCCTTTTTACTATATTTTCGATCTCTGAAACATGATGAAGAAAATTTGTAGCTCATGTGATGTCATATTTTCTAATCAATGAGATGCATAGTGCTTACGGTCACTTAAAATTAACTGCCAAGTCCAAAGACAGACAAAAAATAAATAGAAAATTACGGGAACTGTTATATATCGAGAGATGCTTGACTTCCCCCCCTCCAACCCCACCCTACTTCTGAACAACTTATAGCCTAATTTGAACAACTTATGTCCTCAAAATTATGTTGGATATGTTCAAATGAAATAAATATCTAGCAGAATTCTTGAAATTGCTTGGGTACTCGAATATTATTAATATTATATATTCTTTGATACTACATATTTAGCTACATATCCTTTTGATAATACATATTTAGGTACATATTTTATCAATTATTGTTACATATTTATGTACATAGTATTTTGAACTTTGATATTACATAAAAATGTGGGGTCTACTGATTATATAAGCCTAAGCGTGGCTATTGTTTTGCTTGTTTGATCTTATTTTTTTAAGTCCATTTTATGCACTGAAAGGCTAATCAGGACTAGGCCTACAGTTTAAAGTGGGGTCAGACCCACTATATGCCTCCAGCCGGTGGTTATTCCTTTTAAACAGAGTTGGATTTTTGTTGACAAGAATTAATTGAAGTTACTGCTGCATAACATAATAGGTATCTTGAAAAATCATGTAGCAATTTAAGTTAAAAGATGAATGTTGTTTTGATGTCGTTGTGTATGCATTTAATAAACACATACCGACCATAAGCGTGTTCTTTAACAGCAACACTTAAAGTATTTTAAAAATAAGACTATTACTTTTCGTCATAAAAACAGTAAATATATATAACATGGTCATGTTTCTTTATTTTGTAGAAAGATAAGGCTGGGGGTCAGGGTGGAAAGTATGGGGGGCTGCAGCAAAAATCCACGTCGGCGGGGTGAAAATTTTATCTTGAGCCCCCTCTGACTTACGCACAGATAGGCAAGTAGGGAAGCCAACAAGGGGGTCCAATGAGAAAAAAAAGTCAGGGAAAGCCGTCATCTTTGAAAAATGGCTCCCAAAATCAGTTCTTTTGCAAATATCTCGCTTGAAAAACATTTTACAGCAAAGGAGGTTAAAAAAACTCTACATAAAATTCTCTACAAAAAAGGATCTATGCATGTTTCTTCTAGGATGCACTTCTTTGTCTTTGGGTGCTATACATGAGCGAGAAATTTTTTTTCCCCGACCTGTTTTGAATTCACGGGAACATCTTTTACATGATGCTTTGTAGTATTTATCTTCTATAAAACAGGACTTACTATATTTGTTTTTCTTATAGAATGTCATTTTTTGGTCCAATTGCTTTTATTATTGCATCCAGTACTTATAGAAAATAGTCTACTGTCACCTGTGTGCAGGAGAGAATATGTTTGGTCCTAAAGAGAAGATAACTCAAAAGAAATATGATGACTTTGTCCAAAAAGGTTATATCACAATAAAACGTCCTTGTTCGATTAGATGTGACTGCGTTATACTGTACTCAGTGCTCGCTAAGCTAGTGGGGGCAGCCATCCTTCGCAGTGAGTGAATTCGCACACCTATATCCCCTAACAGCTCTTTTCCAAAATTAAAAATGTTAAATCGACGTTGAGGAATGGACTGGCCGCCACACACATTTAAAACTGTCTGCGAGTATCATCATCCAACTAACTTCAAGATGAATATTGACACGCCAGTGAAGAGAAAAACAATCTAAATTACAAATTTGTGTATGAATGGTTAACGTGCTTTTTTGTAAACAAAATAGCAGTTTAGTTTCATTATGCTTATTTGTTGTGTTGAACTTGTCAGTGTTCTTTGAATAATTATTTTACCATGCTGGTGTGTTGTTTTAGTAAATGAATGTATCTTGAAAAACAGAAAACATGTACGTATTTTTAAAGCTACCACTGTCTATGTGAACGGGCCAGGAACGGTGCTAGGGACAGCCATACATGTTAACAGCACCAAACCTGACCTGCCTAACCCATCCACATATGCATAATAGTTTAAATAAACAAATTTACATGGTTATTTCTGGTTTGACGCTGTACGAATGAAGCTCCTAACTTTGAGGGAGATGCCCACTCAGTAACGTATTTGTCATTTCATTTTGGGGTATTTGGGGGGTATGCAAATTTGTACAAATGCTACCAGTCAGTCAACTCAAGTATTGCCCTGCTGTTCTAGGTACCTTTGAACTAATCCAGATCATTAAATGTTATGATAATAATGCCGAAAAGTTAACCACATTTGTATTGCCAAGTTCAAACTTAAGGTCCTAACCTACCTACAAGTTTCTTGTGAACACTTACATTCATGTAAAATATCAGAACCATGCCTTGAAAACAAAAATGGAAAACAGCTTTGAGAGGTTGGTCAGTTGGAGAATGGTGTCCTTTTTTAATCCACAAGGCTGCACACTTTTCGGGAAGTAAATCTTTGATGACTGGATCATTAATTAATACGAATGATTTTTCGTTAAGAAATGGTATACTACATTCTTTCAATTCCATTTGGGGGTGGGGTAGAAACGTCCCTGGTAGGGATATAAATAATTTTCTTTTTCCGGTGTTAACATTTTTGTGTTGTGTCCCCTGCATCCCCCCGTCAATTCGCACACTGCTCTTTGCATATATCTCCCAAGGTGCTAAGGCTGTCCCTAGCCGCTCGTAGTCAGTTCCTTATAGAATATGAAAATAGTCGGCTATAGGGAAAACGTTGAGGACCACTGTGTCAGAGTATCCAAGAGCCTAATAAACAACAATAAATGATTCCGAAATTGATGTATTTTAAGCAAAATTCATTCTAATCTACAAACTATTTTTGTAGACTAATCTATAAATTATTTCTTTCATGTGAAGTGATTTAAATCATTCATTTGTTTCATTAAACGCACGACCTAAATTAGCTGACTTAAATCAAAAACCTTGAGTTCACATGTCTGAAAGTCAGTCAACATTTGTTGAAACTTTACTGTAATAACTATACAAACTTTGAATAATTTATTTTCTCCACTCGCAAAGATTTGATTTTAGAATAGCCTAAGGCTCGCTTTAGACGAAAGCCTTTTTTCTTAGCATTTACGCCATGACCAAAAAGCTACCGTGTAAAGTGAGAAATGTCATGGCATTTCAGATGCCATGGAATATTTCATGGCATTTCTCAAGGATAGGCTCGGTTCGTAGCATTTTTCGTAGCGTAACCAATCAGAAGCGACCTCTAGGTCACAAGTGCAGTTGTAATGGCGGCCGCGTGAGATGTAAACAATGTATCACTTCACATTTTTAGAAGCCGATAACTATTCAACCGAGAGGAATAACGTTTCCTAAAAAAAGGTTTTAGGTACAAATCAATTGCGCCGCTTAAATAAGATACTTTATAATGTATACAGGACACGTATGGAAGAATATTTTAGTTCTTTAAATTGTAAACATCGTGCACTCACCATAAATAGTGTAATTCAACGTGCCTTTCGTGCTGTATATATTATAAATTATGCTAGCAAAAATGCTAAACGAAATGCTTCCGTCGAAATGCTTCCTTACGATGTAATTCGCATATTGTATGCTTTAGAACACTCCCCCTCTGAGGATGAAGTTAATGCTAGTATTAAACATCTGCCAAGAAAGGAGCTTCGAAGAGCGATTGTAATGAATCCCACTAGAATGATTGGATCATACAGGGTGTATCATAATAGAGTAAACAACTTTAAGAATTTATTTCGACTAAACTATGGAATACAACAATGATATTTATTGTGTATGATTCAGTAACACTTCAAGTTTCTATGAATGTCTACAAATGCCTATAAATGTTCACTGTGGCTTCAGCAAGTTTTGTGACACACATCCCTTCGAAATTCTAGTTAATGCTCCACTTTTCCGAAGAACTCCTCGTCCACCAAAGCAAGGGTGTTTCTTATTTTCTCCTTTAGATGTTTAGGTGGAACATAGACTTTGTCTTTCATAAAGCCCCAAATGCAGAAGTCAAGGGGTGTAAGACACAACCTGATTCTTCTGCACCTTTGAAAGTCGCCATTTTTTTAACACTGCACCAGCGCACAATGACCGTGTGTACAAAAGTATTATCTTGAAAACAAAACTTGGAGATTTTCTCATTATTATACAACAAACCTCATTGTTGTCTTTCAAATATTTTTTTTAATAAAAAAACCTGATAAGTTTATCTATTGTGATACACACTGTACCTATTTGTCAGTTCAGTTTCTTGTATTCACACACGAATCTTTCTGGAGATAAAATACATTATATCCTATAGGGAGGCCACTAAAACCACTACTAAACAACCACTTTTCGAAGTGCCGGGAACAAGAACAGATAAAATTCATACTTACATCAAAGAAAAATTTTCCTATTGGATTGAAAGGTATACGGTTCAGTTCACGAATAGTCTGAAATATGGTACTACGGTACACAAATCTGATTCAAAAAGGGTACGATTTTTGACACGTATTAGAAATTATGATTGATTGATTGATTTGCTACATTTTTATTCGTTTTTGTGCTAATTTGCGGAAATGGGGATGAGTGATGATGTGGTGAAATTGATGAATGGACACTCACAAAAATGCTCCCGGGACGACATTAGAACTTTGTATACCTAGCAACGAATTCCATGCTGGAATGTTTAATACTTCGTTTTTCATTTTTGCTCGTTCGATGCAGATTTTGCCTAGGCGCCCGGGGCGGTAGCAAACCTCGTCCCTATTTAGTCACAGTTCAGGGTCATAATATTCTGTATATTATACACTACATCCAATTCTAACAAATTGCAAATACACATTTCTCAATATCAAATCATTTCTTAAATTCTTATCAAGAAGATAATCAAATTATATTGTATAGTTCAATACCAATTCCACTTATCATTCATTTCATTTAGGTAACATCAGCATAGAAATTAAGCGGCAATTCCACACTAAGTCCCAGGAGAGGTCTGAAACACAGAGATTATGCGGTAGGATGCGATACGAGCATAGATATTATGCGGAAATTCAACACTAACTCCCAGGGGATACCAGGAGCAGAGATATTATGCGGTAGTTCAACACTAAGTCCTAGAAGGGGCCAGGAGTATAAATATTATGGGGTAGTTCAACACTAAGTCCCAGGAGTGGCCAGGAGCATAGAGATTATGCGGTAGTTCAACACTAATTTCCAGGAGAAGCCGGGAGCATAGAGATTATGCGGTTGTTCAACACTAAGTCCCAGGAGAGGCCTGGAGCACAGAGATTATGCGATAGTTCAACACTAAGTCCCAGGAGTAGCCAGGAGCATAGAGATTATGCGGTAGTTCAACACTAAGTCCCATGAGTGGCCAGGAGCATAGAGATTATGCGGTAGTTCAACACTAAGTCCCAGGAGTGGCCAGGAGCATAGAGATTATGCGGTAGTTCAACACTAAGTCTCGGGAGTGGCCAGGAGCATAGAGATTATGCGGTAGTTCAAAACTAAGTCCCAGGAGTGGCCAGGAGCATGGAGATTATGCGGTAGTTCAACACTATGTCCCAGGAGTGGCCAGGAGAATAGAGATTATGCGGTAGTTCAACACTAAGTACCAGAAGAAGCCGGATGCATAGATATTATGCGGTAGTTCAACACTAAGTCCCAGGAGTGGCCATGAGCATAGAGATTATGCGGTAGTTCAACACTAAGTTTCGGGAGTGGCCAGGAGCATAGAGATTATGCGGTAGTTCAACACTAAGTCCCGGGAGTGGCCAGGAGCATAGAGATTATGCGGTAGTTCAACACTAAGTCCCGGGAGTGGCCAGGAGCATAGAGATTATGCCGTAGTTCAACACATAGTTCCAGGAGTGGCCAGGAGCATGGAGATTATGCGATAGTTCAACACTAAGTCCCAGGAGTGGCCAGGAGAATAGAGATTATGCGGTAGTTCAACACTAAGTACCAGAAGAAGCCGGGAGCAGAGAAATTATGCGGTAGTTCAACACTAAGTCCCAGGAGTGGCCAGGAGCATAGAGATTATGCGGTAGTTCAAAACTAAGTCCCAGGAGTGGCCAGGAGCATGGAGATTATGCGGTAGTTCAACACTATGTCCCAGGAGTGGCCAGGAGAATAGAGATTATGCGGTAGTTCAACACTAAGTACCAGAAGAAGCCGGATGCATAGATATTATGCGGTAGTTCAACACTAAGTCGCAGGAGTGGCCAGGAGCATGGAGATTATGCGGTAGTTCAACACTATGTCCCAGGAGTGGCCAGGAGAATAGAGATTATGCGGTAGTTCAACACTAAGTACCAGAAGAAGCCGGGAGCAGAGAGATTATGAGGTAGTTCATCACTATATGTCCCAGGAGTGGCCAGGAGCATGGAGATTATACGGTAGTTCAACACTAAGTCCCAGGAGTGGCCAGGAGCATAGAGATTATGCGGTAGTTGAACACTAAGTTTCGGGAGTGGCCAGGAGCATAGAGATTATGCGGTAGTTGAACACTAAGTTTCGGGAGTGGCCAGGAGCATAGAGATTATGCGGTAGTTCAACACTAAGTCCCGGGAGTGGCCACGAGCATAGAGAGTATGCGGTAGTTCAACATTAAGTCCCAGGAGTGGCCAGGAGCATAGAGATTATGCGGTAGTTCAACACTAAGTCCCAGGAGTGGCCAGGAGCATAGAGATTATGCGGTAGTTCAACACTAAGTCCCAGGAGTGGCCATGAGCATAGAGATTATGCGGTAGTTCAACACTAAGTCCCGGGAGTGGCCACGAGCATAGAGATTATGCGGTAGTTCAACACTAAGTTTCGGGAGTGGCCAGGAGCATAGAGATTATGCGGTAGTTCAACACTAAGTCCCGGGAGTGGCCAGGAGCATAGAGATTATGCGGTAGTACAACACTAAGTCATAGGAGTGGCCAGGAGCATAGAGATTATGCCGTAGTTCAACACATAGTTCCAGGAGTGGCCAGGAGCATGGAGATTATGCGATAGTTCAACACTAAGTCCCAGGAGTGGCCAGGAGAATAGAGATTATGCGGTAGTTCAACACTAAGTACCAGAAGAAGCCGGGAGCAGAGAGATTATGAGGTAGTTCATCACTATATGTCCCAGGAGTGGCCAGGAGCATGGAGATTATCCGGTAGTTCAACACTAAGTCCCAGGAGTGGCCAGGAGCATGGAGATTATCCGGTAGTTCAACACTAAGTCCCAGGAGTGGCCAGGAGCATAGAGATTATGCGGTAGTTCAACACTAAGTCCCAGGAGTGGCCAGGAGCATAGAGATTATGCGGTAGTTCAACACTAAGTCCCGGGAGTGGCCACGAGCATAGAGATTATGCGGTAGTTCAACATTAAGTCCCAGGAGTGGCCAGGAGCATAGAGATTATGCGGTAGTTCAACACTAAGTCCCAGGAGTGGCCAGGAGCATAGAGATTATGCGGTAGTTCAAAACTAAGTCCCAGGAGTGGCCAGGAGCATGGAGATTATGCGGTAGTTCAACACTATGTCCCAGGAGTGGCCAGGAGAATAGAGATTATGCGGTAGTTCAACACTAAGTACCAGAAGAAGCCGGATGCATAGAGATTATGCGGTAGTTCAACACTAAGTCGCAGGAGTGGCCAGGAGCATGGAGATTATGCGGTAGTTCAACACTATGTCCCAGGAGTGGCCAGGAGAATAGAGATTATGCGGTAGTTCAACACTAAGTATCAGAAGAAGCCGGGAGCAGAGAGATTATGCGGTAGTTCAACACTATGTCCCAGGAGTGGCCAGGAGAATAGAGATTATGCGGTAGTTCAACACTAAGTACCAGAAGAAGCCGGGAGCAGAGAAATTATGCGGTAGTTCAACACTAAGTCCCAGGAGTGGCCAGGAGCATAGAGATTATGCGGTAGTTCAACACTAAGTCCCAGGAGTGGACAGGAGCATAGAGATTATGCGGTAGTTCAACACTAAGTCCCGGGAGTGGCCAGGAGCATAGAGGTTATGCGGTAGTTCAACACTAAGTCCCAGAAGAAGCCGGGAGCATAGAGATTATGCGGTAGTTCAACACTATGTCCCAGGAGTGGCCAGGAGAATAGAGATTATGCGGTAGTTCAACACTAAGTCCCAGAAGAAGCCGGGAGCATAGAGATTATGTGATAGTTCAACTCTGTTCGAGAAGCGATCCACCTTGTGGAGATCATTGTTGGTGGGACATGAAGTAAAAGCAAAGGTTGAACATATTGTGAAAACTAGATTGTATGTTGTATAATATTGTTTTTTTATCAATGTGTACTGGAGAAGTTATTTTTAAAATGCTGTGAGATTTTTTTGTATCTCTTTGTAAATATTGTATATTATGCGATAGTTCAACACTAACTGTTAATAAAGTAATGAGAAAATATATTAATTGTATTTATATTGTTCTCCAACTTATTTATATCAAGAGTTCCGTATTTGGTACTTTGAAGGATGTAGACCTTTTTTTATAATTTTTGGAAATGTATATTTTACTTTGTGGTTATTTTTGGTATTTTTGGAAGTGGGTTCCATAATTCTAGTAGGTGCGTTTTGTGGTAAGGAGTAAGACATTTGCATAAGTGTATATTATTGCCATGTTGCGACAAAATTTTGTGTTAATGTTTTAGAGGAATAATTAGTTTTTAAGTTTTCAGTTCAGAAAGTTTTTACAAGACAATTGGACAATCCAGTGTTTATGTCTTACCTGAATGTCATCTAATGAAATACAAGAATTGAAGTGAATGTATTTTATGTATAATTTTCTACAGAATGGAGACAACTTTGAGCTCTGTAATATTTAAATTTATGTTGAATGTGTTTGTCTGCAGGATATTATAAGCAGCGGTAACGTGGACAAACTCATCTCATTGATATTTAAGAAAACGGTAAAAAAAAAATTCTCTGGAAATTGCTATAAGAACAACTACACTGAAAGAAAAGAAATCTTGTTGAAAGTTTAGTGGAAGAATCAAAAATACATCTGATTGTTTTACAAGCTCTGTATTGATGCGTATAAAACCTAACTACTTCCTGACCTCTTCCCCAGAAAGCCTTATTCCTGTGTACTTTAAATGTAATTCTAGACGTAATTAGCCTATATTACATGTCATACTTCTGATTCGGAAATACAGGGCATACACAAAAGAATGGTGCTGTTTCAAAGTTTAAGAAGAATACTACCAGAAGTTCGTTTCTCATGCTTACTGCGAGGTCGCGGGGCCAATTTCCAAGATGGTGTCGCAGCGGGAGAAAGCTTTCTTTTTAGGTGTCCTAATCTGTGATTACAGTGCAGCATGAGTTTAGTGCATGGTTTAAAAAAGACGTACCACATGAGAATAACATAACCTGGTGATTAGGGTGGAGTGAAAAATTTTTTTCTTGAATTTCGAAATGCCTGTAGTCAGAAAAGTTGCATTTTGGTGTCAGATAGTCAAATAAAAAAAATCAGCTCTCTAGGTGAATTTCTTCTGGTGCCCCAAGGCCTCCGAAGTTTTCATATTTCCACTTATTTTAGCGTATTGAAAGATACATGGAGAATTCTGGATGTGATGAAATTATATCTTCATATCTGCCTTTAAAAGCAAAATGAGAAAAACTCAGGAACCTCATGTTTCAGAAATTAGTGAAAGTGTTTCTCACCAAGTGGTAGGAATTTTTATGAAAGCTTCATTGCCATCAGTGTCACATCAGCAAGTCGTTGCAAAAGTGAAAAAATCTCTAAAAGCCCTTTAAGCGTAGACAAAATGAAGAAAACTAGAAGAAAAATTTTCATTATATTGCACACATGCTAACTCTACATTATTTGATATATCGTGTTGCAAGTGTAAAGACTTTTCAACCTGTGTTTGTTCTAGAGAGAAGGAAGTACCTATTCAAGAAAGAGAATTTCTTTTGGATCAAAGAACGAGAAAAATGTTCATTGGAAAAACTGATTTAAAAAAATCCAA
Source organism: Lepisma saccharinum (assembly GCF_977018435.1). Lineage (NCBI taxonomy): Eukaryota > Metazoa > Arthropoda > Insecta > Zygentoma > Lepismatidae > Lepisma > Lepisma saccharinum. The sequence continues at coordinate 47,678,096 of NC_139246.1, forward strand.
AGAATTGCAGAAGAAGCAAGCAAGAAAAGCTATGGAAGAAGCAAGACTTCAGAAACATTTGTCAAGCTGTAGTGTCAATGCTGCTACTAGTAGTCCTCAATCAAGTCCATCAAGGAGGAAGAAGGTTGAGATACTGACAGCGACACGAGTAAAGTACTTAAAACCAAATCGGGAATGCCCTCCACTTAAGCGAATTCCTCATTAACCTCAAACGAAACTCAAATGTGGTTGCCTCTTAACAATTTTGCTAGAGAGTGTGACAGACATCGCATATCTGACAGAAGTGCAGCTAAAATTGCTAGTGCAGTTCTTCAAGATGTAGGTGTTATTAGCGATGCAGATGTTTCTAAAGTGATAGATGGGAGCAAGGTTAGAAGGGAAAGAAGGAAAGTCAGGAAAACAGCTGCTGATAGTTTGGATACTGACTGGATTGTATTTTGATGGCAGGAAGGACCCGAGAAGAATTAATGAGAAGACAGGAGTGAAGAATTATGGTCGCGTCGTAACAGAAGAGCATGTGACTTTAGTCCAGGAGTCAAATTCCAAATATATAGGACACGTCACTGTATCACTATAAAAAATGAGATCTTGAGCTTCTGTGCTAGGAAGGAAATAAGTATGGACGATCTTTTAGCTTTTGGATGTGATGGTACATATGTGAATACAGGAAACAAAGGAGGAGAGTTATTGTTTTACTCAAAAAAGAACTTGGTAGATCCCTCCAGTGGCTTATTTGTTTGCTGCATATAGTAAATGAACTCCCACTGCGCCATCTCTTTCATAAAATTGATGGATTCAAAACTGGTCCAAAAGATTTTTCTGTGGAAATAGGAAAGCTCCACAAACTTGCGAAAAACAACCTCTTGTGCAATTCGATCCAATAAATGTTCCTTCTTCTTGTCAGCTTGTTGGGAATGTTGACTTTGAAGACTTAAGTACTGATCAGAGGTATTTCTATAATTGGTGTATTAGTGTAACAAATGGACACTGCAGTGATGAATCAGCGAATCGCAAACCAGGCCCATTAAACCATTCTAGGTGGCTAACAAACAGCTGCAAGACTGCTAAGGTTGTATGTATCGACTGATAAACCCTCAAATAATTTGACAACTCTTGTGACCTTTGTGGTGATGGTATATACTCCAGTGCAAAGATATGGATTTATCTTTTCAACTATCAAGAGCATTGATGAAAACATTTCACACTAAGAAAGAATATAAGTTGCAAAAGTAATTAGTATTACGATATTGGGCTATATGTAAGTGTAAAAGTTTAACATTGTTACTTATTTTGGGTACTAATGGGTACTTACTTGGGTAGTTTATTTTATGTATTTCGGTAGCACAACTTTATGGTTGTATTCAAATATCTATTTTTTGCACTTGTTTACTTAGGAAACAGGGTATTCTGTGTTTCAGTTCAGGAAAATAAATAAAAAGTTATAATTTTCGGTGAGTAAATGCTGATTTTTAATATGAAATCTTCAGTAACCCTGGGGCACCACTAAAAACCAATTCTTTTTCCTGAAATAGTTAGGGTTAATTAACTGTATAATAACACAGCTCTTCCAACTACAGGCATCTTCATTTTTTGAAAAAAAAATTGCCCTATATTTTCACTCCACCTTACTGGTGATACGGACGTTTGTGGAAAATGGATGCTTGTGTAAAGGCAAGAGTCCTGGCTGACCTTGTGTGTTTGTTGACAACATTTAAAGCGTGCGTGAGACATTTCAGTGAAGTCCCCACCCCAAGTCAGTGACTAGAACAAGCAGGTGCGCCGACCGAATACCAATTATGAGGATTACATTACACAACTGGACTGAGCTCCCCCTCCCTCATCCCCCATTTTCACAGGAACATACGAGTGCTTCTTAAGGCGATCTCCTACCCCGGCGAAAAGTTTGAGAATTTTCCACATAAGCTTATGGGGGGGGGGGGGGGTAACTTTGGTCACGATTATCTCCAAAACCAGTCAACAGAAAATTTTCAATTTTAACTGAAAACTCAGAGGGGATGTTTCCAGAGAACCAATGATTAATATTTCCATTTTCTGCATCAGCGTCCCGAAAATTAGTTAATTCATTTTTATAGCATTTTTTTCACTTTTCTTTAAAGGGCAACCCTGCTGCCGGCCGGCGAGCTCACTGCAGGTGTTCGCGTTGCACAAACAGGGTTGGAACACCCCAGGGGGATGTTCGTCCCAAGACACAAGATTAGAAGATGAACAGAAACCAAAATGTCTTTTGAACTTCTAACTGCGTAGCTTTTAAATTAGAGACTGGAAATGGTGAAACGAAATGTGTGAAGTGTATTCCGAATCCACAAGGATATGAAGTTGAGATGAGGTGTGAGACTATGAGTCAACTTACCGCGGGAGTGAATTATGTTTCTAAAGCAGTAGCGTTCCCGTAACGGGGTTGGTTGTGACATTATTATTATTATTATTATTATTATTACTATTATTGTAAAATACACTATTGCCGATTCTTCCATTATGAATGTAGATAACAAAGCATACGTTATATGAATCAATAACATGTTGAGTTTGTTCTTAAATTCGTTTTATGCACAGAAAGGCTCTGCCAGGACTGGACCTACTGTTTAAAGTGGGGTCCGATCCACAATGTACCTCCACCTGGTATCGACCTCGGAACTCCTTGATTACAAGGCGACGACGTTACCACTATGCCAACAATATAAAGTTCAAGGTAACCAGAGCCAGGTATGGATCTATATCCTAGAACCGAGTGTCCGCTGATTGACTGATTATTGTGATTTATTTTATTTTAAAACATATACTAAAGAGTCCAACCACTTTCCAGATGAAAGGAAAAGTTTAGCTAAATCGCCTGTCAGGTGAAAGTACAGTTGACAAGGGAAGGCCACCTGCTGGAGTGTTCCAGAAACAACTTTCTAATAATCTTGTGTCTGGAGGGGAGTGATTTTTGTGTATATATATATGTTCCTGTTTCGTACCTTGTTTCATTTGTACTTGGTACAGAGTCTGAAGAAGACCTTGGTAGAAGGTTGAAACGTTACGTTTTGTTTATGTTTTAAAATAAAATAAATGTCTGCCTTGGTCAGCATATTGAGTTTTTCTTGTTACAAGAGTTTTAAACACCTGTACTTTGTGACCGACAGATTCAATCACAAAAGAAATAATGCTCCCCTGCTGCTCGACTAGAAGATGCTTCATCTTTTTTAAGAGTATAATATTGTTTATTAATAGCGATAAAATCACTCTACACTGAATTTCTAAGTGAAAATATAAGAGGGGAGGCAACTGGTCTCTCTTTTTCCCCTCCGTGCTTACGCCTATGGCGACGTTGAGATTGTGATAAGAAGATATTGTATGCTGAACGGGTCAAAAGAACCTTGTATGATGAATGGGTCAGTTCTTTTCTAAATTAATTGAATTAAATTATGTAACTTTTTCTCTTAATACTCGTGTTTGAACTCCAATTAAATATTAACCAGTAGGCCTACATAAAAACGAGTTACATCAAGTTTTAGCTTATTCAATTCTGCTTTAATCTACGGTCACCAAACTTTTTTCGCATATACCTTCGATATTTATTGTCGCGAGAACCAAAAAAGTGTTTTTCAAACGACCACTCACTGTAAAATTTTACAATTAAAGAAAGGAGTGGTCCGATCATAATGATATTTAAATGCGGTGCAGAAAGAAAATTACAAATCTTAATTTCAAATTTTTTAAATCGTCTAAAAACATGTTCTTATGAATTTGTTGAATCAACTTTTTCTTAGTATTGGGGAACGACCTTGGTTTTGTTTTGAAGCTCTGAAGCTGTTTTTAAAACCCACTGTCACTGTAAACTCACAATCGGTTTCGCAATGTGAGTTTCCAGTGATCGAGGTAGCTCCAGTATTAGGTAGACCATTCCCGACGTTCCGAGATATCATCCCACAATTCATAGCGCGTCCTGACGTCATGTGGTGGACAGAAAGAATTTGGCTCCCTTTTTTCTTACGTGAGCATGTCATTAACTGAGTATATCTTTTTTAAAAAAAAATCACACTTGGTAGTACCTTCTTTAACAACAGTAATATATTTTGCCACCATACCGTGGAACAGTTATGAAAGAAAACAAACAATCGTTAAAATTGTCTTCCACAATTCTTCAAGCGAGTGACAAAATCCGCACGAACAATCCGATATGTTTTATCTAACTGAAGCGTCTGTTGTTTCTCTGATGTATTTCTTTGCACGTTACCAGCATATTTTGGTAATGGATATCACTGTTATCCTCGAAGAAAAGGGTTCCAGATATAAAAGCTACATTCACAATCAGCCGGTACTACGAAACTGTCTATGAAATATAATACATTGAAAGAGAAATTTCTTTAAATATTTGAAGCTGATACATTTTCTGTTATGAATCTTGTTTGTCATTTTTATTCTTTCTTGTTTTTTTGTCGCTTTTCTATATTTTTAGGTTACTGCCGAGGATAAGGATGAGTGATGCTTATATGCAATTGATGAAGGGACTTGTCTATGCCGACACGAACATGAAATCCGAACGTCAAGTGGCGAGATCGTGAGACTGTGGCTTAGCGAGTGCTTTCTATAACATATAAGAAATATATATTCACACGATGCTTGCACAAAATCAGGGTTAATTACACGGGGAAAAAACACTGCTACATCAATTTTGCCCTTGTTCGTGTTTAGCACATTCTTTAAAAGGCCAGCTCACGTGTAGTTACTAATATTTTTTTTTTTTACAAAACTTTATGCAACGTCCTCCCCACGTGCTCCGCACTACACTAACAACACAGCGCAGGAGTACTGGCACAGGCTGCGTTCTACACACTAAACCTTGCAATTAGGTGGACGGCAAAAGTCTACCCAGATGCGCTAACTTTTTGTCAGCCGTAGAACATGGACTCAGAATTATCTCAGGGCTTGCTGGGTGTAAGGAAAGATTATACCAGCTTTATGTGTATATATATGTTTATTATAATCTTAACACAAGGGTGTCCGTTAGCACACTTACACACGTGTCTTTACCTGAAATCCTTACCATGCGCGTGCATTTACTTGTACCACCCACGTGCTTTTACCTGTACCACGCACGTTCTTTTACCTGTACCACCTTTGGTCTCGAAGAGAAAAGGGGGGCAGGGAACATCCAATTTATTCCTCGCTGTGAGGCGCCAGGGGGAGTATGGGGACCTAATTTTATTTAGGGCCTTGGTCGCCGCTGACGTCACGGGTTCCCCTGTAAAAGAGAGTAGGTTGTGCGTAGTACCCCAACCACAGCCGGGAATTGGCCGAAACCAATCGGTACTCCCGAATAACGGGCGCAGGGTAAAAGGATTAAAGGATGCCGCGACACCCCCGGCGTAAGCTGGGAATTGGCAAGCCAACCGGTGTCTCCTATGCAGGGACGGCAGGTCAGAAAGAAAGGTCCGGGTGCTCCCAGACAAGCCGGGCAGGTAGAACCTGGGCACCTATCAGCCTAAGCGAGCGGACCAGGTAGGTAGGTTGCTGCTAGGCTCTTCTTCTTCTTTCTTCTTTCTCCGTCCTTCCTTCTGGGATGGCTTCTAGTTCTCAGGCTGGGAGGCCAGTTAACCCTGGATGTTTGCCTGTTGACATCAGGGAGCCAACTGAGCTCCGGGCCTGGCTGCGCTGGCTTTATACTCGCAGTGGCGGCGCATTGGTGGTGAAAATTTTAACTACATGTACGCGTTGCTAACTCATTTTTTTACATATAGCAACCTTCGTACTGAGAAACATCCAAGAAGTGACATTAAGAAAACACTAGTGGGAAAATCACTAGATGCACGCGTTAATATAAAGTAATACTGTGTGCATTCAGACAATACAATTAATAATGAGCCTCGCAGGACTCTGCAATTCTAAACAACGAGTTGAACAGTGTAAATGACAATAATTAATAACATTTACTGAATACAGCAACCACGCAGGGTCTAATAATAAGCGAAACTAATAAACATAGAGGTTGATCCGTTAGCGTTTACAGAATACAGCGACCACGCAGGGTCAAATAATAAGCGAAACTAATTATCGTAGAGGTGGATCCGTTAACACATTTAAACTAAAAGCGTACGCCTCGCAGGGACATATAGCATGCATTCTTCTTAACAAAATATAATATGGCGACCACGCAGGGTCGTTAAATGTGGCGACCACGCAGGGTCGTTACAAACTTTGGAACAAACTTAATCAGTACTTAAGAAAATTATTAACAATTTGTTTCAAATTCTGTAAGTGGTACGTGACAAACGCAGTAGAACGTAATGTCGTTCTTGCGGCGCGAATGCACTTCATAGCATTACATTGTAACTTGTATTTTTCGATAAGCCTTCACCTTATACATCTTGCATTTCTCTATGCAAAATTACTGTCGAGAGTATTCTCTCTATAAGTACACGAGAAAATTATTAAAAATGAATGATAATTTAGATACATGTCGCGCACGGTAGCCGCGCGGTCTAATGGGTCACAATAGCTGAGTCTTCACCGAGGGGACAGCAGGGCAATTATCTTCACTGAGATTCTTCCTTTACGAACGTGTATACGGTGGAAAGTTAAATTCTCCTAAACGTTTGGGTGCGTACAAAAATTATACTGCGTATCATCCACAGCTCCCCAAACACTGTAGGATTTCTACGTTGCGTGCAAAATTTAATGACTTCGACGTAATCTTACGGCTGTGTATGGGTTGCTTAATGTGTCATGCTTTGGGCTCCGGCTACTAGACGCGCGCAGGTTCGAGTCTTCTTGCAGAAGCGTAAGAACTTTTCTCCTAAGATTTCGGCCTGTTTATGGAACCGGTGGCCGCCCACCATCGTGAGGAAATTGGAGAGCTACAAATGAGTAGCGTAACCGGGTCACGGAAACATACAACAACGACTGGGGGTTCGTCGTGCTGACCACACGTCACTCCTTAACTTGTTGAATGATCTCCCACCTCGGCAGTGAGGCCGGCATTCGGTAGGTACTGGTCCCCATGGACTGCTGCGCTAACATTGAATCGCTTGAAAGAGTGATTGATTGATTGATTTGCTTTATTTCACTTCTTGTGCCACTTTTGGCTAATTTGCGAAGATGTAGATGAGTGAGGATATGATTAAATTGATGAATGGACACTCCCAAACATTCATGCCCAGGACTCCTGGCGTCGTAGCGCGATGTGATGTGCAAACCACTCCGCTACGGTGGCCGGCGCTTGAAGGTGTGAGATTGAATATACACTAGTCAAGTGTTGCCAAACTCTACGGTGGTGGTAGAAGTTGCCATTGAAAATTTGCTATTAAAAGCCTTTTCTCGCCGTAGAGTTAGGCAACACACATAACGCCTTGCAGGGAAGCGAGTATTTTAGGATCTAAGTGTACCATTTTTATTGCCGGTGACTGTACCTCGTCCGAAATTTATGGTAGAAAGAGCTGAGAAATTGAAGGAACAACATTCTTTATCAGAAGAAACTTCTGATTATTCTCCTTACCAGCTAACTGTAGACCAGGCGAACGAGAACAAGTCTCTGCGCAAGTAGTTACGCGAGACGGCTCCACCAATGAACAGTGAGAGAAACGGGATTGTGTAATGGGCGACGGGAGTTACCCGATTTTCTCCGTTCGCTCTGTAAGAGTTGCAAACTTTTGAAAAGGATTATACCAAACGCACATTGCAAACGGACCGAGGTCTGGACCGTACATCCGTACATGTACGGTCAGGACCGTACGGTTGGCAACGCTGCGCTTTCACCACCCGATTTTCCTCCTCCTCCTCTGCCGATATGCGCGGCCCTGCTCTACAGTTAGCTGGGACAAGGTTTAGTTAACTTTAATTAACTAAAAAACTTTGTCTTAAAATAGCTATGAAACCGTTGTTCTTTAACAATCTGTTTGAGTATGAAAATAATGGGGAACATAGAACATCATTCAACAATGCCCTTAAGTACCTATCACCATGGTTCCCAGTACTGTTGAAACCAAGAACTAAGGAGACAAATCTACATGGCTGGAGGGCAATGCCTAATTCAATCATCGGCTGGTAGTAGCAGGTAAGTGGTCTACTCTATTGGTATACATTCTCGTCGTATTTTCTTCTTCAAACCTACAAATGTATGTTTCCTTAGAAATTCAATTACACTCTGTCCCACCTATCTCTGGAGCAGGCGAACGAAAACAAGTATCCGCGCAAGAAGTTACGCGAGACGGCTCCACCAATGAACACTTGAGAGAGAATGGAATTGGGTCAGGGGAAAGCGAATGCAGTTACCAGCTTTCCAGCAGCGTGTACTGCTTCACTCGATTTACACCCCTTCTCTGACGTTATGCGCGGCCTTGCTCCAGAGAGACCTGGGACAGGGTAAATGTTGATGCTAAACAGGGAATAGCTATGTCATCAACTTATCGGTGTTTTTAAATGCATTTAACATTCTTGAACTTCGCACTGAGACAAAAAGGATGAGTGAATATGATGGGTAATTTGTGCACTATTATCTCTGCCAAGGTTGAACACCTTGCAGTTTTGCAATAATTAAGCTATGCTGTATTTATTTAGAAGTAATATAATTTGTATTCATGTCCAGATATTATTAGAATAATTAAATCAAGAAGACTTAGGTGGACAGGGCATGTGGCACGAATGGGAGAGGAAGGAAGAGTGTTCAGGATTCTTGTTGGGAAACCTGATGGTAAGAGGCCTGTAGGAAGACCATGCGTCAATTGTGGGAAAATAATTATTACTTTCTTTCACTTCAGATCCAAGAAATGTAATATAAGCTTAGTTGAGCGCTCTCGTGTAAAATAAATACTTCTCCTATATGAAGAAATTAGAATGTAGAAATGCTCATTAATGTCGTCGCAGAGCAATCTGTCCTTTTCCCCACAAGTGACGCATGCGCAGCATGCACAGCATGCGTTCACGAGACGCCTCTGGTATATAGATCTTACTCAGGATAGAACAGATGGAAGGCCTGTGTTGCTGCAGCCATGAAGCTTCGGGTTCAAGAAGGCTAGACAGTGATTTAGTTACGCTGCATGTGGTATTAGCTAAGTATTTTAAAGATAATTGAATATTAATCCATTACTTTACTAGTTCGCTACACAGTGTTGTAGTCCCAAAATGTTCACAGTGCATATGCTAAGTTTCGTGAATCGTTAAGTGGACACCATGTTTCCATTAACTTTGGATTATATTTCCATTAAATACGAGGCAGTCAAAAGTGACCTTATAATAGCAATAAAGAAAAACATATTAATGTAGTTAAAAGTTAAACATTCCATATAGGGTCTACATCAGTGGTATTCAACCTTTTTTCTCCGCATACCCCTAAAGAAACTTTTCCACTCAAGCGTGTACCCCACCCCCCTTCCCCGAGTTATCCTTAATTCAGATTATACATAACTACATCTAAAATAAATTATGCAAAACATTACCTATTAAATAATACAGTTTTACTATAAAAAGGAGAATAATAAAATAAAGGAAAATTACGGGTATAGCAAAAATATATTATGAACTTTAATATTTCTTACCTGTTAATGAGATGGCTGAGCTTGTTTTCTGCTCTTCGATTCGTGGCTGAATCTTCGTTAGTGCAAGTATCAGTGGTGATTCTGGATTCAGGCGATTTCTGTGTTTCGTTTTGATGTCTGTCAATGCAGAAAAACCCTGCTCACACAAATAAGTGGAGGGGAAGGGAAGAAGGCGTGTGGTGGCAGTGTCAGTAAGTTCAATATACTCTTTGCGTGCATAACACCAGAACTCGCAAATAGACACATTTTCGAATTTTATTTCAAGTGATCTATCAGTGGACATTTCCAGCAGACTTTCTTTCAATTTTACAGGAAGATCAGAGAAATTGATGGCGGTGGTGGAAAACAGATTTGTAATCCAATCTTGTGTGTTATCGTCTTTCTCAATTTCTGGAAAGTATTTCAAAAACTGTAACCTGAGATTTTCTAGGTGGAATTTTATTATTTCTAGAAGTTCACCAGCAATACTAACATCATTTTGTCCACAATATTCCAACACAGTTGGAAAAACTGCAATATTTCCTTCATTAATTCAATCAATCCAAAGTAATACTTTCTTGTAAAATCCCTTCACTTTCTCACGGGCTCTAAAAATATTTTTGTCAAAGCCTTGGAGTTGAAGATTGAGATCGTTAAATTTGTTGAATATATCCGTCAAGTAAGTTAGTTGGCAAAGCCACTGTTCATTCTCAAAAATACGTCACCAGGTCGGATTTTAATTTTGAAAGGAAACATTTTATCTCATTTTTCAGTTCAAAAAGGCGAGTGAATACGCATCCTCGCGATAATCACCGCACTTTCAGGAAAATGTTGACAAAGAAATGTCTATTTTCTTTGTTTCCCTTTATTACATTTTCAAGTTATCGCTGTCAGAAACATTTTCATTATTTATAATTATTTTAAATTGCGTACCCCCTAAAAAGTCTTCCCGTACCCCCAGAGGTACGAGTACCCCAGGTTGAATACCACTGGTCTACATAACAGATATGTATGCTCTTCTGCTGTACATATCAGCAAGCGTGGTCAGGGACTACATCAAGATGGCCGGCCCATTGGGCACTGTAGAGAAGCAGCGGGCTGTTATCTGGTGCTTGGGTAGTGAGAGTGTAAAACCAAACAGAAATTCGTCGGAGGATGAAGATGCAGTATGGAGATTCCTGTGAGTCGCTTCGGTAGGTTTATGAGTGGTAGAGAAATTTTGAAAGTGGAGTGTCAACTCTGATGCAGCTCGCTCCAGTCGGCCTCGCACTGTGATGATGCTTCCGCTCTTCCAGGACTGTAAAGATCAAGTCCTGGAAAGTCACATGTACACAGGACGCAACGTTAACAGTGAGTCTCATTGTGATCTGCTTGATAACCACTTGAAACCTGCAATCAGGTAAAAATGTCGCGGTTTGCTCTGTTCTGCTGTTCACTTGCAACAAGATAACGTGAGGCCACACACATCGGAACTTCGTTTGGAGCATCTATTACATCCTGCATATACACCGGACCTAGCACCGAGTGATTATCATGTGTTTGGGCTCCCTTAAGGAGGCACTGAGTGCTTCGAAGATCCGTTGAGGTGAAACAGACGGTACATGAGTGGTTACGTAGTGAGTAAGATTTTTTTTCCTCGTAAAATCCGGTCATTTGTGAAACTCTGGCACACCTGCATTGGACGTGGTAGAGACAATTTTGAAAAGCGATTAAGTGTTTTCAATCCTCTTGTACATATTCTGCTAAAAAAAAGATTAGGACCACTTTTCGATTGTCCTATATGTATTGTTGAACTTCTGCAAAAATATGTCACTGATGGTAGAATACTGATGGTGATGATGATTATAATGATGATGCACTTATAATTGGCAGCAAAGAGGTATATTACAATACAGAATACATTTTAAAAATAAAACAAATGTGAAAGTCGTGACAACGAAATTCATGAAGGGACATTCACAACGAACAACCATATCTAGGCTGGGGTTCAAACCCGGGACTCCACCACGAGCTCGGCTTATTTTGTTCTTGATATTGCTTTTGTGAATTATCAGTTAGTATACTGTTAATAATTTTAATATCTTCACACATTTGTGAGGATTAAACTGATCATCTGGTGGGCCTTGTCGACATTATGTTCCCGACCACGTATTTGACAGTAATAACCAAACTACACAAATAAATATAAACAAAACGAAAGTAGAATTTATAACAGAAGATATCCTCTAATCAGAACGTTTAACAAGATGGGTGTAATGCGTATCATTTTTATTTTTATTTCAACATTTAGAGAAAGTATTCATTGTGCATTGCAACTCAGGGCCCATAAAGTGAACTAAAAATAGTATGTGAAAATATCTCAGCATTTAGATATTGATGTTTAAAACACTCCAGTTGTAAGGGCATATTTTTCAAATTATAGTGCATATTTTGTACAATCTTAGGTCATAAGAGCATATTTTGCATATTTTTTGTGATTTTTAGGTCATACAAATCCTAGCCCTAGTAATGACACTATTTACATTTTAATATAATAGGTATTTGCATATATTTCTGCACAAAATGTTCGATACTTTCGTCCTGTGTTGTAAAACAACATAAGTTTAGTGTGTTTGCAGATTAGTTTATACTTTACAGTTTGCTTTCGTATGAGCTGTGTGTTCCGTACCTTGTGCTTTTGGAGCCAAGATGGCCGCCATGTTATTCTCTGGACACTAGTGCCTCCTGAGTCCTGAAAGTGAGAGAGTGAATAGTCTGTGAAGAGAGAAGCGACGCTATGTAAGAGACGTATTGCAGGTTGGCTGCAAATAATGTATATTTTGCGACGAATACATCAGTTCGATGTAATTGAGTGTCTCATTTATGTGTATTAGTCTACCTACAGCACCATTACCTTCCTGGAAATGCTACAAACAGCGGCCGAAACAAGAAAAGTGTCTTCTTGTTGGATGACGGGCGCGAACACTGTGATATTTACTTTCAGTAACATTCAGTGGCGCCTTCTGCCTATTCGCACGTGCGCACCCAGACAAATATGCAATCCAATTAATTGTGATTGCAAGTACGTGTTCATTGAATACTCCTTCAAAACATCAAATGTACCCACGCCGCTTCACCTGTCGTGTAGACTGAGAGGCTCTCATACAATACGATCTGTTTTATTTCTACCGCTGTTTGCAGCATAAGAGGCAGTGGAGTATATTGTATTATATACCTGGACTATCGCACCATATCATAGTGTTCGAATGTGACAAAAAATTGCTGGTGGGGATGGTTTTTTTAGTTCATTTGGGGTGGGGGGTTGGTGTGTGATTAAAAATATATACCTCATAAATAAATATGAAAATGTAACTATGTCAATGAGGAGAGAATTTCGTTCTTATTTGCATAAATAAGAGGCCCATATTGTGAAATATTTATGTAGAGAATGAATGAGAACAGTGCAACTTTCTTTGTAACGCATCTATCAGAAAGTTTCAGGCATGGATTTTTAAAATACATTTGCAGGTGTAATTTGCCCCCTTTTAAAAGTAGCGCGTTTTCAATTTTGTTATTAATCATTAAAAGGATGCCTCAATACCATCTCGGAGAATGACAATTCATATTTTCACCATCCTCAAAGTAAGAAAATACTTCTGATATCTGAATCTCCCATATAAATGCTACGGGCCGTCTGCTTCAGCCGAGCTCAGTACCTCTGTGGTGACGTCACACGTTCGTGAAAGATCGGCAATCTTCGGATGGCTTTGCCTATTCTCTATTTGGAGTAAACTAACTTCCTGTCCGATGCTAGCTTCGTTTGCAGCAGAAATACACGCACAAGGACCGTGACCTTGAGGTGCGCGCGCAACTGTATGCCACTGCTGAACTGATGCGAGAGGGAGATCGCTTCGGCTCAACCTCAGTGCAGGCCTGCAGGGGTTGGTATTTGACTTATGAGTAACGAAGAAATGGAACGATTTTATCTACACATTATTGACTATAATGACATAATATATTGTTACGTTATTGCATATTGCCTTCCGAAGCATTCCACGCCTCTGCATTATATAGAAAGAAAACTCAAAGCTTCAGCGATGAGATTTAAGAATGGTGTGCTACTTAGCTACTTTTCCACACACACAAAAGCACACACACACACACATTGAAATAGGTTTTCCGTGGGGCACGCTTATAAGAATATGTTGTAAACAACTAGTAATAATAATAATAGCTAATAATAATAATGTGTGTAACCAATTAGTACACTCTACAATTTCGATTTTGTGAAATTAATTCCTCTCTGTGACGGCTCGAAGGACGAGAGCGTTGAATGCTGAACTCGAGATCTCATCACCTACAACCTTGGTTTGAGTCCAGACGTGTGATTCTTTGTGAGTGTCCCTTCATCAATTTCATGTAGTCACTATTCAACAGTATCAGTACCTTGCAACGTGCTGTGCAATGCACAATACTAAATAATTTTCTGAACCTGCAGCGATTAGCCTAAAGATGTAGAAAAATACAAACGTCTTTAATTAATAAAAAAATGTATCTTCGTACATTCCTGGGCTTGGTCAACTGGAGACGAAAATTCATAAATACATTTGCATAAACTCCTCCGTCGCTTTGTGTGGAAGGAATTGCATTCAGAGGCATTTGAGAAGTTACGTGAGTTAGTTATATCTTCCGAGACTTTAGCACAACCTGATTTTTCAAAACTTTTCAACATAAATGTAGATGGCTCGAAGAAGGGGATCGGGGCAGTTTTATGGCAAAATGGCGAAACTTCAGGAGAGGATTCCAGGATCGTGCAATATGCAAGCAGAGTTCTTCGCGGTAACAAAGTGACTTACAAATCTCACAAGATCAAATGCTTGGCAATCCTTCTTGCTTTCAAAAAATGTTATATACCTGTTGCTGGAACCAGGAATAATTTGTATACTGATCATTAGAGGCATGCAAATTTCGTTTTTGACGAAAAAACGAAATATGAAATAACATGTTGTAATAATTCATTTTTCATGTCTCTGAAAGGTGTGAGGTGCATTTTTCTACCCTGTTTTGTCCCGAAATAATGAGAAATGATATGTAAAATGCGAATTATGCTCCTAAAAATGAAATTTACCGTTTATATACCGACACAACACTTTCTGAAGTCTGAAGTATCCTGTGAGTTATGCAATTCACGGAAAATGGCTTAATTCTACTTCAAATATTTGAGAAGCAAAAATGGACCCCTTTACACAGGAATAAACTTAATACTCTGGTAACTAAATAAATGTGCTATTAGAAGGGATAAGTTTATTTTGTGTAATATGTGCAGTTTTTAAATCAAATTTAGGATTATATTCCCAATTTAAAACCAAAATGTCATTTTATATAGCACTTTTGATTTGATCATTCACCGCTATAACACCGAAATTTTATTCTATTTACAGCTTTTGAACCCGAAATAGACTGTGTTTTTGTACCGAAATTTTGCTTTTTTATTTACCAAAAATATGTGCCTCTACTGATCACAAATCAATATTACGGCTGGAGTCTGTGAAGTCACTAAATCAGAGACTAAACAGATGGTTCTTAAAATTACAAGTATGTATTTATTCCGTGCATCATGTACCTGAAACTGGGCCTCCCCGATGGCGCAGTGGTAGCGTCGTCGCCTTGTAATCAAGGGGTCCCGGGTTCGATACCCGGTGGAGGCACAAGTGGTTCCGATCCCACTATAAACTGTAGGTCCAGTCCCGATTAGCCTTACTGTGCATAAAGTGGACTTAAAACAACAAATCAATCAATCAATCAATCATGTACCTGAAACTTATGACCAAGCTGCCAATACTCTTAGTAGGTATCCTGATTTATCTACAAGCATTCCTCTCATCAATGAATTATACATTAATTATTTGAATTTAGATATTGTTCATGAGGACACAATTGACTTTTGGAAGGAGAGTCAACAACTGGATCAATACTGTTCTGAAATTATACGGCACTTTATTTTAGCAATAGTGGACGTTATGTCGAAATGTATAATGACATACCCTTTGAGAAAAGGCTACAATCAAGTAAATAATAAAGAAGCTTCACATGCAATACTTTTATCACTGTCCACTTTCTAAAGTAATTTTGTCTGACAATGGAGCTCAATTTCGATCAGTTGAATGGAAAGGTTTTGTACAATCTAATAGAATAAAACATGTTATATCAGTGTAGCTACTCACCTATCTCCAACCCAATTGAGCGATACAATAAGAAAATAATCAGACTTTTAATTGATTGATTTGCATTATTTTACTTCGCTTCTTGTGCCACTTTTGGCTAATTTGCGAAGATGGGAATGAGTGATGATATGATGAAATTCATGAATGGACATTCACAAACATTCATGCCCAGGCCGGGATTCTAACCCTGGACCCCTGGCGTAGTAGCGCGATGTGTTAACCACTCCGTCACGGGGGCCGGCTATCAGGATTTAAAGTCTGTGTACAAAGGATAATCAACAACACTGTTCAAAACACTTAAGTGCAATTATTAGACTCCTAAACAATTCGGTACCGGAGGTAACAGGATTCACGCCGAATGAATTGTTCCTTCATGATAATGTGAAGAATACAAATTTATTGGCCATATTAACTAAAGAAGATGACGTTGCAAAATAAATGTCTAATGGCAAAGGCATTAGAAAATAAGAAAAGAGGAGGAACCAACACGAAGAAAAATGATGGAAAGAGTATCACATGCAGTCAACGATATTGTTCTTGTCGAAAGCCACGAGAAAAACAGAGTTTTTAATAAGAAAATTCACAAATTTCTAGATTTGTCGTTAGGATCTTATTTAGTTAAAAGCATTAAGTAGAATTATATGGAACTTATTTCTTTAGATAGGCAGTAACTCAGTAACTAAGCAGAATGTATCTAATATAAAAAAAACAACTGACAGGAAATCACAGTTGATTAAATTTGCATAAACAATTCGTGAATGCAGTGGTTTAACTACGGATACTTCCATAATAATTTTTATCGATATTTACATAGTCAAAATTTTCACCCGGAATGGGTGTGTATTGTGACTGATCCAAAGATGTTCATTTAATTATTGTTTAATGTTGTATTTAATATGCATGATGATATATTTGTGTTGTAATCAATTTCTATTTTGTTATTGTATAAATTTATATATACACTTTGAGCATAACAACAGAAAAGAAAAAAATGAATGTAGATGAATAACTTACTATTACATGAAAATTCTTAATAATGACCTCCGAGTTTTCTTTTAAGTTATCAAGGTGTAAGAAACGTTTTGGTAAAATAAAATATTTGGACGATAATTTGAAATGTGAGCGAAACCAGAGTAAAGACGCAATTCAACTCGTTGGCGCAGGCCGGACAGCAGATAAACCTGTTCTAACAAGGAATAGGCGGCGGGTAGTCTAAAATCAGACTTTACAGTGCTCTGGTCTTGAACGACATTACTTGTTACAGCGCCACCAATGCCAAGATGATCTTGCAAAAGAATCCACCTTTAGCCTTTTCCCCAAGTTATTTTTTACTAAAACCTGACAACTGTAGAGCTTCCTTCTTCCTTATTATAATGCAAGAGCTTTGCAAAGATCTGCGATAGGTACAAGACTAGAATGTTTAACATATATTGATGATTTTTTTGTCAAACAAAAAATAACAATTATAAATAAGCATATTCCTACATCAAATTGTGCCCCAAATTGCTATGAAGTAATTATTCTTAAAATTATCGTCACCACTATTTCATTTGTACTTTCACATCTTTTATATAATCTCAGCACCACACAAACAAATTATGCGAGAGTTCATCATCGAGTCGCTGGAAAGAGAAATTGTGCGAGAGTTCATCATCGAGTCGCTGGAAAGAGAAATTGTGCGATATTTCATCATCGAGTAGCTGGAAAGAGAAATTGTGCGATACTTCATCCTCGAGTCGCTGGAAAGAGAAATTGTGCGATACTTCATCATCGAGTCGCTGGAAAGAGAAATTGTGCGATATTTCATCATCGAGTCGCAGGAAGGAGAAATTGTGCGATACTTCATCATCGAGTCGCAGGAAAGAGATATTGTGCGATACTTCATCATCGAGTCGCAGGAAAGAGAAATTGTGCGATACTTCATCATCGAGTCGCTGGAAAGAGAAATTGTGCGATACTTCATCATCGAGTCGCAGGAAAGAGAAATTGTGCGATACTTCATCATCGAGTCGCTGGAAACAGAAATTGTGCGATACTTCATCATCGATTCGCTGGAATGAGAAATTGTGCGATACTTCATCATAGAGTCGCTGGAAAGAGAAATTGTGCGATATTTCATCATCGAGTCGCAGGAAGGAGAAATTGTGCGATACTTCATCATCGAGTCGGAGGAAAGATAAATTGTGCGATACTTCATCATCGAGTCCCAGGAAAGAGAAATTGTGCGATACTTCATCATCGAGTCGCTGGAAAGAGAAATTGTGCGATATTTCATCATCTAGTCGCAGGAAGGAGAAATTGTGCGATACTTCATCATCGAGTCGCAGGAAATAGAAATTGTGCGATACTTCATCATCGAGTCGCTGGAAAGAGAAATTGTGCGATACTTCATCATCGAGTCTCTGGAAAGAGAAAATTTTGCAATATTTCATCATCGAGTCGCAGGAAGGAAATTGTGCGATATTTCATCATCGAGTCGCAGGAAAAAAAAATTGTGCCATACTTCATCATCGAGTCGCAGGAAAGAGAAATTGTGCGATACTTCATCATCGTGTCGCTGGAAAGAGAAATTGTGCGATACTTCATCATCGAGTCGCAGGAAAGAGAAATTGTGCGATACTTCATCATCGAGTCGCAGGAAATAGAAATTGTGCGATACTTCATCATCGAGTCGCAGGAAAGAGATATTGTGCGATACTTCATCATCGAGTCGCTGGAAAGAGAAATTGTGCGATACTTCATCATCGAGTCGCTGGAAGGAGAAATTGTGCGATATTTCATCATCGAGTCGCTGGAAAGAGAAATTGTGCGATACTTCATCATCGAGTCGCAGGAAGGAGAAATTGTGCGATGCTTCATCATCGAGTCGCAGGAAAGATAAATTGTGCGATGCTTCATCATCGAGTCGCAGGAAAGAGAAATTGTGCGATATTTCATCATCGAGTCGCTGGAAAGAGAAATTGTGCGATACTTCATCATCGAGTCGCAGGAAAGAGAAATTGTGCGATACTTCATCATAGAGTCGCTGGAAAGAGAAATTGTGCGATATTTCATCATCGAGTCGCAGGAAGGAGAAATTGTGCGATACTTCATCATCGAGTCGCTGGAAAGAGAAATTGTGCGATACTTCATCATCGAGTCGCAGGAAATAGAAATTGTGCGATACTTCATCATAGAGTCGCTGGAAAGAGAAATTGTGCGATAATTCATCATCGAGTCGCAGGAAGGAGAAATTGTGCGATACTTCATCATCGAGTCGCTGGAAAGAGAAATTGTGCGATACTTCATCATCGAGTCGCAGGAAATAGAAATTGTGCGATACTTCATCATCGAGTAGCAGGAAAGAGAAATTGTGCGATACTTCATCATCGAGTCGCTGGAAAGAGAAATTGTGCGATACTTCATCATCGAGTCGCTGGAAAGAGAAATTGTGCGATATTTCATCATCGAGTCGCAGGAAGGAGAAATTGTGCGATACTTCATCATCGAGTCGCTGGAAAGAGAAATTGTGCGATACTTCATCATCGAGTCGCAGGAAATAGAAGTTGTGCGATACTTCATCATCGAGTCGCAGGAAAGAGAAATTGTGCGATACTTCATCATGGAGTCGCTGGAAAGAGAAATTGTGCGATACTTCATCATCGAGTCGCAGGAAATAGAAATTGTGCGATACTTCATCATCGAGTCGCAGGAAAGAGAAATTGTGCGATACTTCATCATCGAGTCGCAGGAAATAGAAATTGTGCGATACTTCATCATCGAGTCGCAGGAAAGAGAAATTGTGCGATACTTCATCATCGAGTAGCAGAAAGGAGAAATTGTGCGATACTTCATCATCGAGTCGCAGGAAATAGAAATTGTGCGATACTTCATCATCGAGTCGCAGGAAAGAGCAAATTGTGCGATACTTCATCATCGAGTAGCAGAAAAGAGAAATTGTGCGATACTTCATCATCGAGTCGCAGGAAAGACTCGTAGCTTGGATTTTTATATGCTTATTTTATATTGGATTAAAGTGAATATTAATGACAATAAAAAATAAATTATATGTTTTTAATACATATGTTGAATTATTTTATTGAGTATTATGGTGTTTGTTATAGTTCCTTGTATATATTTTATTGTGCGATATTGCATCATCGACTATTAGTAAAGTACGTAGAAAATGTATCTATGTCATTAATGTTTTTGTGCTTCATTATTTATTGCGAGAGATCCATATTTTGTATTTTGGGGAACATAAAATTTTATTGTTTATTTCTAAAGGTTTTTAATTTACTTTTCGAGTATTGTTGGTATTTTCTTATGTATTCCGTTAATATTTTGTGTTTTTTATACAAAGTATAACTAGTAAAAATCTTGTATGTATGTATTATATTGCCATCTTGTGGTGGAATTTTGTGTTTATTTTCAGAGGAATATTTCAGTTTTAATTCATCTAAAACTTTTTCTACTGAAAACAATTACGATGATCAGATATTTTTTTCTCATTTTAGAATTATCAAATGACATAAGAAATTATAAAAATGGCATATGCAAGTGAATTTTCTCCATCATGGGGACTAGTTTGAGCTGTTGAATATTCAATACATATTTATATGTTTTCTTGTCTGCAGTGTATTAAATCTAATCACTAGAAACATTAGAAAGTAAGCTACACGGCTCTAGAACAGAAGAAAACTAAGAAATTTGGAAATTGCTGAAAGAACAACTAGATTGATTGGAAATTTTTTCCCAGTATTACATTTTAAATTCTTCATGTGCGAATACTATACACTAATAGGATCACATTGCTATGTTAATGTTAGATTCATGTAAAGTAAATAGTATATTAATAACTTATTTATACTGAAGAATTAATCAGCAAGATTCCTTTGATTGTTGAATCTTTGTTTATGGCTTTTAATGCGAAATTAACTGAGCATAGAAAACGATTGGATCGAGGGTTTTAGTTGATGTTTTAAGTCCACTTTGTGCACAGTAAGGCTAATCGGGACTGGACCTACAGTTTTAAGTGGGATCCGAAACACTATGTGCCTACACCGGGTATCGAACCCTGGACCCTTGATTACAAGGCGGCAACGCTACCATTGCGCCATCGAGGAGGCTACACTTGCACCGAGGCAATTAAATGTAGATTACAAGGTCTTCTAAATTCTTCAGTTGTTATTATTTTTTTTAAAAAAAAAGTAAAGTGCTCCCCTGTGCTTAGCATCACGCCATGAAGGCGTATAGAGGATGTGGGGTTAATGCCCCACACTTTCTTCATCGGGTCGTGAGTGAGGGTGATGTGATCAGCATCACGCCTCTGACCCTTTACCACCCAGGGTATCCCCCAGGTACCCATGTTATTCAACGCTGGGTGGGCGCCGGGGCTGCTTCTAACGTTAGAAAAGTTCCCGGATTTGAACCGGCCGGGGAACGAACCCAGGAGCTTTAGCATGGTAGTCAGACGCGTTACCGACTTTTTTTTTGTTTTAAAAGGAAATACCCCCTACACGGATGTATCCCCCACCATTCACACTTTTTCCAACTTTTACACTATTCAATTGTTACAGTTTCTCAGTTTCTTATCATCTGGACAAACACAAATACCCATGCCTTACACGGGACTCGAACCCGGAACCCCTGGCGTCTTAGCGCGCTGTGCTAACCACTCCGCCACGGAGATCGACACTGAGCCACCGGGGCCACATTATTAACTTCAGTTAATTCTTTCCACAAACATTTGATGCAAATATTAAGTACGTAAATTATATAGTACCCGCTGCTTTCGCTCGTGTACTATATAATCTGGTGGTGTCCCGACAAAACGTACCAGCGACAAAACGCACCACTTGGGTTTTCGGGACGAAACGTACCACTCAGATAAACAGCTACCTGTGAAGAATCCACTAATAACTTCAAAATATTTACTCCGCCACAAAACGTACCACTTCAAGGAAAACGCTTGAACTTCCCTTGACATGTCTGACATTCCAATACGGTGCGCTATCTGCCACCCGAATCAGCACCCAGCTAACTTGACCTTGAGTTAAGTTAGGATAGGTTAGGTTAGGTTAGGTTAGGTCAGGTTATAGGTTCATGCTCTCAAATTGGCAGCCATATTTGCGATTTACCGAGTGTTTTCTTTGACAGAAATCAGTGGGTGTTTATTCCATTTTAAGAAATGCCTTTGGCGTAAAGTTGAAGATATAGGACTTCCGGTCTAGTATCGAGAGAATGAGGAAATCCGTTTGCATCTACTCATGTGTGCCGCTCTGGCCTTCTTAAAAACGGAGGAAGTTCATGATGGATGGCTGGAAATACTCTCAAGGCCCAGGATCAGAAAAAGTTAACTCTTTTCTCCTATTACTTCATGGATAGTTGGTTGCAAAACGAGGAAATTCGAATAACAGTGTGGAACTGTAATAACAAACGGCACGATTTTTGATGCCGTCCCATCAAGTGGTAGGTTTTGTCGCATCGCAAATATTTTAAAACTCATTAGAAGACCCTTCGCAGGTAGCCGCCCAGGTGGTAGGTACGTTTTGTCGGTGGTACGTTTTGTCGATGGTTCTAATCCGGTCCCTGGCCACAAGTCCCGCAAAAAGTTTGAGGTGGACGAGTTTTCTCTTTTGATCCAGTTAGGGCATACCTAAAGAAAGGGGGAAAATATTGGGTAGACATCTGGTATACCGGGCCCAAGTTTTCTAAGGGCCCATAAATTCAAAATAGCCTCCGCTTCAGGCACCAACAAAATAAATCGATCATAACTCCTTTAAAATTGCTTTTTGACAATCTTTCATACAGATATATTTTGTTTTGAATTGAAAACGGAACAAAAATATTCCCAGAGTTTTTTTTTTAATATCTTGCACTGTTATGGATATATATCTTGTGAAATAATTCCGTACCCTTTTCTGCAAGGATTCTAAGCAATATGTTTCACTTTACTTGGGCACTCCGGCATATACACAGTCCCTCCAGTGTGAAAGGTGACTAATGAGAAATGAAAGACAAGACGTTGTGGACTGGTATCATACAATAAGGTTTATTCAAAATAGACACCTTGTGAGTCAATACTGAAGCGGTTGTAGAACTTTGTGAAGCAGTCTTGGAACTCCTGTTTCGGAATTTCCTTCAAAATCGCGGTCGAAGCCTTTGGATGTCTGGACGTGTGCCGAAACGCCTTCCTTTCAACGCCAATTTCAGTTTTGGAAATAGCCAAAAGTCGCATGGAGCTAAATCTGGAGAGTATGGGGATAATCGAGCTCCACTATCCCTTTTTTGGCCAAAAACTGGCGTACCAACTTGCTCTTGTGCACGGGTGCATCGTCGTGCAACAGGGATCATGAGTCTTGTTCCCGATATTCAGGCCGAACTCTACGAATCCTGGCCAATAGACGATGCAAAACACCCATGTAATAGCGTTCCCAGTGTGACCCTCTGGAGTGAATTCCTTGTGGATGATGCCTTTGGAATCGAAGAAAGTAGTGAGCAGAGTTTTGATTCGGCTCTTCTGCATGCTTCGGTTATGGAGAGCCTGTACCCTTCCATTCCGAGCTCTGACGTTTGTGAGTTTCATCATCTGTTACAATGCTTGACATGAATCCTGGATCCACATCAGCTGCTTGTTTCATTACTTTGCAGTGTTCCACTCTTAATTGTTTTTGTTCGTCACTGAGTGTGTGTTGCACAAACCGCGCACAGACCTTCCGTTTGCCAAAAGTTTCTGTTAGAATGACATGGACTGTGGACTTCGGAATTCCAGTGAGATCCTCGATGAGCCTTGCAGATGCACAACGATCCTTGAATACAATCTCCACTACTTTTTTTGACGTTTTCGTCAGTTCGCACAGTCACTGATGGTCCTAGTCGCGGATCGTCTTCAATGCTCTCCCTACCACAAATCTTGCATACCACTTAAACACGTTCTTACGGCTCATTGACTCACTACCGTAAACAGTTTGAATCATTTGAAACGTTTCTGTTGCACTTTTACTCAATTTGAAACAGAATTTAATGTTGGCACGTTGGTCCATTGCTCCGTTTCCGAACGACGTTCAGCAGGTACTGTCAGTCACAAGATCCGTACGCGTCGACCGTCGATGCTAGCGCTTTGCAACTTTGCCGGAAAAAAAGTCGAAATGCGTCCCTACGTAGTACATATACTTCTCCATAGATGGCACTGGTAGTTCTGTGGTAAAAAAGCACCTTTCCCACTGGACGGACTGTGTAGAGGGCGCACAATTACTGCCTGTGATATTTTTTTATACCTACTATTGTGGCGCATGACCTGTGTGACGTTACACCTCAAAGATGGCTGCTTCTGAAGACATTAACAAAGAAAATCGACCATATCTCCTTATCTCCTTCAGGAGTCATTTTGACCATTTGTAGGATCGTTGGGTTTTTGCATGAATGGAAGACATGCGTATGGAGGATGCCTTCATTTTGAGGCATACACTCATGAGTATATTACTATGTATTTTGCTGGACAATGTGTCAAGAGATACATGACGTCGGAAGTCCAAGATGGCAGCCATGGAGATTCTGAGCATAAAATACTGTCCATATACTGATTTAGAGTTCGTTTATCAGACTTTTCCAGAGGCATTATCTGTTAATAAATAAGTGAAAATAATAATAATAATTATTATTATTGTAACTACTATAGTAGTAAGAAAGCCAGAGCGGCACACATGCGCATATGCAAACGGATTTCCTCATTCTCTTGATACTAGACAGAAAGTCCTATATCTTCAACTTTACTCCAAAGGCATTTCTTAAAATGAATAAACCCCACTGATTTCTGTCAAAGGAAGCTACAACCTAAACTGAGCCACGGCGGCCACATTATTAACTTCAGTTAATTCTTTCCACAAACATTTGATGCAAATATTAAGTAAATTATATAGTACCAGCTTTCGCTCGTGTACTATATAATCTGGTGGTGTCCCGACAAAACGTACCAGCGACAAAACGCACCACTTGGGTTTTCGCGACGAAACGTACCACTCAGATAGACAGCTGTGAAGGATCCACTAATAACTTCAAAATATTTACTCCGCGACAAAACGTACCACTTCAAGGAAAACGCTTGAACTTGCCCTTGACATGTCAGGCATTTAAATACGGTGCGCATCTGCCACCCGAATCAGCACCCAGCTAACTTGACCTTGAGTTAGGTTAGGATAGGTTAGGTTAGGTCAGGTTAGGTTACGTTAGGTAAGGTAAGGTTAGGTTATAGGTTCATGCTCACAAACTGGCAGCCATATTTGCGATTTACCGAGTGTTTAATTTGACAGAAATCAGTGGATGTTTATTCCATTTTAAGAAATGCCTTTGGCGTAAAGTTAAATGAGAAGCTAATAACCTGCAATGAGAGACGTAATAGATTTTGCGTTTGTATATTTTATTGTCGCCTTGTAATCAAGGGGTCCCGGGTTCGATACCCGGTGGAGGCACATAGTGGTTCCGATTTCACTTTAAATTCTAGGCCCAGTCCCGATCGGCCTTCCTGTCCATAAAGTGGACTTCAAACACGAACTCAATCAATCAATGTATATTTTATTGGGATGACATGGTAATAATAATAATAATAATGATAATGATGGTAACATAATAATAATAATAATAATAATAATAAACGCCATTGTTTTTTGTTATTTTAATATTTTTATTACAATAATATTTATTATTATTATTATTATTATTATTATTATTATTAGCAGTAGCAGTAGCAGTTGCAGTAGTAGGGCTACTTGCGTCAGGCTATTTACTGAAACCACTTTAAGCACTGCATACATTGTATTCGATCATAACACTTAAAACCATCTAAATCTGTAAAGAAGTTTGAGATCCCACCCGCCCCCCTTTTTTTCAAGAATGCCATGAACCAAGTACATTTCGGACACTTTCATTGCATCAGTTGTAACAATATTCAGTTTCTTTCCTGAATCCACATTGCTGATGTATTATTAGAGGAAACATACAAGGTATATGAAATATTGTATTTAATATATTTCAATTCCAATACTAGAGTTATTTACTAGTTACTTTCAATGGAAGGAGAGCTATCGGTGTTTAGCTCTTCGAATGCCATTGGCGCCAAAATGAGAGAGATTGTGCTTAATAAAATGGATTATTAGGATAAATTATTAAAAACATTCCCAGGTAAGACCAGTGCAAACTTACTCTGTCGTTGGTGATTTTTTCATTTAATTTACGCAGAAGGAAAGAACTACAATGTGATATGTACTTTTTTTTATTATTTACACGTTCTTATTCTCATCTACGTACTGCACCAGATAAACAATTATCAGAAAATAACAAATAACAACAAGAATAATTAAAATTGGAAAGATAAGTAATAGAAGTTAGAACAGTATTGGTAAGAATTTTTAGTATAGGAAATAGAGACATCTATTGAGAGAAAGGGAAAGTGTAGAAGCAAATAAATAGAAAGTACACAAGCCTACTGCCACGATAAGAGTTAATTTCGTCAACTTTATTCGTTGGAGGTACGTAGATCACATTTCTCACCGCACGCGGTCATTGAGTTGAACGCGCAACAGATATTTGGTCAAGTTTTCTCAGTGTTGCTACTTCAATATCTCTTTTTGTGTATGGGTTTCGGTTTTCTTAAAATGTAAATGGACTGTTTCTAAAAAATTACGTCTAAATGTTATCATAAGATTTAATGGCCTAGGTACTTAGAACTGGCAGGCAATAGTAGAGTTTACTATTGCTCTTGTCTACTCTTACGGCGGGCGCCCTACATGCTGGCAAGGGAAATGGGGAGCGTGGAAGCGACCAATACAGCGCTATAAGAAACGCAGCAGCCTATGGAAGGAGGTTCGTGTAGTACTTCCTCCGAACTCGTCGTAATTCTCGGCGCCACCGCTGTTGTCTGGTTGGTCTGCGGAGTATTTCTCTATCCCCACTTTCCTTGCCAGCAGGTAGAGCTCCCGCCGTAAGAGTAGACAAAAGTAATAGTAAACTCTACTATTGCCTGCCAGTTCTAAGTACCTAGGACATTAAATCTTATAACATTTAGACGTAATTTTTAGAAACAGCCCCTTTACATTTTAAGAAAACCGAAACCCATACAAAAAAGAGCTATCGAAGTAGCAACACTGAGAAAACTTGACCAAATATCTGTTGCGCGTTCAACTCAATGACGGCGTGCGGTGAGAAATGTGATCTACGTACCTCCAACGAATAAAGTTGACGAAATCAACTCTTCTTGCCATGGCGGTAGGCTTTTGTACTTCATTTACCAATGGACAGAAAACTTCAGACGCGAAGGAGGATTCAATTGTCTTAAAGGTTAATCAACTGTTTTCCCTAATGATTTTACAGTGGTGTTTTCTCCATAGTTAAGAAATTGTATGATTTCAATTTAATTTTCTTTGGCGGTCATAAAATCATCCCTGGCAGGGATGGAACTTTTTCTTCCGCCGCGGATAAAAGTTTTTGTGTTGGGGAAATCCCCAGCACCTCCCCCCGTTAATTCTCACACTGTAACTGACTACGTGTAATGGACTAGGAATCGGGTGATTTCACGGCCCGAACAGGGAGAGTGCGTGATTCTTCTGCGTCCACTCGGGGTGTTCTCGTTTCGGTGCTTGGTAAACTTCACCTTCTCCTCGTGCGGTCGGTTTCGTCAACGGTGCGAAAAATTGTCCACTTTCACTGACCATGTCTTATCTTTATTGCATCCCCGTGTTCTTTCATGGTAACACCTTGTCATTAAAGAAGAAAGTAAAAACCGATGAGAAATTGCTGGAAGGAATTCTATCCTGGAAATGAATCCTATGGAGGAAATAAGACCAGCGTAATGTTGCTAGAGACTTAATTGTATTAGTACATAATATCATTATTAGATTGTACCAAATTATGCAAGTATATACGAGGGAGAGTCAAAATAAAAAAGTTAAAGTGCGATCAAATTTATAGGACAGACTGCATTAAGGTATCAACTGTTATTTATAAGACAGCATCAAGCCTGCAACAATGATCATATTAGTTTCAATTTTCAAAATACCACTTTTGTCATTTTAAAGATGGCGTCTACACACTTGCACCAGCACCAGTGAAACCCTAACCTTACAGAAATCTTCCTGCCAATGAAATTTCAATATTTCTATGCATGGGTACCACGCCAGCAAGCTCAGAAATGGACGTTGGTCTCAGATTGCAGGCAGATGGATTGAAAGACCTTCGAAATGGTTGACAAGCTACTGCACATGAATCCCAAATATTCTTGTTCTTGAGGTATACAGACACTAATCATGCCTTGAAAATATATACATAGAGATCGGCAATGGGCCTATGCTAGAATGAAGCAATCTGCACTCAAGAAAATATGCAACTGAATTATCACAAAAAGTGGTGCAACACATTCATTGGTGTAACACAACGCCTAATAGAGTGTTCAAGGACTCCGTACTCATGTGTTGTGACAGGATATGGTATAACAAGATACCAAGGATGATGCTAAACAAATTCCGCATTAACACTAAAAGGAGTACGCCTCCCCGATGGCGCAGTGGTAGCGTCCTTGCCTTGTAATCAAGGGGTCCCGGGTTCGATTCCCGGTGGAGACACATAGTGGTTCGGATCCCACTTTAAACTGTAGGTCCAGTGAGAAGGGAGCATCCCAGAAAAGCATGCAAGCATCTTGATGTGAACATTCAATCAGTGCTATAAGTTAAGAAGATGCAAGGGATGGTATCCTCCAGTTTGCAAAAGTTTTGCTGCCTATCAACGTGTTAAATCATAGAAGTGCAAAGCCTCCCCCCTCCAAAACTCAGCTTGTCCCAATTTTCGATCAAATTTCCTCCCATCTAGGAATTTCCATTTCAATTAGTGCATTCACATTGTAGAGAGACTGAATTTTACACAAGTAATTTATGCAGACTCTGACAACTTTTCTAATTAGCTCATAGAACATGTCCCGTGGTTAACAGCCGTAGTCAACTGATCTTCTTGCCTGATTGTTCATGTTCAGGATGGCTGCATGATTTACTTACGAGCAAACATTTGGCCAGGTGGGTAGAAAATATTACATTGAAACAATTTCATTTAACCTATATGGGCCTAATGGCTTCACCTTTTGTGGAAAACTTGTACTTTCGTCATCTAGTTCTGTCAGAAGGGAGAACTGATCACGGTTTGACGGTTTGTCCGCACCACAATTCAAAGAAAACCAAGCAAATCTGGAATACCCCATTATATTTGAAAGGTGAAGCACCCGAAAATATAAATTTGTGTCTGATGTTTTAAATTTATTTAAAAGAATTGTCATGATGATAAAAAACCATGTTGGTTATTTGCAGTAACAATATTAAAGATGATGGAAATATCCTAAGCCTATTTGAGATTGATTGCCTCATATTGGGTCGCCTTTCTGTCACTTTTTACTAATCATGGCAAAGAGGGTGAGTGATTATATTATGAAATCGATGAAGTGACACTCACAAAGAACAATCAATCATCCAGACCGGGATTCGAACCCGTGACTCCTGGCATCGTGGATTGCTGTGGTAACCACTCCATCACGAAGGTCCGGTCTTAGGCCTACCTACCTGAATTGAAATTGGTTTATTCTGGGAATCTCAAATTATGTATAACAAGAAAGTTATGTTTTATTTGGTACAATGATACAGATCGTTTACAAACGTACTCTTTTTGCGATAGACAGTGGTGTGCATAAAGGGGGGGTGGTGCGGATAATAACCCCCCTTTGGCCTAGTAAAAATAATGTCAAAGGCAGGAAAAGATGGCTGCCTACTAAAAAAATGTATAGCCCCTCCCCCCCTTTCGAAAGTCCTTGGTACGCCACTGTATATAGAGCTTTGTTTTTAAGCCCACTTCACTCACAGGAAAGCTAATCGGGACTGAAGACTTGCAGTTTAAAGTGGGATCCGAAAAACTTGTACCTCAACCTTGCATCAAACCCGGGACCCCTTGATTACAAGGATGCGACATTACCACTGTGCTATCCATCAAAGAAAGAAAAACGAAAGCTGTCCCACAACTTGTCAAGACATGGGCTGTTCCATTTGGAACAAATAAAAGTAGGAGAAAGGTCTGTTCCACTTTCTGATAGGGGAGGAAGTGTGATAATTTACATTGATATTTCCTAATATTTTGAAAATTATTTTCTCAAAAATGGGACAATGCCCCAACGTTTTTTTTTATTTCCTGGTGTTAGTACATACATTCACCTACAAGTTGGTGAATTTTTTACCTTGATGCTGTTTTGAGATAGGCCTAATTCTAAAGATGCGGTTTTCGCAATTTTTGAGTATTCAAAGGGTTATATCTGCTAACAGCATCAATATCCCATTAACGTGCTATATGAGGTAGCTTGTCCTAATAGTGAGCTTCAATGCCCAGTAAACAAATCTTTGGGGTACTCTTGCTTAACCAAGATATTAAGGGCCAAAAACAGGGAAAAACTGCATTGTGGACCCTCTTTTGTTCCGGCATAACAATGGAAAGCAACAATGTCCCATCAAAACAATTGAATGTATATGAACAACCAGTCTTATATTAACAGTATATCAAAACAAAAATTTAGGATATTGTTGATTTCCAAAGATACAGCACTCCGAACTTACCCATGTTTCCCTTTTCATGAAATATGGACAGTCTGACCTTGAATTTTGAGTTTCTACAGGGGAGGAAAAAAAATTTCAAGGTCTCAAAATTGCACAATATTAATTTCCCATGACCTACTTCAACATATAAAAAAATGAAACCAATCAAAAAATACAACTATCCAAATATCCCTTTTTTGTTCGAATTTCAAAATAATGGCTCTTAAAGTTTCCACGGCAAACGAATTTCAAGGAACCCTTACCTTCCCAAAATGTCATTGCTGCCACAGACCTCCAG
This sequence comes from Lepisma saccharinum, assembly GCF_977018435.1. Classification (NCBI taxonomy): domain Eukaryota; kingdom Metazoa; phylum Arthropoda; class Insecta; order Zygentoma; family Lepismatidae; genus Lepisma; species Lepisma saccharinum. The sequence goes on from NC_139246.1 coordinate 47,708,700, forward strand.
GTACAAGACCGGAAACGTGAGCTTCTTTATATGAGTCAACTTTAAACCAAAAATTTCGAAGAGAGGGTTATACTATCATGGCGGCGAGCATACCCTCATATATATCTACTTGTAACAACAATTTTGAAGATTGTGAGTAATTGCACCACACAAGATTGTAATTTTTAAGTTTACTAAGAAGTATATAACTCTACATATTACACTCCACAAGTGAGTGCAAATAATTTCATCACAAAAATGAAAATTTAACGAGCTCTAATGTTCATCTCAGCCATATATCTAGCCACAGGATTATGCACGGCTTCAAACAGAAGCTTATCCTTTTCAGTCTGTGATTTCTGCCGTCAACCTTATTTTGACACTGAACAAGTCCACTTGGCTCATGCGCACTTCTGTTAATAGTTTCGGCTAAGGCAGCCGGACTGTAAAATATCAACACTATGCCATGAAAACTTAAGTAGAAAACAGTCTGCTGTTGTCTCGGTTCGGTGAGGGGTCAGTTGCAGAATGATGTTCTTTAATCCACAAGGTTCGGCAGGGAAATCTTTGATGACTGGACCATTAATGGACATTAATGATATTTTAATTGTCTTCGTTACATAATTAAATGGTATACTACGAGAACTACTGAGAACATACTTAAGAACCCGATTATAACATTTGTCTTTGAACAACTATTAACTGGTGTCCGGTGGTATCGGAAAGTATAGGTTGGATATTATTTACCGATACCAACCGATAGTTTTCTAACATATTAGTTTCTTGTGGGATCCGCAACATCAATATTTTGTTTAAACCAATATTGTATGGGGAATAAACTGTATTTTGTGATTACAGGAGAACTACGTATTTTAATATTTTGATGCAATTATTACATGTTTTAAAGCCAAAGTAAAGGACGTTTCATAAAGTGAGCAGGTTTTAAATTGCTTGTCATTTTTTTGTTTGAAAGTTGGCAACACTGTTCTTATCATTTTCGTTATCTCTTATCATTCCGATTATTAATTGAGCATTTTTTCCCCCAGATGTTCAGTTGAGTTGCCAATGAGCCGTTGACTATCGAGCAACGCGTTGTTATTTTGAAAACACATCACAGAAATGAGGAGTGGCCTGCTCTAGATGAACTGTGAATATGTGGTTTCCCTTACTTTTGTATTGTTGTCGCGGTACCAGGAATAAACATCCGTTAAGCAAACAATGCATAGCTACCGCATAATAGACAGTTTACGAACTGTCTCTGCATAGCACTCCCCGTTTCTGTAATGTGTTTTCAAAATAACAACGCGTTGCACCGCTCAATGGCAACTCAACTGAACATCTGAAAAACAAAAACAATTACTCAATTAATAATCTGAATGATAAGAGATAACGAAAATGATAGGAACAGTGTTGCCAACCTTCAAACAAGAAAATGACAAGCGATTTAAAACCTGCGCACTTTATGAACCCCCTTTATAATAAATTGACGCATACAATTTAAAGTAGTTACTGAAACTAATATTAGTCAATATTTTGAACAACAATTTTCAAGCAACGGTATTGCTGAGAATTGGTATCGGTGTGGATAGCAGCTCAAAATGATGTCTACTGAGCCCTAATAATTTTACTGCATCCCCCCCCCCCAAAGAATGCAGCTATGTTACAATTCCAGCTCCCTCCGAAATAGAATCCTGCGTACGCCAGTGTTCTCATGTGATCAAATAAATGGATTTATGCGTATAAATCACTCTTACTTGTTTAGTAACACATGCAATGATAAACTATATTGAACTAACATGTTCAAAGGATATTGGTAACACTGTTAAGCCTTGTTTCCTGAAATGAAATGTTCTAAGGTAAGGACTGGTGCCTTCGGGTTGTTTTGGGTATGGACCATGTCTGGGAGTGTATATTAAGGGTGTTTCATAAAGTGCGCAGTTTTTGAAAATGCAATAACTCAGCCAAAATTTCATGAAAGTTGACATCTTTTTATTATTATTTTACACATTCACTACGATTTAATAATTTAAAAGTTAAAAGTGTCTGGTATATGCCCTTATGCGATTTAAAAGTGAAAAATATTGTCTCGCATATGTCCACCTCCGTTTTGTAAGCAGGCAGTAACTCGATCTGTGAAGTTCACCATGAGTCTTGTGCAGACGTCTCTGTCGATTGAACCAATTAAACGTTGGATTTCCATCTTCAATTCGCGGATTGGTTGATATTTTGGTCAGGAGGTGTGATTGGCCCCTTCTTTTTTGAAGATGGGAACGAAAATGCAGTTTCGGTAAACTGTCCTCGTTATCGGGACATGCTCAGAAATTTTGTGTGGCCTGCTCTGGATGAACTGGATACCGTGAGTACGAGGTTTCAGCAGGACCTGTCACACATCCAATGAGACAATAACCTTACTGCAAGAAAAGTTTCCTGGCTGAGTGATCTCACTTCGTGGTGACCAGGAGTGACCTCCGAGGTCTTGTGACCTCACCCCATGTGATTTCTTTTTATGGGGTTATGTGAAGTCACAAGTGTACATGAACAAACCTCAAACAATCCCCGAATTGAAGATGGAAATCCAACGGGTAATTGGTTCAATCGACAGAGACATCTGCACAAGAGTCATGGTGAACTTCACAAATCGAGTTACTGAGTGCTTACAAAACTGGGGTGGACATGTGCCAGACATCATTTTTCACTCTTAAATCGCATACGGGCATATGCCAGACACTTTTCACTTTTAAATTATTAAATCGTAGTGAATGTGTAAAATAATAATAAAAAAAATGTCAACTTTCATGCAATATTGGCTGAGTTATTGCATTCTCAAAACCTGCGCACTTTATGAAACACCCTTAAAAGATGATGTTTTGTAACTTTCATCAATTTATTATGAAGTTTCGTCTTAAGGAGACCCTGTTAGAGGGTGGAAACGTTACGTTTTTATGTATATTTTTTATACTATAAAAGTTTGTCTTGGTAAGCTGTTTAATGTTTTATTAAAGGATATTGTTTGATTATATTCCATCCATAAGTAACCTGGGCGTATGAACTATCAAATACTTTCAGTACTTGCAACTATGATTCAATACTGTTCCTTTACTTTCTTTTCTTGTTGTTTTACGGCGCTTTTCTGCAAGTTTTGAGTAATTGTGACAATCAATAACAGTGATTATTAGGTGTAGCTGATGAACGAATATTCATAAATAACACCTAGGAATTATACCAGCAAAAGTCGATCACTAAACACCACAGGGCCTGACAACACTTTTCCCGTACTGGCGTCTTAATTTGAGTCATTCTGCAGCAAAAGTGTTGTCTTCTTCTTTTACCACTTCACAGTCCAGAAACCTTTTCTTGCAGCTGTGCAAACATGCTTGAATAGAAGTGCTTGACTCTTGAATCCAAGTGCATCGCTTTTTCTTCTGTGCAGAGCATTGTCCGTTTCTTCATTTATTTTGGCGGGACTGAAACGTCAATGGAAACGTTCAACCTCACAAACGTTCTCTGGGTATCTTTTTACTTTCATAAGCATTGCACTGTTGCTAAGTCTTATTCCGATTGACTGAGTGAATTGGGTTATTTAATGTTACTTTCTTCCACTTTTGGCCAATATGATGAGCCCCCACGCACTGGAAAATGAATGTCCACCTGAAAATTATATATTCCACATATAATTTCATTTCAGCCACAGTAATTTATGTTAATTATTATAAATACGTTGAAGGAACATGATAATTTCAGACTGAAATAATGTTTTTTGAGGGTGCATCACTATTCCGGGATAAAATATGCCTCCTTTGCCTCCCCTGAAAAAAAAATACCTTGCTTGCCCTCCCTGGGAAAAATCCTGCGGATTTACATGGTGATGATATGATGAAATTGATGAAAGGACATTCACAAAGAACACCCATGTCCAGGCCGGGATTCGAACCCCCAACCCCTGGCGTCGCAGCGCGCGGTGCTAACCATTCCTCCACGGAGGCCGGCTGAGATTTTACTACCTATAATTTCGGACAAACTTAAAGAAGAAGCTCTGACCTTATCACCCCTCGTCAAAATTGTGATAATAATAAGACTCGAGTTCCTTTAAGTTTGTCCGGAACTGAATACTCGCATTTTTGTGTGGATTGGTATATTTTCAAACAAAATTAAGCAATACTTGTTTCGATTTCATCACCATCTAGTGACATGAAAATAATGAATGCTATCGAATTTGCGTGATTTGTTTAATTTAGGACTTTAGACTGAACCAAAAATTAAGCCAAAATTAATGTTTTAAAGAAATGTCAATGCTATAATTTAATTTTTGAAGATTATTTTGACTAATTATTATACAAATTCTGAAACTGTACTTAGAATACCTTATTTTATTGACAATAAATAAGAAATAATTATGTATTAATATTTTATACTGGAGATTTTACAATAATTGTCTTTATTTTGTATCAAACTTGTATCAGGATCAGAAATCTAATGTTTAGGACAGATAGTGAAGACAGTCGTGCGCAATTAAAGTAATGTCCTGTTTAGAAATACAAGGTGATATCAGCTCAAAGTGTATTGGCACCATGACACCATACAGTGGAAAGGGTAAGTCCCTGAGCATGTCCCGGATACAGAATCAGAAGCAATTCACAGCCGACTTTGATTTTATTACTCCATGATCAAATACTAGGCATTGCCTCGGCTACCACATAGGAAACGCAATAGTTTACTATTTTCTCTGTTGTTAATACAGTCGCCATGAACTTGTAAGGCCGTAACACATGCAGTTTCCTTGCTGTTTATAAGAAGAGAGTCTGTTATTTAACTTAACGTCCTTCAGAAGGAGTCAGAAAAATGAGAACAGCAATGGTCCTGGCGGAAGGAGAACCGTGTTCGATTCCTGGTGCTGATCACACCACCTCCACCACCTCATGAACCTTAGATCCACATCCCTTACGTGACTTTATGAAACGATGCAATGTGCAAGGAATAGACACTCTTACCTTCTTTTGACTTTTATGTCAAGTAAATGTAATTTTATTTTACAGGATTTTAATGCAATCAAATTTCCTAATTCCAATTTTCTCCGTATTTCCCAAGATACCACGCACCTTTGAGTGCAGCACTGCAACTGGGACGATAGTAACAGCTCAAGTAATCGAAGGCGGACCAGTTCTTCAACATAGAACGCATCAACTGGGAGGAACTCATCGAAGGTGGGCAACTTCGTGGACAGAAGCAACGATGCTGGAATTTCCTGTATGCGAACCTGTATCGGAAATAACACGACTTTCTTAAACTGAAAAAGCGTCTTTTTCTTTCCAAGTGTTGCCAGTAGTGCCAGGTTACTTGTGGAGGAGTTACAGTTTCTCACCAATTGTGCATTAATTTCAATATCGTCCGAATGGCCACAGCTACTAATAGAAAAACCGGGTATATTAGAGAGTATGGATTTCTTCCCATGTTGCAAGTCGATTATTAAGCAAATCAAACCCCAGCTAAATTTTAACTTCCAAATAAATAACTTTTCGTAAAATCTATTATCATATTTACTTACTTCGAAAAAATTGTAAACTTCTAAACAACTAGAGATAAACGAACAATATTGTATAGTTGCAACTTATGGTCCAAAGTCACAGAGAAAATTCAACTTACCGATAACACCCCTCGTTCTAACAATCGGCGCCACAATCCCTTACAGATAAATGTGTCACACAGAGTACAGCTTTGGGCTTATTGTTTACAATTAAATTCTCCGAAGTGTTCAAATAGTTTAGTCTTCCTCAAATTAACAATGTTTTCAAATTTCCTTTCATTTTCCTCTATTTTTCTTCTCATTGAAAAGTCATGATAATTCTATGTTTAGAAAATAATATTTATAAATTAAATGTTGCACATTAAATTATTGTTACAATAAAGAACATGTCTAAATGTGAGTTAACGAAAAAAAGGAGACATTTTCGCATCGGGACTGCAGTTCGAACAAAATCGGGACAGGGATTAAAAGGAATGGACTGTCCCAACTAAATCGTTATTTATAAAACTAAAGCTACGCAATATTACAGACTACAGAGTTCTACACAACAAACACATTCATTATGCAAGAACAAAATTCAAATTGTTACAAATTTGCAAAATCGTCCATGTTATTTTCGTAACTTTTTATAGGTTCACATTTAAACATTTCATGGTTCGAAGGGGGCCATAGCCTCCAGGGTCCGTCACCTGGTACGGGCCTACCCCCTCGCCGTCGTCTCTGGCTCTTCGGGGCACGCCAATTGCCAAAAGATCCAAAAGAGGCAACTGTTTCTGCATGCATGCGTTAGACTCGTATGTTTATTGCCCTTCTACTTTGGTGGAAAATGTCATGCGTAAACAGCAACTTGGTATCACCAGTCATCGCCCACTGTTTTCACCCGAGCTCTTCCAAAGACTTAGACAAGTAAAAGTTGCTTCATTAAATGTCAAGCGTAATTGTGCTAATAAATAATACAGCTGTCCACCGTCATGCACTGTTTGCAATTTCAGAGCTTTTGTTTTCGAAGGAAGAGTGGTGGACCTGCGAGTAATCGTTTTCACAGTATTTTTTTTTCCAACGCTGTAGTGCTGCTGTAAACAATGTCCAATGATTAACTGCTGGAAAATGATTACCAGTTAAACGAAATGATCAATGATGTTTCCTTTCTTACGACAACGTCTGCGCCAAGTTGATATTCAGGGGAGAAACCTTTACACGTTCGCTGCCGGTGACGTATGTACTTGTCATATGGGGTTGTAGCTGTGTGCCTTTGACGCACATGTGCGTCATACGTAATTTCTTCTTTGAATGCTGGCTCACTGCTTTTAGGTCTTTCATGGCACATTGCTGAAGGATTGAAATAAACATTACCTTGCGTTTATTTTTGCGCGTGTGTGCCTCCCGATGGCGCAGTGGTAGCGTCGTCGCCTTGTAATCAAGGTGTCCCGGGTTCGATTCCTGGTGGAGGCACATAGTGGTTCGGATCCCACTTTAAACTGTAGGTCCAGTCCCGATTACCCTTACTGTGCATAAAGTGGACTTAAAACAACAAATCAATCAATCAGTTATCTTTTTCGCATCTCTCTCAGCATTGTTGAATCAAATGGCATTATAGTTTCTTCTATTTCTTACTCATGTATCAAAGCATCGTTTGACAGCAAATAAATTGTTTGGTATTCTTGGTAACATGGTTAGTCTGAAACATTACAATTGATCTTTCCTGTGCCAATAAAGAAAATACATTGCTTTATGTTGTTCAGAACTTCCAGGAAACCGAGGACTTTGTATTGGACCTTGTCTTAGTCTTTACCACAAGTGAAGTGAGCACAGTAAGGCTAATTGGGACTGGACCTACAGTTTAAAGTGGGATCCGAACCACTATTTGCCTCCACCAGGAATCGAACCCGGGACCCCTTGATCCCAAGGCAACGACACTACCACTGCATCATCGAGGAGGCCATACTGAAGTGAATACATGAGAACTTTCGAAATGTATCATTGGACTTTTACAAGCAACCCCATAAATGTAATACTGTTTTTATACAGGGTGGCGCACGATATGATCCACCATTTGTTTTTTATTTTTTTCAGTTCTTAGATGAGGAATGTCGTCAAGTGTGCCAACAGTAGTTGCAGTAGTCATTGGAAATATCGTGTGATGAAAACTGAAGCGTAATGCATCCACCTGTCCCCAGGGGGCTAGAGTATACAACATGGCGGAACGACGAAACAGCGATCAGCAACTGTGCTATTTTTCGCCGAAACAAAGAGCATTGTGTGGATTCAGAGGCGCTTTCGTGCACATTTCCAAACTCGGTGGTCCCCCTCGAGTAAAACGGTACACAAACTGCATGAAAAGTTTTTAGTGGAATAAACAGTACTGGAATCAAAGCGTGATCGTCGTAAACATGTGCGTTCGCCTGAGAATATTGAAGCCGTCCGCGTCGCTGTGCAGAAAAGTCCTGGCAAATCGACCAGAAAAGCAGCAACACAACTTGGGATATCAAGACGTTCTGTTCAATGGATTCTTAAAAGTGATCTCCTCGTGTATCCGTACAAGATTATCGTGGAGCAAAACTCACAAATGAACAGAAACAGAAGAGATTGACCTTCGCTAATTGGGCCGAGGGTAACAATGCAACACTGTAGAGCGTGTGGTTTTCTGACGAGGCGCACGTCCATTTGGATGGTGTAGTTAACAAACAAAATGTGGGCTTTTGGCCAGCTGAGAATCCACGAGTGCTTCATGAAAAAGTTAGCAATGCACCGAAGGTTACGGTCTGGGCCGTTATCTCCGTAGGAAATATTAGTGTTCGCTTGACTGAGGTTAAAAGTCAAAACGGTGGCCAGATTGAACATGTATTGCAGTAGTACGTTTTTCCAAAGTGTAACCTTTGTGTCATTTATGTTTCACTGAGAGATTCTTTATAATATAGTTTTTATTCAACAACAAAATGGTGGATCATTTCGTGCGCCACCCTGTAAGTGATTCTGTCATGCTACATCAATATCTAATCGGCCTCCCCGATGGCGCAGTGGTAGCGTCGTCGCCTTGTAATCAAGGGGTTCCAGGTTCGATACCCGGTGGAGGCACCAGTGGTTAGGATCCCACTTTAAAATGTAGGTCCAGTCCCAATTAGCCTTACTGTACATAAAGAGGACTTAAAATCACAAATCAATCTATCAATATCTAACACAGTATTGAACCAACAATGCATCAATGGGTTGTTGTTATTATTACTATTATTATGAACACATTTCGCACTCTCACTGGCATGAGAGTCATTGATTGATTGGTTTGGTGCTTTAAGTCCACTTTTGACACAGTAATGCTAATCGGGACTGGACCTACAGTTCAAAGTGGGATACAAACTACTAAGTGCCTTCACCGGGTATCGAACCCAGGATCCCTTCATGAGTGTCATGTCAGAACACACGGGAGGGGAGGGGTGATTGGCCCTCCACGGGAATTTCGCTTCCTATGTATACGTTACCTTTTATGATTTTATGACCCAAAGTAATACAGGCATATTGGGAACACCCCAAGTAACAATATAGATTATTATTTTTAGTTTTTATAAAAACGTTCGCAGTTAAAAAATCGAAAACCACGTGTCTGGCAAAGCCCCTAGCGTAAGCTGTGGTTTAAAAAGAATATTACTTTAATAATATAACGTGTATCACCCACGAGACGTTATAAAAAGCGAAGTACAATTTTAACACAATTTGTGGGTTGGGGTGTGGATAAAAATTAGTTCAAATTCCAGCAACTACACCTTCGAAATAATGAATCGAGAGGTGATTGTAGTAACTTTTCCGTAGAATATAAGTACATTTAATGTTTTTAGTCTGTCTCAGTTTGCAATTTACGCGTTGTCATGTGAAGCTTAATAAAAACACATATCTATTATGTTAATCAGGTTTGATTGACAAAGGTACACAACTTCGTCCTCACCAGGAGCGAACTGGCCTATGAGACAATGGTTTGTTTGTTTCAGTTGGTGTTTTAAGTCCACTTTATGCACAGTAAGGCTAATCGGTACTGGACCTACAGTTTAAAGCGGGATCGGAACCACTATGTACCTTCAATCAGGCAATGGTGTATTTGCCCCTTGCGCCCCACCTCGCAACAATATTTTGGAACTCTTGAACTCGGTAACAAAGTGAACATACTAAATTAATACCATTGTAAAATTTAGTATAAAATGCAATATACAAAGGATAATCAAAAAGTAAAGTGAATATTGAATTTATTGCGAAACGTGAATGAGTACAAATATGAAACTGCAGTATGGTATGTACATTATCACACTACAATTCCACACAATCGTCACTGTGTCCAAACATTTATTCCATCGGGAGACAAAATCGTCGCAAAAAATTCTTGCTGCAAACTGTTGAGCCAGGTAACTGTAGCCTCTTGCACTGCTTCAATTGTGTCAAAACGTTCTCCACGGAGGTGTGTCTTCATCTTCTAAGCAGATGGTAGTCCGAGGGACAGGATCGGGACTGTATGGAGGGTGTTCGATAACCTCCCACTTGAAACCACCGACGTGTGTATAGTTGGGAGCTGAGAAGACTGCCAGCGCGGGGTGAGGTTCGGGGGTGAACGGGGAGGAAAGCTTCGACTTGGTGTTCAATTTTTCAGTGTTGCCAGACATGCAGAAGTCCCTGTAGGAAAGGGTGAGAATCTGATAATGGAATCGGGACTTACAGTGCGAGGTGCAGTCTGGCGTTCGGAAAAGTTCGGAACCATTCGTGAACCTCCACGGATCATGTCTGCCACGGGACATCTCAAGACCAGCAACGGCATAGGAATTCACACTTCTTCCTTGTTTTCGGAAATAAATTTGTTTTAAAAATCGAATGAATGCTCTGGCGTGTGTGTATAAGTAAATGTATATGTATAGAACAGACTATATCTAGTAAAGTGGGTCGCTGAAGGTTAACCTATCAATAGAATTAACATGCAACGAAAAGCGGGAAAGCCGGCTCGGGGTTTGAGCAAAGGTTTATTCAGATTTTTTTATTATTTGAGGGGTGTAAGTTTGTGTTTATGTGTGTGAAAAGGCATACTTAGAGCCAAAATGACCATAAATTTGTCCTTTTATAAAAATTGTGTGGGGTGTTAGGGCGTAGTTGGTGGATAAATCAATGGGGCCGAGACATTACAACTTCATGTTCCATAATCCGAAAGTTGCAGAAAAGGGATGCTACATACCAAAATGTAAATACAAACGAGGGAGAAAATGTACTACCCTGTATAAGTTAAAATTATTTGATCCATGTCCAGGAAAGAAGCATTGACAAGACTCTAGGAAATACACAAATAGCACGCACACACCCTTACTTTCTTAGTCACGTTGGATGCAGATTGCTTTGATTTGTGAAGTTTTACTCCATTATTAGAACTGCTTTCACTTGTTACTATGTAATATGTTCCATTCATTTGCAATGCGTTTTCGTACCATGTCTTTTTTATTTATGCCGCTGCCACCCTGAAAGGAAGACGAGCTGGCTGCACACGGCGACAACAGGCAGGTCAGTTTCGCATTCCTCAGCCTCGCAGTCTTCTCAGCTCCCAACTGTACGTGTGTGTTCGGTTGTATGCGGTGTCGCATTGTCGTGCAAGAACACCACACCCTGTCATAGTGCTCCTCTGCGTTTTTGGCGTATGGCGGTTTAAAGTTTGTCCTTAGTTTGGCAGTACCTCTTGGTATTCATGTAGGAACTCTACATGAATAACACCGAGACGGTCCTAAAACACAGTGGCATGACACTATGCACCTCCACTTTTGTGCAATGTTCCAGTTGCAGCGCCACGTTTCCACTGGCCTATTCAACGGAAGAAACAACGTGCTGTGCTCTGGTGGCTGTAAGACGTACTACACCTCGACACCTCCAACATACAAAAAATATAATTACACATATACAAAACAATCGATTGTACAGCTAAATTCACCTTATTTTTTGATTTACCTTTGTAAAAACACCGCTTTTTGTCCAGAAATTCGGAACCAATATTTTAAAAGATATCACTCTTTTTTGTTGTTATTTTGCCTCAGTGAGGATTGAGTATGTGAAATTTATGAAAGCACCCAAGCACAGGACAAGGCTTTAAGCTGGAATCTTCGGTATCAAGATTACTGGTCGCTACTTAACCCTTTCGGTATAGGTACCGACAATAGCAAACTACAAAAATAAAAAATATTATTTTAAAAGGAAGCTGATTGTATGAGTAAAACTACTGCATATAAGTAGCTATTGTTTCCGATAAACTAAACATACATATATTGCAATAACTGTACGATATAGAAAATAAAGGAAAATGCAGCACTAAATGTCTCTTTCTATGGTGAATCCGAAACAACGTATCAAGATTGGTAGTTGCTCGCTTGTATACTCCGTCCCAGCTAACTGTGGAGCAGCCAAACGAAAACAAGTCTCTGCGCAAGTAGTGACGCGAGACGGCTCCGCCAATGAACACGCGAGAGGAACAGAATTGCGTGGAGTGGGGGAAAGCGACTAAAGTTACTAGCCTTCCCATGAGTGTCTACTGCTTCGCTCTGGCCAATAGATTTCCCACTTTTCTCTGACGCTATGCACGGCCTGGCTCCACAGTTAACTTGGACAGGGTATAGTAAAGTTTGTATTCACGTTGAGGGCCTCATTGCCTGGACCCCACTTGCTAGGCCAGAACGCCCCCGGTAGTCATGATGTTGAGTGTTATATGAAGCCATATGCTAGGAACCAATGTTGTCGTTCCATAGACAACCTATAAGCAAATCGTTATACCATGGCAAAAATTCGAATGACACCACAATTAAATACTGGCTTATGCGTTTAAATTCAAAAGTTTTACTGCATTCCATCCAGTGACACTACTTTTTTTCCAGATTTGTATTAAGCTTCAGATTTTAAAGGAGGGGAAAGTGAATCACAGAGTGTTTTCCTCGAGACTTCTATTTGTTTGGATAGTGTTACACGTTACACGCCAAGCATGACGAAAAAAATTTCTTTTTCGTGACGGAAACTGAACATGAAGTGAACAAGCGGCTTTGGTAAGGTATGTAATTCAGTTGTTTACAGGTAATTATTAGTTTTACACTCCACTTCTGCCGTGTGATGATTTCAGTGAAAGTAAAAAGTACATAATTTTTCTTTCACATTTCGTTAAAATGGTTAAACTATGAACGAAATTATAGCAAATTAATTATTACAATAATCAAGTTCTTCTGTTGAGAAGGAATAAGAAATATGTTAGGCATTATCTTGAGTATGTGAGGTAAATCAATGTTGTTACAGTGAGAAGCTTTCACGTTGAAAATCGTGAGTGGGCGCATGCTACAGGTCACTTAATGAAACGATTACAGGAAGAAAAAAAATAATTCACACTGGCTAAGCTGCAGGAAATTTTAATGAGTAAACGTGCTGAGACATATTCTGGTAGCACGTAGCTTCTAGTATAGTAAATTTTAACACCGTTTCTTATTGTCTACAGATATATTCATGAAATTGTACTAAATTAAAATAGTTATTACAAAATTATGTCACACATTAACATGCCAATGTGCATGAAGTGCAGGACCTCTCCGATGGCGCAGTAGTAGCGTCGTCACCTTGAAATCAAGAGGGTGGAGGTACCCGGTGGAGGCACAAGTGATTAGGATCCTACTTTAAACTGTAGGTCCAGCCCCGATTAGCCTTACTGTGCACAAAGTGGTCTTAAAATACCAAATCAGGTGCAGGTGCTTAACAATGACAGAGCCAGAGACCCTTTCTCTTCTGTATTTTTCTTCCCTACTCATTATTACTTTATGTACAACTTGTATTTCCAAAATTCTCATTAGCTATATCTATAAATAACAATATTCATTAACAGTAACAATTGGGTGCCAAAACTTGCAAGGAGAAGGCTTATCAATAAGTCATAGTGCTGTGGCAAAAAATGGGGGGCATTAATCTCCGCCAGTGTTCGTTAAATTTGCTTTGCAGCGTATTATTGGTCCTCCCCGTAGTGGTAAAGTTGTCGCCTTGGAATCAGGTGTTACCGATTGGATCACCGGTGGAGGTGTATTGTGGTATGGATCCCACTTTAAACTTTAGGTCCCGATTGGCTTATCTGTGCATGAAGTGCATGGACGTCATCAGATTTTTTGTAGAGGGGCGGGGATGGTGTCAGGCAATTGATAAAACGAGAATAGGGCTATTAGACATAATAAGCCCCCTCTCGACTTAAATAATCAAGTAGACTTAAGGGCATGCGGGATAGTCTCCACGGGGCTCTTCCCAAACTCTTCCCTCCGTGGCAGTGTTGCAAATTTAGCTCTCTTGGAGCCAGATCTGGCTCTTTCGTGCACTCGTTTCGCGTGAACTGGGGCACCTGCCCCCGTTCCCCACTATGATGCTATCACTGGTTCCGGCCCACATAGACCAACTTTTGCCGTGATTATACATTTTGCACGTGACGTGAGATTGTTATATTGGCTGCGTCTCCCCATCCCCTCTTATATCCCCAGCTACTTTTTTATATCGCCGTGTTGACGTGAAATTGGCATAATATTGTTATCAGGGAATCCTTTATTTTCGATTAGATACGACCTTGAGATGGGTGATGCCACCGGATCTAGATGGTGAAAACTAAGAATAAATTGTCATAAATTTAGAGTTAACGGTAATAGCAGCGCCACACCCCTTTGACAAGTAACATTATTCTAGAAAGCACTTCGTAAATCTAGCTCCGTGAAAGTCAGTTTTAACTCCATTTAAGGTGAAATTTAACTCTTTTATGCGCAACAGGTTTGGCAACATTGCCAGGATGGCCGTAGGCAAGGAGAAATGCATTCGGTATATGGGAGTATTATTTGATTTGTTCTCTTGGGAATATCAAACTTCCGATGGAATAGAAAATTATATCAACGGGAGGAGGGCTGTTTGAAGATGCATTTCACCAGCGGAAAAGTCGAAACTTCCATTTGATTAGCCGTAACTTGATGTTGAAGTTGATTCCCCATAAGAAATACATGGGATTCCGAAAATTCTTATTCATCATATTTTTCAAATATTGTCCAGCTTAATAATCAACATAAAAAAACGCTTCCACTTGCAACATAGAGAGAAATTCATACTCTTGATACACCCGGTTTTTTATTTTGAGTAGCAGTGACCATTCGGGCGATATTGAAATAAATGCATAATTGGTGCGTAACTCTAACTTCTCACTTTAAACGAACTTTTTGGTAACTAACTAACTCCCTAGCCTTCTTAAACCCGAAGGTTCATGGCTGCAGCAACACAGGCCTTCCATCTTTCCCTATCTTGAGTAAGTTCTATATACTCTTTTCCATCCCTACCGATTTCCCTTAGGTCCATCTCAACGTTGTCCCTCCATCTTCGTCTTGGCCTTCCTACAGGTCTCTTACCATCACGTTTCCCAACAAGAATCCTGTAAACTCCTCTTTCCTCTCCCATTCGTGCCACGTGGCCTGCCCACCTAAGTCTTCTTGATTTAATTATTCTAATAATATCTGGACACGAATAAAAAATTATGTAGTTCTAAATTATGTAACCTTCTCCATTCACCTGTCTCCTCATCCCTTTTAGGTCCAAAGATTTTCCTCAGGATCTTATTTTCAAATACTCTCAATTTGTATTCCTCTTTCAATGTAAGGGACCAAGTTTCACATCCATATAATACTACAGGCAAAATTACTGTTTTGTATATTTTAACTTTTAGTTTCTTAGATATTAAACGAGAAGACAAAAGTTTATGAAGAGAGAAGTAACATGCATTTCCTGAATTAAGCCTACTTTTCATTTCCTCTTTAATATAATTTTCATTTGTTAATATTACTCCTAAGTATTTGAATTTGGAAACTGGTTCAAACGAGTTGTTATCAATAATTAGATTTTGATTATTACCTAACACTTGGTTTCGGCCTGTAAGCATATATTTAGTTTTCTCTTTGTTAACTTCCAAACCTATCTCTTTAGCAGTTTTGAAAAATATTTTAGCATTATTCTTACTTTTTGGTAACACATTGTTTTATGTACGACAAATATTCTGATATTATACTAATGGTATGCACAGTTTTAATTCCAATAATAACCACACGTAACTTACTTCAGCAGCCCGTCTAGTGAGGGTTTATGGTCGCTTGACCAACAAACCTCTAGGTGTGTACTACATATAAATTATCCAATATGCATAAAATGAAATGTCATTTCGCCGACATAAGTTGATTATCTGACCTACAAGATAGTGAAACCTTCTTACTTTATGGGTTATGCTGTAAATTAGAATAGAAATGACATCATATGCAAATAATGTTTACGTAAGGTTAAGAGACAATTAAGAAGTAATTAAATGGTAATAATATTAAACACTATGTGGGTAACAACAGCCGTTTACATATTTATGCGTAAAGGATGTTTATTTTGTTTATTTGTAACTGTTAATCTTCTATTATGCGAGCACATTATCTGGAAATGAGTTTCTAAGGTCATGTTTTATGAAATTACATTGTGCAATGGCCGTCAAAATTGTGGTCTTAATTTGAATTTTAATGCATGATGGGTTTTCTGGGACAACTGCAAGTACTTTGAATATTAATGTAAGTCACAAACGCATTTGACTTGCTGAAAAATATGTCTACGTTCTTATTGAGATCATTCCCTTAGTAGTTGTGAATGTGGCACATCAATTGGTGCCAGATCATGTGATAATTTGCCACCAAGAAAAACTGAGCAAGTGCACGCTTTGCTACTGGATTATTTGCCATCCCTACATCAGTACTGACATACTACGGCTAAACTAAAATTAAGCGTGCACTTATTTTGCATCTACAATGTTAAATACATTTTCCATTTATTATTAATATTTGAATATATTCATGTTTTCATAGTTGTATGTTATCTTACATGCGGTTGCATGGAACAGCAGAGGGGGATTTTTTTCTCCCTTCAGAAATTAATTTTTACATATTTTTAAAAAATTGGTGAATATTGAGACGATCGGGTATTCTAGTGATATAGCGGCACTCTAAAACAATTTCTACTGTTCATACGAGTCTGATAGAAAGAGCATACCTTACCTTGAACGATAAAGTGTGACGTCACTTTTTTTCACCTGGTTACCTTTCTCACTTCTGATACAAATTGTGTTTATTGAGAAAGAAACTACAACAAAGGTCCCATTCCCATTTATTTCAATTGCATCTTCTACGTTCCTAATAATATACAGGAAAAGCTAATTCGATCACGTTGGAATAACAAACGACAAATCATTCCAAAATTCTCATTCGGTTGCTTTCTGTATTGGAATATATAATGGAAAATCCAATTAAAACCTTAATTTGATTTTGCTTCTTACGTAGTAGATTTTTGTGTGTAGGTTGCACAAGTTTGCTACATTTTAGCACAGACCTATTGCTGATCTACGTAAGTCTTTGGGGCCCCATGTGCAGTCACTTATGAGCCACTGCGAAAGCCTTTCGACCCCTCTGCCTGCGAACTGAGGCATTGTCGAATCCTCCTCTATTTGCTTTGTAAACTTGCTGGTGTGATAAGCATGCACAGAGATATTGAATTTTCATTTGCCGAGGTTCTAGGCTCACAGAGGGCAAGAAACCACTCATCTTCACTGGTGCAAGTGTGTATAGGAGGCGCCATCTTTAAAATAACAAAAATTGCGTTTTGGAGTACACTTGATTAGTGTTGTAGTTGTTTTGTAAATAATAGTTGATCCCTTATGTAAATTTCAGCTGTATACAGTTTGCCCTATAAGTTTTATAGAACTTTTAACGTTTACATTTGACTCTCCTGGTAAGATATCAGGCTGGTTCCATGGTAAGGTATCTACTGACATCCCTTCGATGCCCTCCAAATGTTCTTTATGAATACGCTCTTGAGCTGAGTAACATCCTAAATAGTGGTTTTTTTACAACTATTGTTACTTCAAAGAGTCATAAGTAGGGACGTGTTTTCCATAAATTTCTATGTTATTTTTTACTGAAATTCGGTGTTATTTTTCGCGGTTTAGGGTAAAATTCTGTGTTATTAATTTAAAATCGGTTATTTTTATATGCATTTTTACTGTTCCTTCTACGCTTAGGATTTTCACATTGTTTTAGTTCTTGAATATTGAGACAAATTCTAGTTTTAATGAAAAAAAATATAGCATACCTTTGTGTGAGAAATGACCAAATTTCTTCCATTTGGATAAACTATTTCATCTCATCACCATCAGCCACTAAGTATGAAATGTTTATTGAATGATAACATCCAAATCCTTGAACACAAGCATACACATCACATTTCTCTAACAATGCCCAAGAAACCCTCTGCGACCCCAAAATACCGTTTTGTGTAGTCGAAATACAACAGGTGGTTCTCCCTGATTTTTTTTCCCGTTCCTATGACATTTCGCGTCTGGGAAGATGCTCTACCCCGAGCGAATTCTAATTCAGGACGAGGTTAAACACTGTCAGTCATGTCTGCGCCAAAGCGTAATAATCTCTTTTGAATCGAACATTCACCAGCTAGACTAGAAATGACAGACAGATCTAATAGAGCTTTAGGCATTTCCTTTTGAACAGAAGAAATTTTATTCCTAGTTTATATTGCATATTTCGCAGCGGTTGTCGTGTTAAAGTGTAAAATTCGGTGTTATTCTGAAAAAATGGCATAATTCGCGTTATTTCGCGAATTCGAAACACCGAAAACTTACCTCCTTTACCTCCCCAAAGTTAAAAAAACTTTATTTGGTTTTCCTCAACTTTTCGTTGTTATCGTTAAAACGAAAACTTCACGTCCCTAGTCATAAGTAACTTGTTACTTCCAAAGACTGGTTGTCTTGTGGGTGCGTTACTATAGTGTTCTTGTGAACCACTCTTTCAGCAGCTCACATTTCTTTGGCTCCATTCTCCGAAGACGAAACGGAGGACAGAAACGATGGTTTTTCTAACAGGTCATTTAACCTCGGTCTACTACAAAAACATTGAAGCCCCGATTCCTCTGAACTGTGATGTAAAGAAGGGAACCAATATGCAATTTCACGCTTCCATGGAGCTTGTGCCATCAATGCGATTGGTGGGTTGCATTTTGGTGTGGAAGAAAATGTACGCTAACCTCTCACGTAATCCTTGCGTCAGGAAGCCGCTCTCTTTCTGCTCTGCCATCAACTTCTTGTGGCGAAGACAATCGCTGGGTTGCAACAAAAACATGACGTGGAAACCTTCGTGCTTGTCCCGTTTGGTTTTTAGCAACAACAAAAAAAAAAGATTTCAAGTTCCGGAAGCTTCCCCCGACAGTCACGGCTTGCAGGAAAAAAAATGGCTGCTAGAAAATGTAGAGTTCTTCTTTAAAATTTTCTAGTTTAAGTTAACTGTGCTTTTGGTGAAAATATTTCCTTTCTCTTGGAAAAGGGAACTTCAAGATTCTCGTATAACGTTAATCGATTGTGGCATATTGCTCGTGCTGCATGTGCTAATTCAATTCTTTGTGTCTCTTACCATGTCTGTACACCAGTAGTTCTCAACCTTTAACAGTTCGGGACGCGTGTTTACAAACCCGATAGTGCTGCAGAACCAGAGGTATATAAAGCTTTCTTATTGGTTGTGTGCACCGGAAGTGTTTATGTTCCGTGTCCATTGTTCCTTGTTTCTTCGTATGGAAAAATAAGACTCGTGATTATATAGTAATAAAGTTTGTAATCAGATTGTTGAAATTATGTTAAGAAATGTACGTTTATATAATAAATATAATGTTTAAAATGATATACGTTGAACATACATAATTTTCTCAATTGTCATTGGTAGTTACAATGTTTGCAATGATGTGACTTTAAATAGAAAAAATCATTCACTTCAAGATGAGTTCTGATTTCTGTCTTCTAAAACATTAATTTAAATAATTTTGCTAAAAAATGAACCTTGTTGTAAATGAGTTTCTTATCTTGTTGGATGGATATCTGAAAGCTACACTGTTAATTTGAACCCTGCTATCTAGCGTTAACTTGAAGGAACGCTGCATTAACTTCCGGAATGGCAGCCAATCAGAAGCCAAATATCGCTGGAGGTTCTGCAGTACTATAGGGTTTGTAAATACGCGTTCGGGACCCACCTTGAAGGATATTACACTTCATGGGCGCCGGCAGACTCACTCTTTGGGGTGTGCAGACCCATATTTTTGCTGACATCGAGTTCTTTAAGAAGCCCTCTTTTACGTTTACTTAAACGAATTACACGTAATTCATTCTAGAAAAGTAAGTGTGTAATTTAAAAGACTAATTTACTCTGGTCAAACATCTTACTAAACACACATGCTGATTTCTTTTTTCACCGAAGTAATGTGACGGTTGGGGCTGCCTTTTCCGCATAAACTGGGATATGTTGGGTTCAATGGTGGTTAACGTAAGTCGAAAATTCATAAATCTCAGAAGCAGAAGCTGCTATGTTCACTGCTCTTTTCATTGCACAGCACAGAAAAAGTCTCGAATTTAACGGACGAGCTTTCATAAAGTTTACGATTTTAACTGCAAGGTTGAAAACAGTCTTGAAACCACTCGGCATAGTTTTAGCAGCCAATTCCTTCCGATGAATAACAGAAATGTAGAGTTTAGACTACGTACAACACGGGTTGAATTTAAATTGTGAATCAATATATCTGAATAATTTAAATGTAATAGGTTTTTAAGACACAGTAAATAAATTTTCGAGCCCGACTTCGCAACCCACCAAACGCCCCTTCGGAAGCCAGCAGTGGGTCGCGACCCATAGGTTGAGAAACGATACTGTAATACTAGTGGATGTAACTGGAAAGCCCCCGGAATGTGGGTCGGATATGTTTCAATTTTTCATTGTACTTCCATGGTATTCTTTCATTTTATTATCTGAGAATTAAATATAGTGTAAAATTTTCTGTCCGCAAATATGAATATAACTTAGGTAACCATAAGTGGTATTTTAGCTCGTGAATCATTGATTCATCCCTTCATTCCACCATCATTCACCAAACACACTATAGTGCGTAGAAATTGCAATTCAAATATACTGTATAGCTATATTACTTACAAATGACTTGATTTTTTTTAATTTAGTGTTGCTTTTCTTCCACTTTGTGTTAATTGAAAGTACGAGGATGAGATGACAACAATGATAAACTGACACTCACAAGAACACCAATGTCCAAGACCGGACCCGAACCCGGGGCCCCCGGTGTGCGTTTGGGGGGGGGGGGGTGTAAGGTATAGGTAGAGATACCCTTGTACGTGTGCACACATGCCATGAAGGCAAGGCGTGGTGTGGAGGTATAGAGCTCCACATATTCTTGATCTCGGCCATAGTTTGAGATGATGGGATCAGGAGGGAAGTAGCTTGGTTAATCAGTTTGAGGGGGTGCCCAATGTTAAATTTTGAAATTTGTTCCTATGAAACTAATAGCAGAAATGAAAGCTAAACAAAACAACTATATATATGAAGCATAGGCGTTAGTTTATTTTTGACGGGCCCATGATAATGGTTTCTTATGTAAAAATTCTTTTTTTTATTTGAATCAATTTTTTTGGGGTGTGTCAGCACTGAGGCTATTTTGCACCCGTCACACTATACGGGGTCCAGCTCCTTATCATAACAAAAATAAAAGCGTGTCTGAAAAATAAAATTTCCTTACCTTGGTTAAAAGTTGAGGCTGAAAAGGGCGCTCAGTACAAATAAGGACAAAACACAGGACGACACAGTATTATACTGGCCATGGTGCCAGTTGGCAGAGCCTAGTTAGTCTGCAGTCCAGGGTGTACTACGTGGAAGTGAGGTTGACTATTGGATGCACTACGTGGAAGAAGCACCCCTTGCACCCCCTATGTAAAAATTTTTACAATGGAAACGTATACTACAACATTTTAGAACTAGACACTGATCACACCCACGGCAACTAAGCCCCGCGACAGGTTAAGTTTGCAGCAGGTTTTATGTATTAATCCGCGTAAACGGCGCTCAGCATCTCCCGTGCCAGTTTTGCCTCAACCGCCGAGCTGTTCATGTCACAGACGGTGAGAAAATCGGCAGTATTGCAGCGGAACTATATTCTGCGCGCACGTTTGCAAAAGTTGCTGCAAACTTAACCTGTCGCGGGGCGTAGAGACGAGATACTTGCAAGAACACAAAGCTCTGAAGTTGAAGCAGTGAGAATATTTAAATCTCAGAACATTATCAGTTATTGGAGAACTCCATGTATCTCTCGATCCACTTGGCACAGACTTTGATTCCATCTGTAAGGCAAGTGTCATTTGAAGCGAATCTCTGGTCTCTAGGAACTTGGGGCAAGCGCAAGGGTATAACCTCAAGGCAGCCAGATTATATGACTGGTTACAAACCAGTAAGCTACGAAGGAGTGGAAATTTTGGTGTCCTTCATTCGCTTCTGAAGATTTTCTTCAGAATAGCAAGTTTACTCCCCGCGCAGTGGTCAAATTTCCCTAACAATTGTGTGTAGTATTAATTTAAGATAATAGTTAATCGATCAAAATTTTGTTTGGTGGGACCACAGTTGCAACTGGTGGGGCCAGAGCCAACCTGGCTCCTCCCTAAACGACCTCCTTGGTGATCAGCATCACGCCCGGCTTCCTTTACCTTCAGGGTTGCCCCAATGTACCCATTTACCAGGGTGGATGGGCCTCAGAGCTGCACAGAAACAGGGAAATGACTGGAAAAATTCCTGGTCCAGAATAGCAATATTTATCACATCTTTGTATCCGCGAGGCAGGCACATTTCACTGTGGTTTGAACTGGTTTCCGAGGTCGAATCCCGATTAGCCCATCTGAGCACAAAGTGAACATTGACTTTTGATTCTTTAATATCTTGATTTCAGACTTTGAAAAAAAAAAAAAACACCTCTGATTTTTTTAGTCTAAAAATAAAATAAAAAATAAAAATATTCGAGTGTAGGCTAATCTGGGTGCATGTTGCATGCCTCAGACCCTGTTCTTTTCACACGCCATTTTCTTTCTCTCTGGGAAGACACACACAATTTGCTTGAGAACCATATTTGATGACAATGGACAATCGAAAATCATCACTTCCAAGAAGCAGGGATTTTGTATTGTCTTGTTTTCAAGAGGATGGACGAGTGGCTGAGGAGGAGTTTCATAATTCGTCCCCAGATGGCGGGCAGAAGAAGGAAAAGCACTTCTTTACGCATGGTGACCGTGAAGAATGGAACCCAGTGACCTTCCTTTCTCCGGAGATTAGCTTTCAACACTTTTCCTAATTAGATCCTTCCTGCAATGCATTTTGAGGTTGACCGACTGTTTTGACGGCTGAGAAGAAAGAGTTTCCACATGTCGTCCTATATTATCATTATTATTATTCCCAGACACAAACTGCCACATGGATCGTACTATAGTCACTAATGCTGTCACCAGAACAAAACAACACAGGATGTAGAATAATAAGTAGTTAAAATAGAGGTGGACAATTTGCTTACCCTTATCTTTGCCGTTGACTACAAATAATTTATTGAGAATATTTTCTGTACCAAGTGCATAAGCACTTCAACATATTTGTGACAAAAAGGAATACTGCATATTAATAATAAACATTGTGCACTATACAAATCAAATCATAAGATTCTGTATCTATGCCAGATTGTTTGTGGCCATATTCAAATTCATTGTTCGTTTATAGGTGTGTACGCTAAAGTACAATATTATTTCAAAATATTAATGAGAAGTTGTTGTATGTTTTATAGTGGGTTTTATATTAACTTTACCTCAAGTTTTGGTATTCTGGCCTAATTGTACGTGGCATTTTCAAAGTTAAATTCAAGAACAATAACCTAATAATTGTACACTTGAGTACATAATTATTTAAAGACAAAAAGGGTTGTTATTTTTATGATATAATTTTTCTGGCTTGCTGGAATTGAAATCCGTTCATAAGAATTCAGTCATACAATTTTTCGCGTTGCTTATTCACAATAAACAAATATATAACATGTACACTCGTGTTCAGATTTAACCACCAAACAACTTATATCGCCAGAGAGTGTTTTATCTCTTCCAGGTGGAAGGAATGTCACGTGCATATTGGGCATAAATGTATACATGAGTAGTTACTTGAATGTACTCGCATATTAGATTGCACACTATGAAAGGAGGGAATGGGTGATAGTTTGTGATAAGCTGCCCCCACTTCCCTGGTTTAATTCCGGGCCTCTGAATTACTTCCTGCTTTCATCCTATCAAACCCTCTCCTCCCACACCTCACCCTGGGTGTCTTGCGAGCAGATTATAATAATTACGAAAGGGAGGTTTCACATAACATTTATATTTTTTAGTCCCTGGTTCGTTACACATGTACAGAAAGTGAATAAATGTTCGATTTAAAATAGACAGTACTGTAGTTCTTGGAGTTAATTCGTTAAATCAGAACATTTGCAGTAGAATTTATTACATGGGTTTATTATACGTTGCTATCGTATACATATTTACATGGTGTTTCCATATGTGCATTATTTACATAATCAACCAATTTCCTTAATTCAAGCAAAGACGTTGCTATTGTATACATATTTACATGGTGTTTCCATATGTGCATTATTTACATAATCAACCAATTTCCTTAATTCAAGCAAAGGCGTACCTATGGCCTACCATTGGTACTTTCATTAACTCAGAGTTAGCCTAACTATCTCTGTGGCCTACCCTCGACTTAATTGATATTCCGACCAGTCTTGCGTTTCCTTACGCAGCACCCTCATTCAGCCCGCTAGGCATTATGATGCGACTCGGCAATATCATACAAAATGCAAATCTTTGCTAATTGGGAAACTTGGGGATTTCAAACAGGGGTTGGCTTTACCAAATGCTACATATATTTTCCATCATTAGTTTAGCCACCCTAAGTGGACTAAACTCTCGAAGAGGGTACTTTGTCCAAGTATTACATTCAGTTCTCAATCATTCAGTCTAGCACACTGAGTGGACAAGACTCGAGGAAAGGTTCCCCGTTGTTGCTAAGGCGGTAAAAAACTCATTTTTGTTAAGCCCAACTGGCCTTTTTTATAATCGGGGTTGGAGTCCGTGGATGTTAACCCCGTAGGACTGGAATTTTCTACTGCAACGGTCTTTTGAAAGACAGTTCCCCAACCGGGAAGCTATAAAACAGTAAAAATCAATCAATTTAAGCACATACACTTACAAGCAATAATAACATAAAAGTACACACATGTAACATATTAATTAACCCTACACCTTGTAGCTGGCCAGCAATTAATTAAATATTACCAAAACCAGTAATGGTCAATCCGACCATTACAAGTTTGCAGCAGTGTTAATTGTAAACTTCTGTCTGGCGTGTTAAATTTGCTAGCAATCTATAAGACAAGGTCAACGAACGATTCATTCTTGCTAATTTTAACTAATTAGTTAGATATCTATTCGTTTGCAATTGCATAACCTTTAGGGGGTGAATAACAAAGATAAAAGTTGCTTTAGTAAAGGGTGCGGCAAAAAAGATCTGATGGTTTGTATGTAAAAATAACGAACGTATTACACAACATTTGTACATGGTTATGTATTCAACAGATTGGGGTACATGTGTCATTTAACATGCAGTAAAAATATCTTTACAACAAAGGCTTAGGTTTTGAAGATGACGTCATCCAAGTGGTCTCCAGGTATCGCCATGCATGCAGCAAAACGATCTGCCGGTTTTCATTGGTGCGTTTGCAATGCGAGGACGTGTTTGGGGGTAAGGGGCGTGGCTTGATCAGCTGCTCCGCATGCGACGCCAGGTCAGTAATGGTCACATTGCTTGGCCAGTCCGTTCTCCAGATCTCAGTGTCTGTGATTATTTTTTGTGGGGATACCTGAAACCGAGAGTGTACGTCTACAAACCACGCACATGGGACAAACTTAAAAGCGCCATACGCCAGGAAATCGCTGCCATACCAAATCAAATGTTGGGGCGTGTTTTTGACAGCTTCGGCAGGAGACTTCAAGAGTGCATGGCGAGAAATGGACACCACTTGGATGACGTAATCTTCAAAACCTAAACCTTTGTTGTAAAGATTTTTTTTACTGCCTGTTAAATGGTACGTACATGTAGTGGCGGCCGGAGGCAACTATGATGGGTAGTGCCAACGTGATCAAGTAAATAGAAAAAAAACTCCGCAATGCCCCCCCCCCCCCGCCCCCTCCTTGAGGTTGCGCCACTGGCCAAGATGTTTATCCTCGTTTGGTAACGTGGAAAACAACGTGTGTTTAAGTAATAACGTACTAATCCGATTCATCTTCACTCACTAACCTATCTTTATACACTACAGGACACTTCCCTAAAAATATAACAATTACAAGAGGAAAGGAAAAACAAATCCTATCACCTTCTCCTCCTCCATGCACATGTATTCTAACTGGATGTCGAAAATATCTTTGTTATGAAAAGAAATTGTCGAAATGCCGAAGGAAATTCGCATCATCATAGGATATTTTACTTTTATATTTTTAAAAAAGTTTGGATAGCCCTCTTGGTGCATCTATCTATTATCAAAAATGTTCATTTAACTTTGGAAAAAATATTAGGTTTGTTTCTCCAAAAGTAGGCAGAAATTACTTCCCCAACGGGTCTTACAAACCAGTCGTATTTAGCGACTTTTTTTCTGAAGGTGGCAACTGTGTCGTGTCAACACTGCGAAAGTTCCCTCGCCAGGCCAGGCGAAGACGGGCACGGTTTCTAATGGGCTAACCCCACCCCCTCCTACTTTGTTCTAGGCTAATGGTGGAAATGTTCCTCGTGGAGACTTCTTCAACCCTCTGCACGTGTGTCAACTTGGTTAGGTCCATGGGTTAGGCCAGCTCTTCGGCGGCACGGACTGTTGCCTCGCGTGGGTACGAACGAAACAGCTGCCGATGGAGTGAGGAGGTTGGGGCGGTCGTCACGTCAGTTTGACCGATTGCTCCTTGTCTGTAAACTATCAATGTATTCAATTAACTTTACTTGGCGACGTATGCGTTTCTTCTGAGGGTAGTGCCATGGCCCGGCGGCTCTACCCCTTGAGCCGCCGCTGCGTACATGTACTCCAATCTGTTGAATACATAACCATGTACAAATGTTGTGTAATACGTTCGTTATTTTTACTTACAAACCATCAGAACTTTTGCCGCATCCTGTATTTTGTGAAATATTCAAAGGGAACCGGTGAATGCCTTTCTTGTTTTAAGTGGAAAGGGTGTCTCAGCTTTTATCCTCTCAAATTCAGGCAGGGTGTAAATGAAATTCAGTGCAGTCCATTCGAAATAAATCAGTTAAGGTGAACTTTGTATTTTGAAGCTGGTTATACTAATTTTGTTCTTGAATTTATTTAATCGAGTGTTTGTTGTTCTGTAACCCTCCAGTCATTTGCTACCGGCGATACCAGGCGAGACACATAAGAAACAGTTAGAGAGGAAGATTTAGTAATTAGTGGATTTTAGGCGAGTGATGTTAACTGTCGGGGTTTCTTATGATGCTTGTGGGTTTGGGGGTGACCTCACCAGTACCACTGGCGTACCGTCTCATTAGTAGTTTTTTTTATCGCATCGGCCTCTGTCAAAATAACCTTTTACTTAGGCTAATTGGCAATTTACTATTAGTTTTAGACGCATCGAAAGATGGAGGTGTGGGGATTAACAGCAGTCATTACAAAGGAACGGACATATAATTAACAAACCTAGCAATTTGAACTTATAAAACTCCCTCCTTCGTTACAGTAATGCACTACGTCACTGCTTAACATAATTGTGTGTTTGTGTGTGTGTGTGTGTGTGTTAGTATATCGAAATAATCAATATTTTAGGTGTCAGTGAAGAGCATCAACAATACATAATACATACTGTATAGGTGATACGTGAATTAATCATAATACGTGTGTTAACACAACTTATGAAGAATAGCTAAAAGAAAAAAAGCTTTAACCTTAAATCCTGGTAATCAACAACTTCTGAGGGGGTAAATGCGCAGAACGGACGTCCCTCAAAGTGTCCATCGGATTCATCTTTTAAAGGTTCTAATATCTACGGTCTCTGTTCAGCGAACAAAAAAGGAGAAGGTGGGATTTGAACACCCGACCTTTCATGTATGATGAAAAATAAGAATACCAGCATCTAATCAACTGCTCTACATTAACTTACTAACAACATGCCCTTAAAAACTCGTTCACGTTTTTGAAAACATCTACTATCCTATGTTCCAAGCACATTTCCTCGCCAAGTCGTGAAAAATATATATTTTTTTTTTAGAACTGTTCGATATTATGCAAGGTATTGTAAATACATGTTGCATAAACTCCTCATAAATTTGCTTCTTTGACAAACTTGATGGCGATTTCCTCCAGGTGGAGAAAAACTCTATTCAGTGTTTCCTGTACTACGGCCTTGTAAATATCCGGAACATTTAAACATTAAAGAAAAAAAGAACTTGCATGCTGCTAAAATGGTATTTTGGAATTTTCATATTTTCCGATGACTCCATAATCATAGTTGAAAGATCAGACAACAGACTACTATCAACTATTGAAGAGAGAAACAATCCAGTTACCATTGCACTATATCTTAAGAAGAAAATCTTACAAAAGGGGCAAATTTGGTGCAAGAGTTCGTTAGAAAATGTTGGCGGCGAAAGGTATCGACCTTATGCTGAACACTCTAGGGAAATCCTTGGTTTTATTAGTTACAATGCAATCGTTTTAATAGACTAAAACTGGTCACAAGCAAACTTATCATCATGTGTTTAAATAAATATTTTAAAATCTCCAAATTGTGTTTGTGGTAATTTAAGAGGTTATGCTCTGGAAAGTCTAGTACAAGGGTCGTTCAAGGTTGACGAAGATTTTCGTGCGTAAAATATTAATGAAGCAATGTAGCGCTGCATTACTTCGGCAGGACAGACCATGATTCCTTGCGAGTAACCATGATCCTTTGCGACGCATGTGCAGTAGTGTAAACAAAGATGGCTGCAAGTAGTGTAACTGTTGCTGTGGAACAGCGGTGTATAATGAAATTTCTCGTGAAGGAGAAGGTGAATCCTGCTGAAATTTGGCTTAGACTGCAAGCACAGTGTGGTGAACAAACACTGTCATGGGCAAGAGTGTACGAATGGTGTCAACAGTTCAGTGAAGGGCAGTAGTCGGTAGCAAATGAACCGCACGGACAAGTTCGCCCAACTGCAATCGGTAAGATTTTTGGAACTGTCTTCTGGGACATGAAAGGTGTTATCTATGTGGATCATTTGGAGAAGGTGCCACAATTAATGCCCAATATTAGTCAACACTGCTACAGGTGCTGTTCGTGAGGTCGTTTGGAAGAAAAGACCTGGAATGTTGTCGAAACATGTCATTCTTCTCCATGACAATGCCAGGCCACACACGGCCCATTTGACTCAAACAACACTGGCCAACTTGCACTGGGAGGTTTTACCACACAGTCCTTACAGTCCAGATTTAGTCCCCAGTGATTTCCACTTGTTTGGGGCTCTTAAAGAACATTTGGGTGGGACGCACTTCCAGACAGATGAGCAACTCAAGAACGCTGTCCTGCGGTGGTGACGACACCAACCTACTTCTTTCTACCCCAAAGGCATCAACGAATTTCTACAACGATGGCAACGGTTTCTGGATGTTCAGGGGGAATACTTTGAAAAACTGACATAGTTTGGTGCTTCTATGTATGTATATTTCCTGTCTAGAAATAAAAGTCTTGGTCAACCTAGAACGACCCTTGTACATGCAGAGAAACGAAAGATTTTGTACAAAACATTATCAAAAGTTAATGCACCTTTTACAATAAATTTGACTTCATTATTGGACTCATCAGATATAATAAAAAATAAAAAATAACCCATGGCTCGACAGCCCTCGAAAGGGCTTGGGCCTATCTCACGGCTGCCAGTCTCTTAATGGGGTGACGTGGGATTAGCACGTCGAACCCCCAGCCGTAGTAGCAGATTTCGGAGACCGGGTTACGCTATTCATTCGTAGCTCCCCAATATCCTCACGATAATGGGTTATCACCGTCCCTATACGGAGCCTCTGAGATACTTATATACGGGCCTTACACCAGCTTCCGTGACGTCATAGGATTAGTCAACTATAGTCCGTTTACGACATTTAACAAAATGCATTGTAAGAGTATACCTAATATTTAGTTTTCTGACTGAAACGTTCTCTCTTATTCGTCCAGAATGTTGCTTTCACCTGAAGAACATTTAAAATGTTATGACATTAGAAAATACATATATAATATTGATAAAAGTAAAATCCAATTCTACGTAATGCACCTTTATTTTTCAAATTACCGATGGAAAAAAAGGCGATACATTTAAAGTTTCATCATACATTTGGAACTTACTGTAAGTTCGTAAAGAATTATCATCGTTAGTATATAATTGCTATTGAATTGCTGTAGAATAAACACTTACGATTCAAGTTATACATGCAAGATAATTTTCTAAAAGTTTACGTACAGAAGATTGAGGAAAGAGCTTGTAAGACTGAAATTTCGTATTAAATACCGGAAAGCTTTCCAGCTTTGGAAACTCAATTCCCGTGTCTAATTTGAATAAATGTTTAATTTTCTAGAAATCTGGTATTTGGATACACAAGTTCCCGTGGTTTGATTATAGGTTACAATTTTATAAAATTATATTTCACATTAAAATCTTATATGCAAGCAAAGAGAGAAAGTGTACAAATACTAATGCAACAAATGTACTAGCCTAACCTATTCGAAATATCTAGATTCTAAGAACACCAATCTTAAATGATCTAACAGTAATCAAGCCTATGAAAGGGATTTACAACACACGGAAAATGAAACTAGTTGACAATATTTATGCAACAAGCAGGCAACTTACTTTTATTAAGAAGTCCAAAGCAAGAGGACACAATAAACCTCATGCTCTATCAGGAGAGTATTGTTAAAAGAATATCGTATTCTAAAATCCTTATAATTATATCCCTTTTCGGTAAACAAGCTAGATAATGGTAAGAATCAAGAGAGAAGTAATTTTTCAGGATAAAGCGTTACGTTTTAATATATACCATGTTACATACCCAATGGGACCAACTCATGTAAACGGTTTGCCGAGGTGGAACAGAGATGGCAGCACAAGGTGTGCAAGTTTGAAGATTAACACGAGATACTTGAATGGCAGTGTAAATAAGTGCAGAGTAATATGAAAAGATGAACAACAATAGAATCCATTATAAAAGGATAAAGAAAAGATATAAAAACAATAAGTTAATGTAAATACTTAATAAATTAAATCGGTGCTCATATGTAAATATACAGGAAAACTAAAGAAGTTAAAACACTGATACAATTTCGTGTATATTTACCACCCCCTTGGTGGCGCGTTCCAGTCGCGAACCACATTACTTTTGGTTGCGCGTCCTAGCCGTTGCACCTATTTAGAGTTCGCGCGTTCCAGTCGTTGCCACAAGGGAGGAGAGTAATGGCCGGTCCACACGCTACGTCTTATAGTACGTCTTGCTTGAGCATGCACGAACTGTGCATGCAAGACGTAGAGTGTGGACCGGAAATTTAAACCGCGCACATGCGGAAATTGTCAACCAAAGACTGACACCAAGAGCATGGATGTCTGTGCAAATCTCAAACATATGCGCAAACAAGTCTGTGCGTGTAGACGCTCCTCTCAGTCTTTTGTGAACCTGTCGCTCAGTTTCCCTTCAAGCCTAGTACTGAAATACTATTAACGGAGTTCGAAAATCTTTCTTACTTTTTTTACTTGATAAATTAGTTTCTGTACAGAGTCTCCCAAAAGTTTTAGGACAACTACATTTTAAACTAGGGAACCCAAATTACGTAAGCCGTTGGTGGGTTGCGTGAAAAGTTTGGCTCAATTTCAGGGTTGCCATATACACAATATATATTTATGAAATACGCGAAAGAAATAAACCAAATATTATTGTATAAAACTCTAAAAAAAAAATCAGTATTACATTTGTCGCAAATAAGAAATACTTTCTGAAAGAAATAAAATCGATTTTCTAGTATTTCATCGCTGATGAGTCTACACATAGGAAAAGCGGAGAGAGGAAACGAAAGAGGACAACAAATGAGAGGAGAAAAGAGAGAGCGAAAGGTAAAGAGGAAAGGTAAAGGAGGGAAAAAAGATAGGACAGATGCGGATAGGAGAAGTAATGATGAGAAAGGGAAAAGATGCTAGGAGAGATGAGGAAAATGGAGCAAAGAGGAGAAGAGAGGAGGGAAAGAGATGAGAGGAGGAGGTTTGAGAGAAGAGGAGGAGACGAGAAGAGGGGAGTTAAGAGTAGAGTAAAAGACAGAACATGAGAAGAACGAAAAGAAGAGGAGAAGAGTGCAGTGAAGTCGGAAATGTAAGACAGGAGAGGAGATAACAGGAGTGGAGAAGAATGGGATGGAGACAAGAGGCGAGAACAGGAGGAAAGGCGATATGACATAAGTAGTTGTATTTACGATATTATTGGCGCGAGAAAGTATGAACCCCCCTCAAGCAGAATTGCCTACACTTAAACCTAGCTCAACATGCCCATATGAGCTTTTTGCTCAAGTGTGGAACCCTGTCTAATCCAAGATTTTTGTAAAAATGCCCTCGGGAATTTCCCGGGAAAGTATGACCCCCCTCAGATTGAAGTGCCTATACTTACAAAAGGCACTTCTGTGAGATTGTTGTCCATAAATTTGTTAAAAATATGCTCTTCTTGATATTGTATGATATAGGCAAGTTATTCAAGAAAAATAGGCAAGTTATTCAAGATCTAGAGAATGGCAAGAGATTTTTAAAAATTATAGAGATCAAAAAGTTGCATCTTGAAATGCCCATGAGAAATCACCAAGCCCCATGTCTCTAGCATTCATGGTTCCAGAGATAATCAAAATTATTGTTAATATTGCATTTTTCAGAAAATTCTATTTATAGAACAGACATAAATCAGAGATTTGCAGCTTAAATATTGCATATATCAGGAAAATTATAGAGACATAAAATATAGAGAATTATGCCTAGAATATGTCTACAAAATTTCAAGTCTCCAGCACTGATAGTTTTTGAAAAATCTCAAATTTAAAAAAATTATCGATTTTTTAACAAAACTTCTAAACAGCCTCTAGATTTCAAATATGCAACCCCCATGCTTCTATCTTGAAAAATAGGCAAGTTATTCAAGATCTAGAGAACAACAAGATATTTTGAAAAATTTATAGAGATCAAAAAGTTGCATCTCTTCATGCCCAGGCCAAAGCAACAAACCCTATGTCTCTAGGGCTCATGGTTCCGAAGATATCAGAGAAACAAAATTATTGATTTTTTCCAAAATTTGAGTATGTTGCTCAGGGGGGCCAAGCAGTTGTCATGCATATGGGAAAAACTTAGCTTCGGCTTATATTAATCCAAGCCGGGCAGTTCTCAACCGGCCTGGGAATCAATATATTGATTCTCAACTGACCCAGTTCTCAAGCTTCTGGAAATCAATATATTGATTCTGTTCTATTGCCTTCAGCAATTCTATTAGCAGCTCCTGCAGTCTTATTAGCAGTTTTATTGCCAGATCAATATTTGGAGGAGCAGTTCCTCAGATTCCCGCATGGAGCTATCAGCATCGGTTCAATACATTAGTTCCTCAAATTCCCGCTGGAGCTGTGAGCATCGGGTCAATACATTAATTCCTCAAATTCCCGCATGGAGCTATGAGCATCGGATCGCTGTGAGCATCGGATCAATATATTGACTTCCAGCAATTCTTATTAGCAGCTCCTGCAGTTTTATTGCCTTGATGGATTAGTTCCTGAGAGTCCCGGGGGCAAGGCGCTGCGTGTTGATTGCATGTACACCTAGCAGAAAAATGGGAGGTACGCACAGGAGAAAATACTCCAGCTATGCAGAATCACCCCCATAAATATAATTATCCTAGGATCAAAATTAGTGACAGAATAGAGAAACAAAAATTATAATAGGGCTTGGATATAGCTACCAGCCATTATATTTTTATTTTGAACACAGCACTTAAAACTAAGCCAAGATGCACCCCCACACCCACCCACCCCCACCCCCACCCCCACCCACCCCCACCCCCACCCACACCCACCCCCACACACCCACACCCATCCCCACCCACCCACATCCATACATATTTACTTCCCAGTCCAGTTCTATTGCATTATGTTGTGCAATATTAATTGATTAAATGCTTATGACATAATGTGATGATGTGGTGTTTCCTGATTGGTTTAAATAAGCAGAGTTCCTATTGGCTCTGTAAATCTATATAAGCCAGGGCACAGTGCAGATTCTTCACCATTGCTGGATCGGCAGTGGAACCCACAAGTGGGGGGCAGAACCTGAACAGGCTCCACCAAAGTATAGGAGAATTGAAGCATATAATTTGGCGGAATAACCCAAGTAAGGTCATAGGGACAATATACACTAATACAATAAAAGCCAATTTTTGGCAGGGGGGGAAGAGGGGGGGAAGCCCAAAGTGGTTCCTAAATACAAAATAATTAATATCTCAAGAACTAATTGACATAGAGCTATGCAGTTTTTTTGTCTGTACTGAACCCAACTGATATTTTTTATTAAGCATAGAATTTTGATCATAGCAGCAATATACACTGATACAATAAAAGCCAATTTTTGGCAGGGGGGTCAAAGTGGTTCCTAAATACAAAATCTCAAGAACTAATTGACATAGAGCTATGCAGTTTTTTTGTCTGTACTGAACCCAACTGATTAAGCATAGAATTTTGATTTGATTCCCAAGAAATTTTATATAATAAACCAACAACAAAAATACCAAGGCCAAAAATATTAACACACACACACACACACACACACATATATATACACACACACAAATCACACTGCTGAACCCAACTTATATTTTTTATTCAGTATAAAGTTTTGATTTGAATCCCAGGAAATTGTATATAATAAACAACAACAAAAATGCCAAGTCAAAAATATTGTAATCAATGCAATAAGAATATATCCAGCCCCAATTGGGCCAAGCACCAAAAGATTTGTAACCCGGACAAATACAGAACTCCCACAAAAATTTGCCCCAAATGCAATAGAAAATACAGCATGAAATATTTCACATATACACATAAAGATACTAGTTCTGCACAGTCATCAACATTGCCCCCACAAGCATCTACATCTGGTCTGAAAAGGAAGCATGAAGCACCTCTTAATGCCAGAGCAGCAAAGCAGCCATGCTATGCACCCATCCATAGCAGTTTTAATACCCAACTTAGGGATTATCGGTTTGTATCAGAGCCAAGATGCAGTATTAACAATTTTTTGAACAGTATAAATTCTGATCTGCATGCAATTCTAAATGCACAAAATGGCTCTTATAAGCTGTCCCTCAAATTGTATACTCAATATAAGAAACCAAATGGCACAAAATTTACACAGCCCCACATAACAGAAACTGTACCGGTATATTCAAATGCAAATTCAGACACAATAATAAGCAGGTTGATAGATCAATTAAATATTAAACACTCTGAATTTGCGGCAAAAGAGTCTGGATGGAGCCTATGCGGCTCTCCACACAAGTTATATGTTAATATTTCTGAATTCTGCCCATTACAAGGATCTACATATCTGCCATTACCTGCCAATATTAAAAACAAAAGAGCCGTGGTTAATATTGAAAATAATGATGATAAATGCTTTTTGTGGTGTATATTAGCTGTTTTGTTTCCAGTTTTAAGGGATCCAGAAAGAATAAGTTATTATAAACAGCATGAACATGATTTTGACGATGCAATGGAGGGTTTAGAATATCCAATGTCTGTACAGAATATTGATAAATTTGAAAAAAGAGCCAGGGATATGAATGGCAAACAATTATCTATTAATGTATTTATTTGCTCCACTGGCAATTGCTCGATAGAACCTCTCAGAATCAGTACAATTGATGATGAATCTGCTATTCCAATTGATTTGCTCTTAATTGAAGAGGATGGCAAATATCATTACACTCTGATACATAATCTTGAAGCTTTAGTGAGAACACAACTTGATAAATCTAATAGAATATTTAAGTTGTGCAGAAGATGTTTAAGTGTATTTGATGGTCAAAAAATGGTGAAGAGGGTTCCTGAAGAGAATGCAGAAATTGCTAAGAACAAATTAATTGAGCATCTGAAATACTGTGGGAACCATAAACCTGTTCATATGGTGATGCCCAATCCAAATGAAAATGCAAAATTCAAAAAATTTGAAGCCTTGTTGGAACACCCAGCATATATTGTCTGTGATTTTGAATCGAACCTCAAACCTCTTGCATTCTGCAATCCAGATCCTGAAGAATCTTCAATTACACCATACCAGCTACATGAACCTTCCAGCTTTTGTTATGTGGTTGTACAGGATGGTGTTGTTAGTAAAGAATATTCATACATGGGGCCAGATGCTATCAAAATATTTGCACATAAAATAGAAAATGAGTGCCGTGACATAGCATCTAACATCTTATTAAAATCAAAACCCATGTTGCCTTTAACAGAGAAACAGATTGAGGATTTCAACAATGCAGAAAAATGCCCGGTATGTAATTCTGAATTTTCAGATACAAATATCAAGGTGAAACACCATTCTCATACAGATGGTAAATTCAAAATGGCCCTGTGTAATAGCTGTAATATTAAGATCAAGAGACCAAGATTTGTCCCCATATTTTGCCATGGAGCATCCAATTATGATTTCCATCATCTAATCAGGTACGAGGTGTTTGAGAAGCAGAATTTAAATATTTTAGCTGAAAATGATGAGAAATATATATCTATTAGCAAAATAATTAAAGTTAATGGTGTTCCTATTCACATAAGATTTCTTGATTCTTACAGATTTTTACCTGCTAGCCTGGATACACTGGCCACTCAATTATCTGATGAACAATTCAAAATCACACGTGCATTGTTTCCAAATCAGGACCTGAAATTAATTAGGCGGAAGGGTGTATATCCATATGATTATGTTACAGATTATTCTAAATTTGATGAGTGTTCCCTGCCTCCACAAGAAGAGTTTTACAGCAAAATCAGAGGTTCTGGAATCACAGATGAGGATTATCACCATGCCCAATTGGTGTGGAACAATTTAAAATGCCGGACATTTGGTGATTATCACATGGCATATTTGAAACTTGATGTGACCATCTTAGCTGATATATTGCAGGCATTCAGAAAATCTTCTATGCAAAATTATGGACTGGACCCAGTGTATTTTTACAGTGCCCCGGGCCTAGCATGGGCTGCAATGTTTTTAAACACCAAAATGCCATTGGATCTGATCCAAGATCAAGATATGTATCTGTTTATGGAAGAAAGTATAAAAGGAGGTATGGTGCAATGTTCTCAGAGATATGCCAGAGCAAATAACAAATATATGCGTGATTATAATCCAGAATTGCCATCAAATTATATAGTGTATGTAGATGCCAACAGCCTCTATGGTCATGCCATGATGCAAAAACTGCCATATGCAGGGCTTGAATGGGTTGAAGATTTCAATATTGAGGATCTTCAGAACTATGATGACCGTGAACATGGCCTCTTCTTAGAGGTTGATCTGATAATTCCAGATAATTTACATAAGAAATTTTCTGATCTGCCCCCAATTCCTGAGGTTCAGTGCTCACCTGGCTCTAAACAGAAGAAGCTCATGATGACACTGGAGCCAAAACAGGGCTATGTTTTATATTACAAAAACCTCCAGTTCCTGATGAAACATGGTGTGCAAGTGACCAAAATTGGCAAAGTTTTGAGGTTCAGGCACTCAGAATGGTTGAAGCCATATATTGATACAAACACAAAGCTTCGAACATCTGCAAAGAGCCAATTTGATAAATCTTTGTTTAAATTAATGGTCAATTCTGTGTATGGCAAAACAATTGAAAATGTCAGAAAACATACCGATGTTAAAATAATTACTGACCCCAGCCTGAGCAAAAAATTGGTTGCAAAGCCTAATTTCAACTACAGAAGAATTTATGATGAAAATATGGCACTTTTCAACATGAAAAAAACAAAAAATAAGTTTGATAAACCTATTTATGTAGGGGCTGCAATATTGGAATTGGCCAAATTACATATGTTGGAATTGTATTATGATGTGTTGAAACCTTTTTATGGTGATAATATAAAATTGATGTACATGGACACGGATAGTTTTATTCTTGATATTAAAACAGAAGATGTTTATCAAGATATTGCACAGCCTGAATTGTTTCAATACTTTGATACCAGTGAACATACAAGGATTCAACCTCACAACAAAAAGGTGCCTGGCAAGTTAAAAGATGAGACACTTGGTGATGTTATTGTGGAATTTGCTGGGTTAAGTGCCAAGATGTACAGTTTTAAAACATGTAGTGGTGTTGTCAAAAAGGCCAAGGGTATTGGCAAAGTAACTGTTGAAAAAGAGCTCCAATTTGAAGATTATAAAAATTGTCTCAAATCCCAGAGTTTAATCAGAACATCAGAATCCAGAATTCAGAGTGTGGATCACTTATTGACTTCAAATGTTGTAAGAAAAGTGGCTCTGGACCCACATGATGATAAGAGATGCATTTTATCATGTGGCATACATACTTTACCATGGGGTCATTGTGATTTGAAAAAAGGCAATCAATGCACAAGCACAGAGCATGATTTGAAATAAATAAACATGCCTATGAACTTATTTGGGTTCAAAAAACGGGCTATTATGGAGCTGCCAACACCACAACCCTCTTCTGATATGCTGTCTAAACTAAGTGGCTTGTTAATTATTCATCTGAACAGCATACTTACAGATATTGATGATGAAACAGGCAAAATATTGTACATATTTAACAATAATTTAAATCATTACCAATTACCTGTAGGTGGGCAATTGCAATTTATTACAACCCCTGAGGGTGATGTTAAAATTTCAGTAGGGAGAAATATTTACAGAATTAAGCACTCAAACATGGTTTCTGGCACTGTTTATACTGTTTCTGCTGGTGATTGCTTATATATTGAGGTCCCTGGACCTTATGATAAGCTTATACCCTTTTTTATAGAATTAAGAATCAGATACTCTATAATAAATAACTACTAAACAAAATGCCTAATGATATTTTTGGCCATACAAGACATGAAGATCACAGTGATGAGATTTTGATGCTTGATGTCAGAGTCAAGAAAT
Source organism: Lepisma saccharinum (assembly GCF_977018435.1). Taxonomy (NCBI): domain Eukaryota; kingdom Metazoa; phylum Arthropoda; class Insecta; order Zygentoma; family Lepismatidae; genus Lepisma; species Lepisma saccharinum. The sequence continues at coordinate 47,747,397 of NC_139246.1, forward strand.
TAAGAAGTGATTTACAAGCTTTACAAACCACACTCAATGCCAGTCTTCAATTAGAAATTACAAATTTACAATCACAATGCATGGACCCTCTTCTTAAAATTGATTCTGAACTCAAATTGTTGCTTCAGAAATATACTGATTTGGCCACATTGGATAATTTTCAAAGTTTGGAAGAAGCTGTAGCAGCTCTTCAAGCCAAATTTAAGACCCAGGCCACCAATTCTGAGCAATTGAAACAGCAATTGGAAGAGCAGATAAATAATTTCCAGACACAACTCCAAACAATTGTCAAAAGCATAAAATCACAAGAAGATTTTGATCTAGTGATTTCCACTCTAAAAGAACAGATTCCGTCACTCCAAATACCTAATCTGGATCCTCTGAACAATGCCATAGCCGAGGTTAAAGAAAAAATTGAGACACTTGAAAATTTTATGAACAATTTGCCATCTTCTGATGCTTTAAATGCAATAACTCGGAGTGTAGCAAATATTAAGCTGCAACTTGAAACATATGAAGATTTTGGAAAAATTCAAAGCACCATAACCCATCTTGAAGGTACAATAGCAGCAGTGCAAAGTGATTTGGCAAATGTACTAGAATCCAGATTGCCCGGGATTGTAGATACCCTTGCCAGTGTCCAGCAACAAATCACAAAGCTTGAAAACCTCAATACTGAATCTGAACTATCTCATTTTCATCACTTGATAGATGATATCCAAACAAAACTTGAAATTTTACAACAATCCACACCCTCTCAGGCAGATATAGCCCTGCTCCAAAATGCTATGCAAAATGTGGCTGATGCTTCTGAATTAAACAATGTAAAATTGGCACTTGAATTTTTGCAAAATACAGTCTCAAATCTTCCTACATCACAGGAACTTAAAAATATTAAGAGAGCAGTGAATAGGATATTGAAATCAGAAGATATCAAGAATATCCAAGCAGAGATCAAACAACTCACTCAGACAGTGGCCACTCTTCCAACTAATCAACATATTAATGAATTGCATGCCCTGTTTGAGGATATCAGAAGACAAATCCATGATCTTACAGCTCAAAATTCAAAATTGGCAGTTGTTGAAAATTTGCAACAAATTGTAGCTAATATCAAGCAGCAGCTAGGGACCATGGAATCCAATCAAGCAAATGCTCTGTCTGTTTTTGCCACCCAGCTACAAGAAATTGTGCAGCAATACAAGAGACTTGCTGTGGACATAAAAATCAAGCCAGGCCATGATGATGTTGTTAGGACCATCAATGAGCATCTTGAATCTGTAACAAGCAGATTGCTCACAGCAGAAAAAGAAATAACAGGCATAATCGAGAATCCAAAACATACAGTAATTCTTGAATTGTACAGCATCCCCAACAAAGAATATGATTCTCCATTTACACCAGGTGGCAAAATATATATGCTGTCCCCTGCACAATTTTATTACCAGTTTTTTGTTGGGGGCACATTGAGACCAATCAAGATCAAATATTGGCTACAGCCACAGGCACACCACTACCCCACTTTATCAATAACAAATGCTGATAACAAAGTGAAAATCACCAGTGTAGAATTAGAGGATTTTACAGATCCCAATACATTAGAAACAGCCTATACTGAAGATGATGGCTCTTTGGAATTTAAAATACAAATAGGGGACAAATTATATTTAGAAAATCCTGCAGTCTCAGCTGCTGAACACCCCATAGTTGCAATATTCTTGTTTACATATTATGTCTAGAAAAATTATTGTTGATGAATTACACAGACAGGCCAGACATAATTTTAAGAGACTCCCAGTAGTCACAAAGGGCATAGATGATTTATGGCAAAGCGACTTGATTGAAATGGCAAGTGGACAGTTGAAAAACTTAGACAAAATCAACAAGGGCTACAAGTATCTACTCACTGTTATAGACACATTTTCAAAATTTGCCTGGGCTGTGCCACTCAAATCCAAGACTGGGGCATGTGTTACAGAAGCTTTGAGGACAATCATCAATCAGAGTGGAAGATCCCCGAGCTATTTGCAAACAGATAATGGCAAAGAATTTTATAATTCAGTGTTTCAACAATTTATTAAGAGCCAGTCAATACAACATTATTCGAGTTACAGTGATCTCAAGGCCTCAATTGTGGAAAGATTCAACAGAACCTTAAAAAATCTTATGTATAAACAATTTACCCTGCAGGGTAATTATAAATGGATTAATATTCTTCCAGAACTTCTACATAAATATAACAACTCGGTCCATTCCACAATCAACATGAAACCCTCTGAAGTAACTTCATCTGATGAGCAAAAATTGATCAGCACTGTTTATTATCCTAAATATCAGCCAACAAGAAGAAAGGCCAAATACAAGGTGGGGGATCAAGTAAGAATAAGCAAATATAAGCACTTATTCAAGAGAGGCTTTACAAGAAACTGGAGCAGTGAATTATTTACAGTGGTTCGAATTAAACCTGGGACCCTTAACACTTATATAATAAAGGATCACCGAGGAGAAATTCTCAAAGGCAGGTTCTATGAACAAGAGCTCAGCAAAACTAAACAGCCTGACACATATCTCATAGAAAAAATTATCCGCAGAAAAGGCAACAAATTATTTGTCAAATGGCTAGGACTCCCAGAACACAGCTGGATCGATGCAAACAAAATAATAATATGAGCACCTGGGATGTTATAAAAAGGCTGCCAGAACCTGAACAACAAAATAAGAGAAATGGAAAATTGCTACCTGATAATATTAGGTGTCTTATTGTTGGGCCATCTGCTTGTGGTAAAACTACACTAATGGTTGATAATTTTTTATTGGCACCCAACTGGTTAGACTGGAAAAACAGGCACTTGTATATCTTCTCTAAGAGCTTGGAACAATTAAAATATCAGCAGCTGATGAAGCTATATGATGGATTGGATATTGCCACTTTTGAACCAGATGTTAAGCCACTTCATGAATGTCTCGATAATTCTGTTGTTGTGTTTGATGACATTATATTGGATAATCAAAACAAGGTTAGAAATTTCTTTACACAGGGCCGGCACAAAAACATTGATTGCTTCTACCTGGCACAGACTTTTTCAAAAATACCCAAGCAGCTGATCCGAGACAATAGCAATTTTATATGTGTGTTTCATCAAGACCATACCAACCTCAAACACATACATGATGAATATGTAGGTGGGGACTTGAGCTACAATGATTTTTCCAAATTTTGCAGCAAGTGCTGGAGCCAGGACAGTTATGGGTTTGTCACAATTGATATGACAAGAACACCCAATAGTGGCAAATACAGAAATAAAATCAACAATTTTCTAGACATTGAAACATAAATAAATAACCATGAAAAGGCCAATTATTGATGATCTTAAATTAAGAGATTATCTTGTAAAAAGATTTAAGGGATGGAAATCAGAGAACCGTGGAATTTATGAAAAACACAAACAAACAGAACAGCCTGTAATTGATGCTATTAATAATTTAGGTAAGAATATCAAAACTGTTACAGAGCAAAATCAAAATTTGCTCACAGAGCTTGTACCTGTAGCTGCTAGGAACATATTAGATTATCCATTCACCCCACTTTTAAGTATTCATACACCTAGTCCTATTGCTCCTAGAAGAATTGAGGCAAGTCAGGATCCTATTGAATTGGGTCTTCTTGCTCAAAAATATTTAACCACACCTAAAGACAATAAAGATGAGGTTTTTGGCTTATATGCTGACACAGAGCTTGATGGCAGCATTATTCATAGAATTGGCAATTTCAGAGTAACATTTATGGAGGATGATATAATTGTATATTCAGAATCTCGACTTGGAGAAAAAGGTGCTTTTGTTAAGTATCTCGGAACACCTGGATTGTGGGAACTCATGACTAGGAAGAGACCTGGCAGCTATACAGATCAAGATTATGAGGATTACAAAGAAATATTAATAAAATCAGATGCTTTGTACCAGAACAATGATCCCACACAAAAAAGAGTCAAGTCGAGCAGTGGGGCAAAATACAACAATTTAATCAAGCCCATATGGTCACAGATCAAGACTGGCAGTGGAATCAAACAATACAACACCCTGCCCAAAGAATTTGTATGGGTTGATGATGTCAGGAAACTTGTAGATAGGCTATTGGTGATAGCTGGGGAGGAAAATGCTGGGAACCACAATTTTTACAATGAAAAGGTTGGAATTATGGACATGATAAGCACCAAATTGTCTAATTTTATAGTGAATGACACTAAGGGGATTGGATATCTTATAAAAATTATTAATACTCTACCCCCCAAATTTTGGAATATTTCTGAGGGTCGGGGCCTTGTTAATGACATTATAAACAAGCTGCCATTTGAACTACATATTCCAGGCTATCAGTATTGTGGTCCCGGTACAAAACTGGATCATAGATTAAACAGAGGTGATCCTGGTGTTAATCTCTTAGATGCTGCTTGTAGAGACCATGATATTGCATACAACACACATTCCGATCTTGATAAGAGACATGTTGCAGACAAGAAATTAGAAGAGGCTGCATTTGGCAGATTTGTAAGCAAAGATGCTTCTTTGAGTGAAAAAATAGCAGCATTGGGAACCACCATAGCTATGAGCACCAAACAAAAATTGGGGTGGGGGTTGTGAATATGTATATAATAAACCTACAATGAAGGCCAAGGGTGTTATGTATCAAATACCTTATGCAGGTCTCAAATCTCTTAAAACTATTGACAGTCTTTTGACCAAAAAGCAGCGCAAGAAAAAAAATTCTTGTATTGCAAAGGGGCATGGTATGAAATTGTTACTTAGTACCCCCCAATTAAAAAAATTACAGCAAACAAGAAAAAAATCACATGTGGGGGGATTCATATTTACCATCCCTGCCATCTTAGCTGCTCTCGGGGCTGTGGGGAGCTTGGCCGGGGGTTCAGCTGCAATAGCAAAAACAGTAATAGATGCCAAGAAAAATAAGGCAGAATTAGATGAGCAGAAGCGCCATAACCTGGCCATGGAGAAACAGGGCAAAGGTGTTAAGAGAGCCATGAATAAGTTTAAAAAAAACAAGAGCCACTTACAAACCAAGATATTGAAGCTTTAATCAAGCCATTGGGCATCAAACATTTTAGAGGTGTGTACATGTCTGATTCTTTACCAGAACAACCACTCAACAAAGAGTGTGGCATTGTTAATTTGGATGAGTACAAAAATCAGGGCACTCACTGGATTTGCTATCTTAAATATTTAAAAGATGAGGCATTTGTGTTTGATTCATTTGGGGGTGTTCCACCTGAAAATTTAATAAAATATCTAAAATCAGCCAATCTTTATTACAATAATGCCCGTGTTCAAAACTTCAGAGATGTTAATTGTGGACATTTGTGTTTATCTGTTCTTAGATATATGTCTCAAATAAATAAACCATCAATTGAAGATTTTCAAAAAGCCTTGTGGTATCTGAAACATCATGGGGGTATTTCATCTCACCAGCCAAAATTCAATATTGAAACTCAAATTGCATGATGACATAGTGTATCCCAAAACAATAGCTCTCAGAGCATTTTATGGCATGTACCTAATCCCCAATATTACACACCACAACAACAAAATTGCAGTTGGGGATGAAAAAATTGTCATCACTCCAGGGCAGTATAATCTATCCACTCTAAATGCTCAATTACCCAGAGGTATAGTATTAACTCAAAATTCTGTCACTCACAGAGTAGAGATTGTATCTGCTACAGAAACAGTGGATCTGGGTACTATAGGAGAGCTGTTAGGCTTTGAGAACAACACAAAACTTGAACCAGGCATCAAACACACTGCTATGAATATACCTAAATTCTTAGCCATAGAGACTCTGAATATTCACTGTAATGTGGCAGAGGGTATGATCACCAAATCAAATGGCATAGGCACTCACAAACAAACAGGCATCATTGCAACATTCAAACCTAATTCTGAATTTATGGAGCCCATCATCTACAATCCATCCCCAACATTATATTTTCCTGTGTGCCATAATAGAATAGATTACATTGAATTGATGGTCACTAATGAAAAAGAAGAATTAGTTGATTTTGCTGGAGCCACAACAACTGCAATCATAGAGATTAACATTTAAATAAAAATACATACAAGAAGAAAATGGAAAATATTGAGAGTTATGAGCTACAATCATTCCCTCCAAACAGGAGGACATTTGCAAATTTAAATCAACCCAACACAGAAATTGAGGTTGATCTTGATGTAGGGGATGGATTTATACACCCCCACAGAGCAGATCTATACATCAAATTTGATGTTGTAAAGCTCGATGGTACCGATTATCCGGCAAATTCTAATATAAGACTTGTAGATAATTTTGTGCCACATCTATTCTCTGAAATTGAGATCAGAAAGCATGGCGTTGTTATAAACAGAGTGGATTATCCGGGTATTACCTCCACAGCTTTGGCAACATTATAATTATCCAAAACCGAGGCTTCATACTACAAAATCGGTGGATTTGAGGCTGGTGATAAGATATTATCTAAAAACCACACAGTGCTGTTCCCTATGCGCCTATTGCCAGGATTCTTCTCAGATTACAAAGAAATTATGTGGAAGGGTGGGTTAAGAATCACATTTAGAAGAGCTGCAAATGATAATAATGCTTTGATGAGGTACAGTGCAATAAATTCTACAGGGGAATCTCTGCCCAATACCCTACCAGAAGCAGGCAAATGCATTATTCAGACTATGGAGTTAAGAATCCCTGTTGTTGAATACGAGGCCAGTTATGCTCTTAAATACAAAGCTGATATAATAAAAAATCCACAGATTCCTCTGCAATTTTATACATATCAATGTGTACAGAAGCCCGCATCTGGTACATATTATGAGTTTGATGCCACAAATTCATTCTCCAGTATTCAATATGACATGCCTGATTTTGTAGTGGTATTATTTCAGACTGGGAGACACAACAATCAGGAAAAAAATTCAAGTAAATTTGATAACTGCAACATCAAGAACATATATCTTAAAAATGGCAGAAATGAGGTCTTTCCCAGAGAAAATTACAATTTAGACATGTCCAAGAATGATTTCCTCAAATTATATGAGGCTTTTTCGGCTTTCAAGAGAGTCACTACAGGCAATACGGATATGTATTACACACCAGATGAATTCAAAGCACAGAGACCCATGTTTGTAATCAATGCTTCAAAAAGAAAACAGGTTGTGGTGAATGACAGAACAAATATTAAAATTATCTGTGAATTCCATGAGGCATTACCTGATGACACTATATGTAGTGTTATTCTCATAGGTGAAAAATCATATGTTTATGATGTAAGAAATGAGAGAGTCACGGAGCAATTCTAGAGGGTCTCTGCATATTGCATTGTTTTAATATTAGATAAACAAATTGAAGCTGGTATCCAATTGAACTTAAACCAGAAGTAAATATGTGTGTATGTGTGTGTGTGTGTGTGTGTCTTGGCTTAGTTTTAAGTGTGGGCAAAAAAAATATCAAGAGGGGCATATTTTTGACAAATTTATGGACAACAATCTCACAGAAGTACCTTTTGTAAGTATAGGCACATCAATCTGAGGGGGGTCATACTTTCCCGGGAAATTCCCGAGGGCATTTTTACAAAAATCTTGGATTAGACAGGGTTCCACACTTGAGCAAAAAGCTCATATGGGCATGTTGAGCTAGGTTTAAGTGTAGGCAATTCTGCTTGAGGGGGGTTCATACTTTCTCGCGCCAATAATATCGTAAATACAACTACTGACATATAAGCAGAGGAGAAGAAGGGGAGAGGAGAAGGACAGAAAAGAAAGGAGACGAGAGGAGAGATGAGGTAATTGTAGAAAATATCGTCTCAGCGTCAAGAATTGATGCATTGATCAAATTATCGGCATGAAACATCCAATAATATTTTAAAATGAATTGGAGAATGCATTAGATCGGTGCGAAATGCCTTTTGGCTGAGTTCAGTGCGAGATAAAATCTGCCACGTAAGATTTTTGATTTTACCTGCGATTATACATGAATGTAATTTTCATATTTAAAGAATTATCAAATTTTCCTCCACTTCTCATTTCATTGAAATGGAGGTTTTGTTATTTAACATATCTCCTCCCCACATCGTTAATTCAAAATAGAATCATTCCGTTTCACACTGCGTGTACAATGAACACAATGGAATACGCCTAAAACTTTCTGCCACCGGAGGGGTTTGAACCTACGACCATCAGGTTGACAATCTACAACGATAACCACTACTCTACAAGCTTTCGTTCTTGAGAATGGCTAGCAGGAACTGACCAGTGTGAAATGTAGATGCAACTCTCCTCCTACATGTCATGTGCAAAGAATACTTGTTTGTAACAAAGTAAACGAAGGTAGTACGAATCGGCGCAAACATTTAATGGAGAATTGCAAATGATGAAAACTTTTATTCGATATTTGCGGAGGTATCCTTGCATTGAATTGGAGTGGGTAAAGGGGTAAAATTAGTATCTCCTGAATTACCACAAATATAAATAGTTATTATATTAATATGTGTCAATGTATTTTAAGCAGTACACAATTATCGTTAGAGTATCATAATTCACGATCTTATACGTAAAAATATACCTTCCAGACGCAGAATAATGTAGCCACTCTACACTGCTATTGCAAGAAATGTTACAATGCTCTTGTTTAATAAAAGGAGAATTAAAAAAAAGAGCAAATTAAATTTATGCTAGATGGAACTAAAGCTGTCTGTGCGATCGAGATAATTGCAACAGGAATGCCACGCTTCCCTTTTCGCTTTTAAATATGTTTTCATTGCTTTGGCTTGTAGTCTCTTGAGTTTGAGTTTTTTTTTCTTTCCCCCGGGGAGCGGTTTCGTTTGTATCGTTTCAATGAAGCTCTATTTTTACGTTTCATTAATTCACAATCTCGGGTCCACCAACTGAGGGAAGGGTATTTGATTGGACCACTATATTGAGTTCGATTGGTACATTTTCTATGGCAACTGTAATCATATGGAGAAAATTTTTGTATGTTATTATATGGCAATTACTTTTGCCACCAGTCTTTGTAGTTTATGTGAGTGTACTTTAGAAATTCGTAAATACTGTAACAACTTTCTGTAGCCAGTTGTGCTTTTTGGCTTTTCTTGGATTTTCGGTTCTACACGGCGAGGGTAGGAAAACAATACCGAGTTGTGGAATTTTTGACGCTAAGGGTGACTTTTACTTGTCCAGCGATAGGAAGAACGTCCAAGTTGCCGACCGAGGGGGAGTTCTTTCGCAACATGTGTCAAGACAGCTCTATTTTTTTCTTCGCCCCCAAACCACCCAAGTGGACAAAGAGGCTGGATGAGAGACCAACGTCCATCATTTTTCTAAGCTAACGAACTTCGAGGCGGTTAATTTTTGAAGTTTCAAGTTTTCCTTTAATACCCCTGGACTCAAGAGGACCGATACAGTTTAGCGCCATAACCCGACCGAACACCATCTCCACGTCACTTTGCGCGAGATACGGAACTTTGCTTTGTTTTAACTTTTCGACCGCGTCGTGTTAATTGTCGTGAGTGTGTGGTCACAGTGACAGTGCCAGGAATTGAGACCGTGTTAATTACGTATTTCACATGCTCCAGTTGTGTTTTTCCCCTTTTTGTAAGGAGGGACAGTGAATTAACATGGGCGGCTGAAAACTACGAGAGGGAGGGCACCCTCGGGTTTACGATTACTGCTGCCATGAAGCCAAGAGAAGACGCCACGACGCTTGCTTAACGATGCGACGCCTGAAGTCAAGAGAACAGCACCACGACGTTGCATAACGACACCTGAGATGAAAGTCACGCCGCAACGACAGCTCGCATTGCCAACCCAGGTGAGAGACGACAGTACGGCAACGTCGACGCCAGTGAGACGGATGCTACGCCGATAAAATGAGAAGAGATAGAGAGATAGAGAGAGATGAAACGACGTCAGCTCTGAGACGACCCGACGCCCTGCGTATCGCCAAACGGCCATTGAAGCAACGATCGGATGCAACGCCCCGAGTAGACAGATGGAAGCTAGGTCCTTTTTTTTGTGCCCATCTTCGTCGCTGCGATGGAAAAGGAAGGAAAATGAATGTTACGTCGAAGTACTCCGAAGAGACCGTTTTCGCCCGCCAGGAGGGCAGACTGGCATAGCCACAGTGCCACGCGTGTCGTCGGGACTCCGCAACGAGAACCGTTGACATCAGCGAGGACCACGCCGCCATTGAGTCGGTATAGTATTCGCCAGTTATCTCTTTATGTGTGAGAGTGAACATTTGTCCACCTACGTCGCCACTGTTCGTCATAAGACAAAGTGAGAAGAAATCGAACAATGTTGCCTGAAATTACTAATTATTTTGGCCAATCCAATCAAAAGTCCTATAAATCTTCAAAATTAAGAACCTACTTATTTATTTATTTATAACAATCCCATAACAGAGCAATGCTCCAATTACAATGGGATATTACAACAATACTCACATTATGCAACACAAAAAAAAGAAAAAAAGAAAATAAAAAGATAAAAAATACAATACAAAATACAATAAAATATACCCACCGACAAACATAATACAACTAATACAACCAAAAAATTATAAAACTAGAATAATACTATAGTACCAATATACAAGAAGCTGAAGCTTCAGACTTCAAACAGTATATAGAAACTCCATATTAAAACCCGCACTAAACAAAAGAGATAAACACCCAACTCTCATTTTGATATTTTTCAGATTATCGAACATATAAACATAAAAGATAATATACAAATCCATAACGTTAAGTGCAATTCAATACATACAATACACAACATAAAAATAAGAAAATTAAATACCATTTATCGTTACATCTTAATTTTGTCTTGAATAGTAGCCCTTTATTACTGATATGTACTTTGCGTAAGGGAATGCAAAATCTACATCAATTTTATCCTTAACAATACTATTATGTAGTCTACACATACTAATGACCACAGAATTCTGATGGACCAAATTTTTGGAAAAAGTGCATATAAACGGTTGACGCAATCTTAATGATTGAGGTTTAGTACAGAAGTTTAATCTTTGCAAAACTTCTTCTGTTTCGGTTAGACCATTAACAACTTTATATAATAAAATATGCTTTGCAATATCAGATCTAGTTTTCAAAGAGGAAAATTCAAATTCAGTTAGTAGCATATTATAAGGTATTCTTAACACATAAGACGATTTTTTATATTTTTTAAAGAACATATCTTAAAAATTTATTCTGGATTCGTTCGAGTTTATCAATATATAATTGGAAGTAAGGACTCCAGATTACATTAGCATATTCCAATTTACTCCTCACCAGAGCATTATACACAACTGTTAAGGCTTTACTACACTGCATTTCCTTTGTGTTTCTAAATATAAATCCCAGAGTTTTGAAACCATTAACTACTAGTTTATCAACATGGTTCTTGTAAGTGAGTTTAGAATCCAGAATTATTCCTAAATCTTTAATTATATTGACTCTCTGAAGACCCACATTACCAATAGTATAATAAATAAAAATGAAGATGAAATTCTTGGAAATGTCATGGAAAAGCATTTAGCAACATTACAATAGAGCTTATTTCTTATACACCATTGATGGCATTCACTCAAATCGGACTGTAATTCTGTAAGATCCTTAAATTTTACAATATTCTTGTAGAGTTTTAAATCATCTGCTTATAAGAGACACTTCGAGTAATTAACAACAGAAGGTAAGTCATTAATATATAATAAGAACAATAAGGGACCAAGATTGGATCCCTGTGGAACACCTGAATGACTAATATATGTACTCGATGAACAAGCATTATAAAGAACATACTGCTCTCAATTCAATATATAAGACTGAAATAAAGCAACTAAATCATCCGAGAAACCGAAATGTACCAATTTTTGTAAAAGGATGCGGTGATTTAGCTTATCAAACTCTTTTGCAAAGTCAGTGTAAATTACATCTACTGCTTGATTTTGATTAACTGCCTCAGCGATATATTGAGTAAAGGTAACGAGATTAGTTACAGTAGATCTTCTCGGTATAAATCCATGTTGACAAGAAGATAAATAGGGTTTAACATGGAAAAATATTTTATTGTAGAGTATTTGTTCGAATATTTTAGCAGGTACAGATATTAATGAAATCGGTCTATAATTTGTGATGTCACTAGGGTTACAAGATTTTAATATGGGACAAACTTTACTTATCTTCCATAAAGTAGGAAACTTACCCGATTTTAAAATCAGATTATAAATTTTACATAAAGGATAACATAACCACTCACCACAACCTTTAAATACATACGAGGGTATTCCATCTGGCCCACAAGATTTACTTGATTTTAATTTCCGAATAGACTGTTTACATTCATCCTCCTTGATCTCCATTCCAACTAAACAGTGACTCGCATCCATGGTTAAATTACCAATATCCAACAGCTCTGTATCCTCTTTTTCATAGACACTACTAAAATATTCAGCAAACGAGTCTGCGATAGACTGATTAGAATCAATCGCCTTGTAATCAAGGGGTCCCGGGTTCGATACCCGATGGAGGCACAAGTGGTTCGAATCCCACTTTAAACTGTAGATCCAGTCCCGATTAGCCTTACTGTGCATAAAGTGGACTTAAAACAACAACTCAAACATGATTAGAATCAAGAACCGTACCTTTATATGTCATTGTATTCACTCGAGTATTCCCTTTCTTCTTATTGTTAATAAAATCCCAAAAACACTTCGGATTAGTTTTAATAGCTTCTTCGGAGTTACTAATATATGCTCTATATGCAGCATTAATCAGCTTCTTTGATTCTTTACGAAGCTCCTTAAATCTTAATAGATTATTAGCTGAATGTTTTTTTTTCTTCCTATAATTTTCCTTTGACTTTAACACATTTATAATTTCTTAAGTGAACCAGCATGGATAAGACCGTTTCTTATGTTTCTTTTTAGGTACTCGTCTCGTGATGACGTCATTTAATATTTTGTAAAAATACGATACAGCTTTATCTGGATCATCAAAGTTACCTAATGCATCCCAGTTCACTTCCTTGATGTATTTATACATATTATAAAAGTCCGCCTTCCGAAAGTTAAGAATGTTAGTAGTTCTGTTTTTAATATTACTTTTTGCATTACCAGTGTTGACATGTAATTCTAACGGTGGATGATGTCTATCAATCTTCACAAGAGGATCCGTACACATTCGAACTTCCGGCAAATTATCTACGTTCGTTAATACTAGATCAAGAGTTCTATTATTGATATTTTTAATATTATTTATGCTAACAAGACCAGTCAGAGACAGAAAATTATGCAATTCCATTTCAATTTGATTCCCCTGTGTCAAATCATGAGTCGACCCAATAATAGACGGAATATTAAAGTTTCCAATTATTATAATTTTACAGCTACATATATTAAACATATCTTCTACAAATGCATAAAATGTTTGATAAGCTATAACTTCGTTCAAACTTCGAAATTCTATAAATGTGAAAGAACTACGATTTGTTATTGTTTTTCCTATCCTCACGCCGAGTATTTATATGATTAATTATAGGTTTGTTTTAACTTTTACCGTGCTCTTTGATATATAGGTATTAGAAAACTAGGTACTAAATAGTATAGCCGACTTAATCATTTTTTTAATACAAACTAGTTTATATTACCGTCGTTATTATTATCAGCAATCGTGTATTTGTAATCAACTTAATTTCCTCTTGTCATTCATTTAGTGTATGCTTATTCTCTTTGCATGGTAGTGCCTCAACAAGTGTAATGTCGATTATTATTTACTTTTGGAAACTATGACGCCACCTAGCTAATCGCGTCTCGTATGTGACAGAGGGCTGGCCGCGCGTATTTACATTGAAAGCAAGCCTAAGGGGCTAATAGAAATCTCAAATGTTCGAAGGTACACGGGCGATAAACCAAAGAGGCGATTTGATTTTTCAACCCTGCAGCATGAGTGTGAGAGTGCGTGATTGAATGAGAGTGAGGGGATATGTAATGTATTATATTATCATTGTTGTATTTATTTTTACCGAACACACGTATATATTCGTTATCCTACAGGTGTTCTTGATTCATTTATATATAGGTATAGATGTATATCCTTGTATGGTCGATATTTTTTGTTTTAGTCCTGAGTTTGAAGCTGTATAGCTTGTCTCCATTGATCAGAAGGGTTATAGTTTACTATTATTACAACAATTATTATAATTATTATTATTGCTATAAATGAATAACAACACCACTTTATCTACAACGTGGCTTACCGCCGGAGGTGTAAATAACCGACCCGGTGACACGAACCTGGAATTAAACCTTTAGCTGGTGGTAGGATTCGTGTTTCCTTAACCGGAGACGCGAACCAAGAACCGACTACCGTCCAATCGGGCGGCCGCGGAACCCTGAACCAGCGGACGAGAGTTGTAGTTGTTTGGCACGTCGAACTGGAGACTTCGGTCTTCCGGACGAAGCGTCAAACCCAATACAAATATTTCGTTATTTTGGGGCGCTGCATGACCATAAATGCTTGTGAATCGTGCAAATGTGTCCCAGTGTATTGAAGCTTTGGTCCAACGTTTCACTGGTACCGACTCCCTATTTTCTAGCAACAAGCGTGTTGGAACTGATCGACGATCTATAAGTAATATGGGGGAATCATCAATGCCACAGAGATCTTGTTCCTTTACCCAATGAAAAATATGGTACAAGCTTGTAGATGTCAATGTGAGATCAATACAGGAGGGTCTATTACAATTTAATGGGTAGTGGGTGGGGGTGCTGTCGAAAATTATGAACCGATTGTAAGTAATCCATGGATCTAGGGGCCTCCCCGATGGTGCAGTGGTAGCGTCGTCGCCTTGTAATCAAGTGGTCCCGGATTCGATACTCGGTGGAGGCACAAGTGGTTCGGATCCCACTTTAAACTGTAGGTCCAGTCCCGATTAGCATAAAATGGGCTTAAAACAACAAATCAAATAAAAACAAATTAAATCCATGCATATAAATCTTTCTCCAAACGATCAGCGTAAGGATTTTCCCAGGAGGGATGATGTCCATTGAAGTCTCCGAGAATGATGTATGGACCCGGAGCAAGGGAGAGGATCACTTGTAATTCGTGAGGTTGTATTTTTTGGGATGTGTTAGATGAGGGAATATATAAGGAGATGATGACGGTGTTTCGGTCATTTATTTTGGCTCGGATGGCCACTATCTCTATTTGGAAGGTCCGTACGAGGTATAGGTTTTGAGTAATTTGGATTTCGGTATGAGAAACAGTTTCATGGACATATATTACAGCAGAACGTCGTTGCTTAGGGTTGCCGTACAAGTGATAATGTGCTATTCTATAATTATCTTTTCTCGTTCCCTTAACTTCCTGTAAGCAAAGAATGGTCGGGTAGTATTCAGCTATTAAATCCAATATTTCTAGTTTACGTGCGGATAGACTATTTACATTCCATTGTAATATGGTACCCATGTCCAAGTTCACCTTAAGGCGTGGCTTCGAGTAATGTCAATACTTTGTCTGTCAAAAATTGTATGTGCTGTATTAGTTAAATAGGTTGGGTTTTATCCCGTATGTTTCATACAGTGTCCCACATGCTAGGGATCATGTCAAGGAGAGCTTGATAAACCTCTAGGTGTTCGTCTGGTTGGTCATTATTTAGGGGTTGTGTATTGACATGCCACGGGATCGGTCGAATGGATGTTTACTTTGGAAATGTGTTGGATGGGAATGCTCTATACGAACAGGGTATGCGTTCTTCCCTATGGGTTCGGATGTAACTTCCTCTAAGTCAGTAAGTGTCCGAGGAACTAACTGTTTCTACGTCATCGTCTTCCCGTCTCTGTCTTTGATGTATGTGTAACGTCTGTGAAGGTCGAGTTTTAGATTGCCTGTTTTTGCGTTTGTTAGGAATTGTCTTAGGTGATTGCACTTTGAATCGGTATGATTCTATTGATTGTTGGTTTTCCTGATTTTCTGTAAAGTCTCTTTCAGTCTGATTTTGCAGCGGGTAAAATATATTAGCATAGTTCCTGTGTGAGGGGGTCAAGGTCTGGTTTGGAAGGAAAGGTCTTGTTCGGGACGTCGAAAAACATCATCTCGAGTGGGAGGAGGGATGAATATTCTTTGCATTCTTTGTTTCGCCTCGTGATATGAAATGTTTTGTTCTGCCATTCTCGTTTGAATGGCTGATTCTAGTCGCCAGCGCGCGCAATTGCGGTCTAAGGCCGAATGGGTAACTTGCAATTTATCTCTCGGGAAGTTCACATTCATCTTTGTGCTTGTCCATTCCACACTTTGCGCACATTGGTTTTGATTTACAAACCAAATGGAAATGTCCGTACCGGAAACATTTGGAACATTGTTGGACTGACCTAATTCGCGGGCGTACCGTATATTGCACTGTTAATAATGAATTTTTCTGCAGAATACTACCTCGAAAGGTAATGCAAAATAGTTGAGTGGGAACTAACTGAAAAGAGCCGTCCTCTTTCCACAGTTTTTTCCCCCTTTCATTCTTTTAGCTATTAGGGCTGGAATAGTGTACTCGAAACCATCGAGAACGTCTTGTTCTGAAATGTCGTGTGAAATACCGAACACTAGTCCTTCCCATTGTATTAAATATAATGCAATTCTAGTTTTTCCTGCCATGTCTTTATGCATTTCATTGCGAGTTAAAAACTCGTTGGCGGATTTGGCGTTGGGGAAAGTTGCCCGAACGCGATTGCGGCCGCATTGTTCCACTAGTTGGACTTATACTTCCTTCTTGCGTAGCTAATTACCAAAGCTCCCGGCTGCGAGGGATTTTTCGTTTTTGTCTATACCGTCAATGAGGACAATGTAAGGATCCGGCATATCATTATCATACCAGTAGGTAGGTGGGATCGTTTGGGCACATTTATGAGATCACTACGTGAGATTTTTTCTGGGTGAACATCTTCTATGTCTTCTCTAGAACGTTTGTGTGGGTTTTTCTCAGCGTCCATATCTGGGTAGGATTCCGGGGTATGGTTCCCGGCCATGATTTATCGGGCCTATTTCACTGCCCGTTATAAGCTTTACTCCACTCAATCACTTTATCACGTCACTTCACTGTCACTGTCCACTAATAATTTTCATTTACAGGAAAAATAAAAGTAGACAAGTCGAACGATGACATCATGGTATGTAATGGGGACCGCAAACACTACTACGTGTCTTGATCCTATCGTTTCGATCGAATCCGATTTGTTCAGGTTCCTCGTCCC
Source organism: Lepisma saccharinum (assembly GCF_977018435.1). Lineage (NCBI taxonomy): Eukaryota > Metazoa > Arthropoda > Insecta > Zygentoma > Lepismatidae > Lepisma > Lepisma saccharinum. The sequence continues at coordinate 47,764,702 of NC_139246.1, forward strand.
CTAGAGCAGGAGTTTCCCACAGTTTCTGGCAAAGAGATAAGGACTGGTTGGTTGCTGTTTTAACGTCTTTTGTTTTACCGGGTTCAAATATTCATAATTTAAAAATCAGCATAGGAAATTGATTTGGTGCATGAGTGTGAGTGGCAAAATTTTCTGGCCCGGGACTGGATCTGGAACGGAAATTCTTTAAATCTCGAAAATCGGGATGGGGAAAATTCGCTCGGGACGGCAAATGTTCAAAATTTCCCGAAGCTCTGAAAATCTCGAATTCTACGTCATTTTCACTTTAAGTTATGGGTGTGCGGGATCCCGAAAAGTCGGGACCGGAATCGAAGGAAAAAAATTCCCGTGCCGATCCCGACTTCGGGAAATAACTTCAAGACTTTTCGGGATCCCGAGCAGTAGTGGGATTGATGCTATAACCAGGACCACTTACAAGTGTAGAAAAGAAGAGGTTATTTGATTGAACAATCCGATTTGCCCACACTTAAAACAATGCCAAGAGGGGCTTATACCCCAATTCTTTAAGTGTGATATGCTCTGAATTTTTAAGAATTTTGAATTCTAGTGTAGAAATGATGAACCCCCCTCAGACAGATTTGCCTACACTTAAAACTATGCCAAGTTCCCATATCATCTTATTGTTTATAGTGTGTTTTTCTGTCAAAATCCCAGGAATTTTGAATTGTAGTGTAGAAAAGATAAGCCCCCCCCCCTCAGATTGATTCGCCATGTGTATATTGATATAAAGCTCATAGCTCCTGGGTTCTGAGACACAGTAGAGTATGGTGCATAGCCCCATGGTTTTTATTGCCTTGCAATCAAGAGGCTTCTGGGTTTGAGTTCTGATGAAATATGAAGCCTCTTCTGATTGCAAAATGTTAATATTGTTGCCTTGTAAACAAGAGGCTCGGGTTTGAATCCTGGTAAAATGTGTAAGATTGAAATACATGTGGCAAAATATTATCTCCACACGTGAGATTTTGAGAATATTCACTGCTAGTTGATATACAACTGATAGTTCCTAGATCTGAAACCTGGTAAAGTGTGTTGTACAACAGCATAAAAAAGCAAAACTATTTTATATTTGGGGATCACCAGAGCCTAGTTATTGCTGTTGTTTGGGTATAAAAGCACCAGCTCAGCCACTCACTGCTGTTATAATTGTTTTGGCATATTGTCCATAGTTCTGTTTTTTTGGACCAAGAAATTTTATATAAATAAACAACAAAAATGCCAAATCAAAAATATTGCAATCAGTGTAATAAAAATATATCTAGTTCTAATTGGGCTAGGCATTGCCATATTTGTGACCGTAAGAAATGCAGAAAAACCACAAAAATGTGTCCAAGATGCCATAAAATATTAAGCAAGGCATATTACAAATGGCATAAGTGTAATTCTTATGTACAGTCATCAACATTGCCCCCACAACCATCTACATCTGGTCTGAAAAGGAAGCATGAAACACCTGTTAATGCTGGACCGGCAAAGCAGCCACGCTATGCACCACCTATCCATAGCAGTTTTAATGGCCAACTTAGGGATTACCGGTTTGAATCAGAGCCAAGATGTGGTATTAAGAATTTTTTGAACAGTGTAAATCCTGATGTGCAGGCAATTCTAAATACACAAAATGGCTCTTATAAGCTGTCCCTCAAATTGTTTACACAATATAAGAAACCAAATGGCACAAAATTTACACAGCCCCACATAACAGAAACTGTACCGGTATATTCAAATGCAAATTCAGACAAAATAATAAGCAGTTTGATAGATCAATTAAATATTAAACACTCTGAATTTGCAGCAAAAGAGTCTGGAAGGAGCCTATGCGGTTCTCCACACAAGCTCTATGTTAATATTTCTGAATTCCGCCCATTACAAGGTTCTACATATTTGCCATTACCTGCCAATATTAAAAACAAAACAGCCGTGGTTAATATAAAAATAATGATGAGAAATGCTTTTTGTGGTGTATTTTAGCTGCTTTGTATCCAGTTTCAAGGCATCCTGAGAGAATAACTTATTATAAACAATATGAACACAATTTCGATGAAGCAATGAAGGGCTTAGAATATCCAATGTCTGTTCAGAATATTGATAAATTTGAAAAAAAAAGGCCAGGTATATTAATGGTAAACAATTATCTATTAATGTATTTATTTGTTCCACTGGCCGTGGCAGTTGCTTGATAGCACCTCTCAGAATCAGTACATTTGATGATGATTCTGCTGTTCCGATTGATCTGCTCTTAATTGAAGGGGATGGCACATATCATTACACTCTGATACACAGTCTTGAAGCTTTAGTCAGAAAACAACAAGGCAAATCCAATAGAATATTCAAGTTGTGCCGAAGATGTTTAACTGTATTTGATGGTCAAAAATGGTGAATGGGGTTCGGGAAGTGAATGCAGAAATTGCTAAAAACAAGTTAATTGAACATTTAAAATACTGTGGCAACTATAAACCTGTTCATATGGTGATGCCAGTGCCAAGTGAAAATGCAAAATTCAAAAAGTTTGAAGCCTTGTTGGAACACCCAGCATATATAGTCTGTGATTTTGAATCAAATCTCAAACCTCTTGCATTCTGTAGCCCAGACCCTGAGGAATCTTCAATTACATCATATCAATTACATGAACCCTCCAGTTTTTGTTATGTGGTTGTACAGGATGGGGTTGTTAGTAAAGAAGATTTATACACAGGAGCAGATGCCATCAAAGAATTTGCACATAGAATATAAAATGAGTGCCATGACATAGCATCTAATGTCTTATTAAAATCAAAACCCATGTTGCTTTTAACAGAGAAACAGATTGAAGATTTCAATAATGCAGAAAAATGCCCGGTATGTGATTCTGAATTTTCAGATATAAATATCAAGGTGAAACACCATTCTCATACAGATGGTAAATTCTTAATGGCCCTGTGTAATAGCTGTAATATCAAGATCCAGAGACCAAAATTTGTCCCTATATTTTGCCATGGTGCATCCAATTATGATTTTCATCATTTGATCAGGTACGAGGGGTTTCACAAGCAGAATTTAAATATTTTAGCTGAAAATGATGAGAAATATATTGCTATTAGCAAAATAATTAAAGTTAATGGTGTTCCCATTCACTTAAGATTTCTTGATTCATACAGAATTTTATCTGCTAGCCTGGCTACACTGACCACTCAATTATCTGATGATCAATTCAAAATCACATGTGCCATGTTTCCAAATCAGGACCTGAAATTAATTAGGCGGAAGGGTGTATATCCATATGATTATGTTACAGATTTTTCTAAATTTGATGTGTGTTCTCTGCCACCACAACATGAGTTTTACAGCAAAATCAGAGCATCTGGAATCACTGATGAAGATTATCACCATGCCCAGTTGATGTGGAACAATTTAAAATGCCAGACATTTGGTGATTATCACAAGGCATATTTGAAACTTGATGTCACTCTCTTAGCTGATATACTTCACGCATTCAGAAAATCTTCCATGCAAAATTATAAACTGGATCCAATGTATTTCTACAGTGCCCCAGGCCTAGCATGGGCTGCAATGTTTTTAAATACTAAAATGCAATTGGATCTGATCCAGGATCAAGATATGTATCTGTTTATGTGGCAATGTATAAGAGGAGGCATGGTGCAATGCTCTCAGAGATATGCCAGAGCAAATAACAAATATATTCCTGATTATGATCCAGCACTGCCATCAAATTATATACTGTATGTAGATGCAAACAGCCTCTATGGTTATGCTATGATGGATAAACTGCCATATGCAGGGCTTGAGTGGGTTGAAGATTTCAATATTGAAGATCTTAAGGATTTTGATGACAGTAACTATGGCCTCTTCTTAGAGGTTGATCTGACAATTCCAGATAATTTACACAACACATTTTCTGATCTGCCCCCAATTCCTGAGGTTAAGTGCTCACCTGGCTCTAAACAGAAGAAATTGATGATGACACTGGAGCCGAAACAGGGTTATGTCATATATTACAAAAACCTCCAGTTCCTGATGCATCATGGTGTTCAAGTGACCAAAATTGGCAAAGTTTTGAGGTTCAGGCACTCAAGATGGTTGAAGCCATATATTGATACAATCACAGAGCTTCGGACATCTGCAATGAGCCAATTTGATAAATCTTTGTTTAAATTGATGGTCAATTCTGTATATGGCAAAACCATTGAAAATGTCAGAAAACATACCGATGTTAAAATAATTACTGACCCCAGCCTGAGCAAAAAATTGATTGCAAAGCCTAATTTCAATTATAGAAGAATTTATGATGAAAATATGGCACTTTTTAATATGAAAAAAACAAAGATTAAGTTTGATAAACCTATTTATGTAGGGGCTGTGATATTGGAATTGGCCAAATTACATATGTTAAAATTGTATTATAATGTGTTGAAACCTTTTTATGGTGATTGTGTAAAACTGATGTACATGGACACAGATAGTTTTGTTCTTGATATTCAGACAGAAGATGTTTATCAAGATATATCACAGCCTGAATTGCTTGAATATTTTGATAGCAGTGAACATACAAGAATTCAACCCCACAACAAAAAGGTGCCTGGCAAGTTAAAAGATGAGACACTTGGTGATGTTATTGTGGCATTTGCTGGGTTAAGGGCCAAGATGTACAGTTTTGAAACATGTAGTGGTGTTGTTGCCAAAAAGGCCAAGGGCATTTGCAGAGTAACTGTAGACCAAGAGCTTGAATTTAAAGATTATGAAGATTGTCTCAAATCCCAGAATTTAATCAGAACATCAGAATCCAGAATTCAGAGTGTGGATCACTTATTGACTAGCAATATTGTAAGAAAAGTGGCTCTGGACCCACATGATGATAAGAGATTTATTTTGTCATGTGGCATACATACTCTACCATGGGGTCATTGTTATTTGAAAAATGGCAAACAATGCCCAATTACAGAGCATGATTTGAAATAAATAAACATGCCTATGAACTTATTTGGGTTCAAAAAACAGGCTATTATGGACCTGTCAACACCACAACCCTCTTCTGATATAATATCTAAACTAAGTGCTTTGTTAATTATTCATCTGAACAGCATACTTACAGATGTTGATGATGAAACAGGTAAAACATTGTACATATTTAACAATAATTTAAACCACTACCAATTACCTGTAGGTGGTCAATTACAATTTATTACAACTCCTGAGGGTGATGTTAAAATTTCAGTAGGGAGAAATATTTCCAGAATTAAGCACTCAAACATGATTTCTGGCACTGTATATACTGTTTCTGCTGGTGACTGCTTATATATTGAGGTCCCTGGATCCTATGACAAGGTTATACCCTTTTTTATAGAATTAAGAATTAGATATTTAATAATAAATAACCACTAAAACAAAAATGCCTAATGATATATTTGGCCATACAAGACATGAAGATCACAGTGATGAGATTCTGATGCTTGATGTCAGAGTCAAAAAATTAAGAAGTGATTTACAAGCTTTACAAACTACACACTATGCCAGTCTTCAATTAGAAATTACAAATTTACAATCACAAATGCATGGACCCTCTTCTTAAAATTGATTCTGAACTCAAATTATTCCTTCAGAAATATACTGATTTGGCCACATTGGATAATTTTCAAAGTTTAGAAGAAGCTGTAGCAGCTCTTCAAGCCAAATTTAAGACCCAGGCCACCAACTCTGAGCAATTGAAACAGCAATTGGAAGAGCAGATAAATAATGTCCAGGCACAGCTCCAAACAATTGTCAAAAGCATAAAATCACAAGAAGATTTTGATCTAGTAATTTCCACTCTAAAAGAACAGATTCAATCATTACAGATACCTAATCTGGACCCCTTGAACAATGCCATAGCCGAGGTTAAAGAAAAAATTGAGACACTTGAAAATTTTATGAACAACTTGCCATCTTCTGATGCTTTGAGTGCAATAACTCGGAGTGTTGCCAATATTATGCTGCAACTTGAAACATATGAAGATTTTGGAAAAATTCAAAGTACCATAACCCATCTTGAGGGTACAATAGCAGCAGTGCAAAGTGATTTGACAAATGTACAAGAATCTCTAGAATCCCGCCTGCCCGGTATTGTAGATACCCTTGCCAGTGTCCAGCAACAGATCACAAAGCTTGAAAACCTCAACACTGAATCTGAGCTATCTCATTTTCATCACTTGATTGATGATATCCAAACAAAGCTTGAAATTTTACAACAATCCACACCCACTCAGGCAGATATAGCCCTGCTCCAAAATGCTATGCAAAATGTGGCTGATGCTTCTGAATTAAACAATGTGAAATTGGCACTTGAATTTTTGCAAAATACAGTATCAAATCTGCCTACATCACAGGAACTTAAAAATATAAAGAGAGCAGTGAATCGCATATTGAAATCAGAAGATATCAAGAATATCCAGACAGAAATCAAACAACTCACTCAGACAGTGGTCACTCTTCCAACCAATCAACATATTAATGAACTGCATGCCCTGTTTGAGGATATCAGAAGACAGGTCCATGATCTTACTGCTCAAAATTCAAAATTGGCAGTTGTTGAAAATTTACAGCAAATTTTAGGTAATATCAAGCAACAGCTAGGGACCATGGAATCCAATCAAGCAAATGCTCTGTCTGTTTTTGCCACCCAGCTACAAGAAATTGTGCAACAATACAAGAAACTTGCTGTGGACATAAGGATCAAGCCGGGGCACGATGAGATTGTTAGGACCATCAATGAGCATTTTAAATCTGTAACAAGCAGATTGCTTACAGCAGAAAAAGAAATAACAGGCATAATTGAGAATCCTAAACATACAGTAATTCTTGAATTGTACAGCATCCCCAACAAAGAATATGATTCACCATTTACACCAGGTGGCAAAATATATATGCTGTCCCCTGCACAATTTTATAACCAGTTTCTTGTTGGGGGCACACTTAGACCAATCAAAATCAAATATTGGCTTCAACCACAGGCACACCACTACCCTACCTTATCAATAACAAATGCTGATAACAAAGTAAAAATCACGAGTGTAGAATTAGAGGATTTTACAGATCCCAATACATTAGAAACATCTTATGCTGAAGATGATGGCTCTCTGGAATTTCATATACAAATAGGAGACAAATTATATAAAGAAAATCCTGTAGTATCAGCTGCTGAACACCCTATACTTGCAATATTCTTGTTTACATATTATGTCTAGACAAATTATTGTTGATGAATTACACAGACAAGCCAGACATAATTTTAAGAGACTGCCAGTAGTCACAAAAGGCATAGATGATTTATGGCAGAGCGACTTGATTAAAATGGCAAGTGGACAGCTGAAAAACTTAGACAAAATCAACAAGGGCTACAAGTATCTACTCACTGTAATAGACACATTTTCAAAATTTGCCTGGGCTGTGCCACTCAAATCCAAGACTGGAAAATGTGTTACAGAAGCCATCAGAACAATCATCAATCAGAGTGGAAGATCACCGCGCCATTTGCAAACAGATAATGGCAAAGAATTTTATAATTCAGTGTTTCAACAATTTATTAAAAGCCAGTCAATACAACATTATTCGAGTTACAGTGATCTCAAGTCCTCAATTGTAGAGAGATTCAACAAAACCCTAAAAAATCTTATGTATAAACAATTTACACTTCAAGGTAATTATAAATGGATTAATATTCTTCCAGAACTTCTACAAAAATATAACAACTCTGTCCATTCCACAATCAACATGAAACCCTCTGAAGTAACTTCATCTGATGAGCAAAAATTGATCAGTACTGTTTATTATCCTAGATACCAGCCAACAACAAGAAAAGCCAAATACAGGGTGGGTGATCAAGTAAGAATCAGCAAATATAAGCACTTATTCAAAAGAGGCTTTACAAGAAACTGGAGCACTGAATTATTTACAGTGGTTCAAGTTAAACCTGGGACCCTTAACACATATATAATAAAAGACCACCGAGGAGAAATTCTCAAAGGCAGGTTCTATGAAGAAGAACTCAACAAAACTAAACAGCCTGACACATATCTCATAGAAAAAATCATCCGCAGAAAAGGCAACAAGTTATTTGTCAAATGGCTAGGTCTCCCAGAACACAGCTGGATCGATGCAAACAAAATAATAATATGAACACCTGGGATGTTATAAAAAGGCTGCCAGAACCTGAACAGCAGAATAAGAGAAATGGCAAGTTGCTGCCTGATAATATTAGATGTCTTATTGTTGGGCCATCGGCTTGTGGTAAAACTACACTAATGATTGATAATTGTTTATTGGCACCCAACTGGTTAGACTGGGAAAACAGGCACTTGTATGTCTTTTCTAAGAGCTTGGAACAATTAAAATATCAGCAGCTGATGAAGCTATATGATGGATTGGATATAGCCACTTTTGAACCAGATGTTAAGCCACTTCATGAATATCTCGATAATTCTGTTGTTGTGTTTGATGACATTATACTGGATAATCAAAACAAGGTTAGGAATTTCTTTACACAGGGCCGACACAAAAACATTGATTGCTTCTACCTGGCACAGACTTTTTCTAAAATTCCGAAGCAGCTGATCCGAGACAACAGCAATTTTATATGTGTGTTTCATCAAGATCATACCAACCTCAAACACATGCATGATGAATATATAAGTGGGGACTTGAGCAACAATGATTTTTCCAAGTTTTGCAGTAGGTGCTGAACCAGGACAGTTATGGGTTTGTCACAATTGATATGACAAGAACACCTAATAGTGGCAAATACAGAAATAAAATCAACAATTTTCTAGACATTGAAACATATATAAATAACCATGAAAAGGCCAATTATTGATGATCTTAAATTAAGAGATTATCTTGTAAAAAGATTTAAGGGATGGAAATCAGAGAACCGAGGAATTTATGAAAAACACAAACAAACAGAACAGCCTGTTATTGATGCTATTAGTGAATTAGGTAAAAATATCAAAACTGTTACAGAGCAAAATCAAAATTTGATCACAGAGCTTGTACCTGTAGCTGCAAGAAACATATTAGATTATCCATTCACCCCACTTTCCAGTATTCATACACCTAGTCCTGTTGCTCCTCGAAGAATTGAAGCTAGTCTGGATCCTATTGAATTGGGTCTTCTTGCTCAAAAATATTTAAGCACACCTAAAGACAACAAAGATGAGGTATTTGGCTTATATGCTGACACAGAGCGTGATGGTAGCATCATACATAGAATTGGCAATTTCAGAGTAACATTTATGGGAGATGATCTGATTGTATATTCAGAATCTCATCTTGGAGAAAAAGGTGCTTTTGTTAAGTATCCCGGAACACCTGGATTGTGGGAACTGATGACTGGGAAAAAGCCTGGCAGCTATACAGATCAAGATTATGAGCACTACAAAGAAATATTAATAAAATCAGATGCTCTATACCAGAACAATGATCCCACACAAAATAGGGTTAAGTCGAGCAGTGGAGCAAAATACAACAAATTAATCAAGCCCATATGGTCACAGATCAAGACTGGCAGTGGAATCAAACAATACAACACCCTGCCTAAAGAATTTGTGTGGGTTGATGATGTCAGGAAACTTGTAGATAGGTTATTGGTGATAGCTGGGGAGGAAAATGCTGGCAACCACAATTTTTACAATGAAAAGGTTGGAATTATGGACATGATAAGCACAAAATTGTCTAATTTTATAGTGAATGACACTAAGGGGATTGGATATCTTATAAAAATTATTAATACTCTACCACCTAAATTTTGGAATATTTCTGAGGGTCGGGGCCTTGTTAATGACATTATAAACAAGCTGCCATTTGAACTACACATTCCAGGCTATCAGTATTGTGGTCCAGGCACAAAATTGGACCATAGATTAAACAGAGGTGATCCTGGTGTTAATCCCCTAGATGCTGCTTGTAGAGACCATGACATAGCATACAACACACATTCTGATCTTGACAAGAGACATGTTGCAGACAAGAAATTAGAAGAGGCTGCATTTGGTAGATTTGTAAGCAAAGATGCTTCTTTAAGTGAAAGAATAGCAGCATTGGGGACCACCATAGCTATGAACACCAAACAAAAACTGGGGTGGGGGTTGTGAATATGTATATAATAAACCTACAATGAAGGCCAAGGGTGTTATGTATCAAATACCTTATGCAGGTCTTAAATCTCTTAAAACTATTGATAGCCTTTTAACCAAAAAGCAGCGCAAGAAAAAAAATTCTTGAAATTGTTGCTTAGTACCCCCCAATTAAAAAAATTACAGCAATCAAGAAAAAAATCACATGTGAGGGGATTTATATTTACTATCCCGGCCATCTTAGCAGCACTTGGGGCTGTTGGGAGCTTGGCTGGGGGATCAGCTGCCATAGCTAAAACAGTAATAGATGCCAAGAAAAATAAGGCAGAATTAGATGAATTGAAGCGCCATAACCTGGCCATTGAGAAACAAGGCAAAGGTGTTAAGAGAGCCATGAATAAGTTTAAAAAAAACAAGAGCCGCTTACAAACCAAGATATTGAAGCTTTAATCAAGCCACTGGGCATCAAACATTTTAGAGGTGTGTACATGTCTGATTCTTTACCAGAACAACCACTCAACAAAGAGTGTGGCATTGTTAATTTGGATAAGTACAAAAATCAGGGCACTCACTGGATCTGTTATCTTAAATATTTTAAAAATGAGGCATTTGTGTTTGATTCATTTGGAGGTGTTCCACCTGAAAATTTAATAAAATATCTAAAATCAGCTAATCTTTATTACAATAATGCCCGTGTTCAAAATTTCAAAGATGTTAATTGTGGACATTTGTGTTTATCTGTTCTTAGATATATGTCTCAAATAAATAAACCATCAATTGAAAATTTTCAAAAAGCCCTGTGGTATCTGAAACATCATGGGGGTATTCCATCTCACCAGCCAAAATTCAATATTGAATCTCAAATTACATGATGATATAGTGTATCCCAAAACAATAGCTCTCAGAGCATTTTATGGCATGTACTTGATCCCTAATATTACACACCACAACAACAAAATTGCAGTTGGGGATCAAAAAATTGTCATTACTCCAGGGCAATATAATCTATCCACTCTAAATGCTCAATTACCCAGAGGTGTAGTGTTAAGTCAAAATTCTGTCACTCACAGAGTAGAGATTGTATCTGCTACAGAAACAGTGGATCTGGGTACTATAGGAGAGCTGTTAGGATTTGAGAACAACACAAAACTTGAAGCGGCCATCAAACACACTGCTATGAATATACCCAAATTCTTAGCTATAGAGACTCTGAATATTCACTGTAATGTGGCCGAGGGTATGATCACCAAATCAAATGGCATAGGCACTCACAAACAAACTGGCATCATTGCAACATTCAAACCTAATTCTGAATTCATGGAGCCCATCATCTACAATCCATCCCCAACATTATATTTTCCTGTGTGCCATAATAGAATAGATTATATTGAATTGATGGTCACTAATGAAAAAGAAGAATTAGTTGATTTTGCTGGAGCCACAACAACTGCTATCATAGAAATTAATATTTAAATAAAAATACATACAAGAAAAAAATGGAAAATATTGAGAGTTATGAGCTACAATCATTCCCCCCAAACAGGAGGACATTTGCAAATTTAAATCAACCCAACACAGAGATTGAGGTTGATCTTGATGTAGGGGATGGCTTTATACACCCTCACAGAGCAGATCTATACATCAAATTTGATGTTGTAAAGCTCGATGGTACAGATTATCCGGCAAATTCAAATATAAGTTTGGTGGACAATTTTGTGCCGCATCTGTTCTCTGAAATTGAGATCAGAAAGCATGGTGTTGTTATAAACAGAATAGATTATCCCGGCATTACCTCCACAGCTTTGGCCACATTAAAATTATCCAAAACCGAGGCTTCTTACTACAAAATAGGTGGATTTGAGGCTGGTGATAAAATTATATCTAAAAGCCACACAGTGCTGTTCCCCATGCGCCTGTTGCCAGGATTCTTCTCAGATTACAAAGATATTATGTGGAAGGGTGGTTTAAGAATTACATTTAGAAGAGCTGCCAATGATAATAATGCTTTGATGAGGTACAGTACATTAAACTCTACAGGGGAAGCTCTGCCTAATACCCTACCTGATGAAGGCAAATGCATTATTCAGACTATGGAGTTAAGAATCCCGGTTGTTGAATATGAGGCCAGTTATGCTCTTAAATACAAAGCAGATATTCTAAAAAATCCACAAATTCCTTTACAATTTTATACATATCAATGTGTACAGAAGCCCGCAACTGGTACTTATTATGAGTTTGATGCTACAAATTCATTCTCCAGTATACAATATGACATGCCAGATTTTGTGGTGGTACTGTTTCAGACTGGAAGACACAATAATCAGGAAAAAAATTCAAGTAAATTTGATAACTGCAACATCAAGAATATTTATCTTAAAAATGGCAGAAATGAGGTATTTCCTAGAGAAAATTATAATTTAAACATGTCCAACGATGATTTCCTCAAATTATATGAAGCATTTACAGCATACAAACGAGTCACTACTGGCAATACTGACATGTATTACACACCAGATGAATTCAAAGCACAGAGACCCATGTTTGTCATCAATGCTTCAAAAAGGAAACAAGTTGTGGTGAATGACAGGACAAACATTAAAATTATCTGTGAATTTCACGATACACTCCCCGATGACACCATATGTAGTGTTATTCTCATAGGTGAAAAATCATATGTTTATGATGTAAGAAATGAGAGAGTCACAGAACAATTCTAAAAGTCCGACTCAAACCCAGAGCTCTTGTTTTACAAGGTAGCAATATTAATATTTTGCCATCAGGGAGGCCCATATACTCTACCAGGTTTGAAACCTGGGGGGCCTCTTAATTATAAAACATATAAGCCATGGAACTATGTACACAGCACTTCTGCTCGTGGCAGGGAAGCTCAAATATATTTCAAAGTGGGACTTTGAAAATATGCAATAAATATTCTTGTACCTCTCTCAGGTACATATTAACAGAAGAAGGCAAAACTTGAATTGGCTCGGACATGCAAAAGTGAAGTTCTGTACTCTTCCAGTAAATTGGAGATTATATCTGCTGGCATGGCAATTTTCTCTGAAAAGGCACAGTGTAGATTTTATCTCATGCATGCAAGCATATAAAATCTGTCAGGCATGCATGATTTATTGCTGGCCGAGACATGGGACTGATAAAAAAATTAGAAGAACATGCAAGCAATTTGTACGCATGTCCTAATGTATTGATCGGGAAGTTTTGCTTGCATGAGAAAATAACCATTTTTTTGCTTTAGTAATCAAGAAGCTTCTGGGTTTGAGTCGGCCCCCTCTAGAATCAATCTGAGGGGGGGCTCATCTTTTCTACACTAGAATTCAAAATTCCTGGGATTTTGACAGAAAAACACACTATAAACAATAAGATGATATGGGAACTTGGCATAGTTTTAAGTGTAGGCAAATCTGTCTGAGGGGGGTTCATCATTTCTACACTAGAATTCAAAATTCTTAAAAATTCAGAGCATATCACACTTAAAGAATTGGGGTATAAGCCCCTCTTGGCATTGTTTTAAGTGTGGGCAAATCGGATTGTTCAATCAAATAACCTCTTCTTTTCTACACTTGTAAGTGGTCCTGGTTATAGCATCAATCCCACTACTCCGAGCAGTCGAGAAATACCTAATGGTCATTTTAAAAAGTCGTTAATTCTCGACCTTTTCTCCATTGAAAATTTCTGGAATTTATGGTAAATTGTTCGTTTTTAATCCAGAAGTGCAGAAACAATCACTGAAAGTGAAAATGACGTAGAATTCGAGATTTTCAGAGTTTCGGGAAATTTCGAACATTTCCCTACCCGGATTTGCGAATTTTTCCCGTCCCGACCAAGAAAATTCTGTCCCGCACACAGCTACTTTAAGTGATTGTTTCTGCATTTCTGGAATAAAAACTAACAATTTCCGATAACTTCCAGAAATTTACAATGCAGAAAACGTCGAGAATTAATGACTTTTTAAAATGACCATTCGGTATTTCACGACTGCCCGGGATCCCGAAAAGTCTGGTAGTCATTTCCCGAAGTCAGGATCGGGACCGGAATTTTTTTTCCGATCCCGGTCCCTACTTTTGTGATCTCCCACACCCTTGGTGCTGATATTTTACTTTAAAAAGATGAAACCTCTTGCGTATTTTGCCAGAGAGTTGATTGTGCGGAAATAAATTCTACTTTCACCTGATATTTCTATTCATTATAGTTTAATGCATTCGGAATATTTTTGAACGATCAATCAAATCATCAAATCATATCAGAAGAAACGAAAGAATAAAAAATGATCCGATCGATCACTAACCATCAAATCCGGAAAGGAATAATTCTAATTTTACAGTCACTATTACAATATTACACACTTCCGACGGGTCTCACTTATCGCACAACGCTTGAGCAAGTTTGTGTTCCGACGTGACGGGAGCAAGATTCTTAATTTTGCGCTAAATGCCTACCTTTTTCGGTTAGGCTAGACGTTTGTTTCTATTAGGCTAAGTAATATTTTTTCATTGTATTTATGCTAATGGATCCTAACCTAACAGGCTGTACCTAACGTCGTAGGTTTTGCTTGCCTGACGTCAGAACACAAGGTAGCAAACTGTTGTGCGGAGAGGAAGATCCTACTTCCAACGGGTCTCTCTTATCGCACAATAGTGAAGCGACATTGCGTTCTGACGTCACTGTGTAAATATATTTTTGTTAATCTAAATGAATAATTTGTTAGATTAGGCTAGCTATGTTTAGTTATCTTAACATAAATAATAAATTTCCACGGTAACTATTGTAATAGAACCGAACCTGAAAGACCTATCCTAACAAAGCACGTTTCAAATATCTGACGTCAGAACACACGTTTGCTCCATTGTCGTGCGATAAGGGACACCCGTCACCAACATTCGGGTCCTACTTGTCGGACAACACTTGAGCAACCTGGAGTTCTGACGTCACAGGAGACCTCTTTTTAACATTAGGCTACATGCCTACGTTGTTAGGTTAAGCTAACTATGCTTAGATCTGTTAGTCTAAATAATAATTTTTCATTGTATTTTTGCTAATGGAACCTATCCTAACGAGCCTAACCTAACCACGTACGCTTTCTTACGTCAGAACACAAGGTGTAGCAAGACTGTTGTGCGAAGAGGAAGACCCTCAATATTCATGGTGAATAAGAATTAATGTGTGGAAAGCACCTGAATGGTGATGTTCATATACTATTAAATGTTTCGTCGATGTAACATTTTCTAGTTCTTCATACTATATCTTAACTCGATACGTTGAGATGTAAACACATTGTTTAAATGCAATGGGAGAAGTAAAGAAGACCGGATTGTACGGTGATTGGGCAGAAGTAGATCCACGCAAACTTGGTGAACCCATCAAACCTATACAGGTAATTCAATTTTTTAAGTGGTACCTTATGATCAATTGTTGCGAGGATTATCTAATAATTTTTTGATAAGTTTTGTCTTGTCCGTTCACTGGGAAGAATTTCGGAGCGATTTTACAATACCGGAAATTTCTCCATTTTGTTTGAAATTCGGCATTACTCACTAAATTAGGGCTCCTAATCACGAATCTGAAGTTAAAATGGTACTAGTTTACTATCCTTCGGATAGATTTCTTCTGTAGAAAATACCTCGACTAACGTTGGAAACCTTAGAGAAACTCATTTCCGTAAGTCGTTTCGGTAAATTTCTCGTATCGGACAAACGGATTTCTTCAAATTTACAGAACAAATTACTTACCGAATGCAGTTTCTTTAGACTTGTGGAAGTTCGGGGAAGTGTTTTCTCGCATCGTTCATTGAATTTTGCCGGTAAATCATCTATTTTTCGATATAAATGTGTGACCGATGCACGAAAGCTCTTGCATCCATTTACTTCCAGGTGGATGTAGCCTGTGTGTGATGACGTAATCCCGGTCAGTGTTTCCAAACACGTGTTTTTGTAACTGAAGAAGGTACGTTTCCGCAAATGGTTCGTGGGGCTATGTGTCAATGGTTCGTGGGGCTATGCGTCAATGGTTCGTGGGGCTATGCGTCAATGGTTCGTGGGGCTATGCGAGAATGGTGTATGGGGCTATGCATATTTTTTTCGAAACCATTTTTTCACTATTGCAACCTATAGTGACCCTACCTAACCTAACCTTACCGGAAATGATTCGTGGGGCTATGCGTCAATGGTTTGTGTGGCTACGTAGGTATTTTTGGGTGCAGTGGGGTGGAAACACTGCATGCCGAGTACGGTAGTGAAACTGTGACTGCCATTTTGCGTGTTACCGAAGGCAAAAAGAAACTAAGAAAACTTACTCGATATGTCGCAAATAGAGCTTATTTCCGTGAAATAAGTGAAATGCCACCTTCAGCAATGTTTCTCAATGCAGAATACGTAAGTACGAATATTCAAATTAAATGAACTAGCAAATTTCAGCCGTTTGTCCGATACGAGAAATTTACCGTACGATTAACTTTAAAGAGGAAGCAAAAAACCGCTCCCCTCCCTTTCCAAAAAAAAAAAAAAAAAAAAGTTTGCATGCACACAAACTTACTCACGTCTCACTTTGTGTCTCGAGAATGCAACATGAGAAATTCTGGTATAATTTAACAATACAGGGAATTTCTCCAATTTGTTTGAAATTTCGGATACTCACTAATTTGGGTCTCCTAATCACGAATCTGCACTTAAAATTTGGCGCTCACGTATAGAAATTCCTGAATTATGGCTAGCCGCACGGACCATTGGCGCTATCCCCACAAACCATTGGCACGTTGTTAGGTTAGGTTAGGAAACATAGTTAAATTTGAGGGTCGTAGTAATATCAGGAATAGGCTATATATATTTCGTTCTTTAAGTATTCGAAGCGGAAAATCTTGCGATAAATAATGAGCGGTAATTGTTTACTATCCTTCGGACACCTATCTTCTGAGTTTCGTCAATTTTTGACATTCGTACTTACCTATCTGCATCAAAGAACATTCCGTGAATGGTTTTTGGGACTATCCATCCGGAATCGGTACGAAATTTAAACAAAAAAAATATTTTCGTTTGAAATTTTTGACTCAAATTTCCCACTGGTTCCGGGCTTGGCCCCTGGGGTAATTGACCTACCGCCCCCAACCGCTAACGCGGCCCTGCCTCCGCTCTGCTCCGGCTCCCCGGCTTTTTCTATAGACTCCCTGTTAAAGGCATGTTAGAAATTGGCCGGAGTCACCTGCCCCCAATTGAGCCCCAAAATTTTAAATTTGAAGAAATCCGTTTCCAGGATACGGAAAACTTACCTGAATTTCACAAAAAACAGTTTCCCGATGTTAGACAATACTACAGGAACTTATTACGGTAAGTAGTTTCTTCTGTAGAAATGAAGAAATCTGTCCGAAGGATAGTAAACTAGTACCCTTATTTAAATGGTTCGTGGGGCTATCTGTCAGCTACCGTGCATAATGGTTCGTGGAGCTATCCGTCAATGGTTTGTGGGGATAACCGTCAGCTACCCGTGCATAATGTATAATTTCCACCGGTGACGAACACGATAGTAGGTATTTTTCGGTGAAGAAGGTTGAAACACTGCATACCCACAACGTGAGTCAAGATGTGCCATATTGTGTGTTCCGGAAGCGAAGAAAAGAATTTTAAAAAACACTCAGAATATGAAAAATTGAGTTTCTTTTTGTGTAAAAAGCATAATGGCACCTTGAAGTATGTTCCGCAATACATAATTGGTAAGTACGAACCATGCGAAACACACAATATCTGATTTAAAATGTGTCTCCGAAATAACGAACTGTTACCATTAATATTTCTGCACTGGTAATTTACATGAAGAATGTCGATAAGCTTTTTTTCTCTTCTCATCAATCGAAAGGACATGTATTTGATTTTTTTGTGCTATCACGATGTTTTGTAGCTTGTTAATTTAAACGCATGTATTATATTATATTCGTTCAAGAGTTATCCATTGAGAGACAATTTTCTTTGGTAACAGTTCATTATATCGGAGACACATTGAAATCTGATATTTTATGTTTCGCATGATTCATACTTACCAATTGTGGGTAACAGTTCCATACATCGGAGACAAATTTCTTCAATATTACACAAGAAACTACTTACGGAAATGAGTTTCTCCAAGGTTTACAATGTTCGTCGAGGTATTTTCTTTCATCGTGGAATATATTTGACAGGGAAATCATGTATTTTTCAAGAGAAATATCTCACCGACACACAATTGCCATTGCTTTCATTTGCTTGCCCTACGACAACCGGATGCTGCGTACGTTTGATGATGTAAGCCCCAGTCAGTGTTTCAACCCCCCCCCCCTTTATTTTTTTTTTACTATGCTTGCCTAATGTAACCAAACCTTATCGGAAATGGTTTGTGGGGCTATCCGTGAACGGTTCGTGGGGCTATCCGTCAGCTACCCATGCATAATGTATAATTTCCACCGGTGATGAACACCACGATAGTAGGTATTTTTCGGTGAAGAAGGTTGAAACACTGCATACCCACAACATGAGTCAAGATGTGCCTGTCATATTGTGTGTTCCGGAAGCGAAGAAGGGAATAAAGAAAAGCACTCAGAATGTGAAAAATTGCATTTGTTTTTGTGTAAAATTCATAATGGCACCTTGAACTATGTTCCGAAATACAGAATTGTTAAGTAGGAACCATGTGAAAAACAAAATATCCAATTTTAATGTCTCCGATCTATGAAACTGGTACCCCAATTGTGTATTGCGGAACATAGTTCAAGGTGCCATTATGCTTTTTACACTAAAACAAACACAATTTTTCATATAGAGAGTAGTTTTTGTTATTCCTTTTTTCACTTCCATAACACACAATCTGGCTTGCACAGGTTGACTACCATTGTAGGTATGCAATGTTTCCAACCTTCTTCACTGAAAAATAACTACTATTGGGTTCGTCAAATGTGCAAATTGTACATTATGCACGGGTAGCTGATCGATAGCCCAACTAACCATTTCCGATTAGGCTAGGGGGTTAGGTCATCAAATGTATGGAGCATTAGGTTCACGTAGCGAAAGCAATGCCACTTGTGCGTCGGTGAGATATTTCTCTTGAAAAATACTTGATTTCCCGGTCAAATAGATTCTACGATGAAAGAAAATACCTCGACGAACGTTGTAAACCTTGGAGAGAATCATTTCCGTAAGTAGTTTCTTCTGTAAAAATGAAGAAATGTGTGTCCGATATACCGAACTGTTACCTTTACTTTTACATATTGTGATACAGGTACTATTGAGAACATAGTCAACAGCCCCATCTAGTTCGTTGCACTTTTTGACTCTCTTTGCTACGAAGCATCTAGTTAGTTGCACGGTGCAACACCGAGTCGTCTAGTTCATTGATTTGGAGTCAAGTAGTGTATTTGGTGTGTGCAATACCTTCCGGACCGGTGTATTTGTCGTGTATGATCGCGTGGTGCGTGCTAACTAAACAAATGACTGTTTAAAGCAGCAGACAGGCATTTGTTGAATCTTCTGAACTTGAATACCGCTTTCTATCTAGTTGGTTGCATGTGATTTCCTTGCACCACTCTGACACTGGATACACCTGCACTGCACCGAGTGTCAAAAAGTGCAGCCAACTAGACGGGACTAACCTAGCACATGAATTTGCGACTGTTTCTGAAATCGGTGCCCATTTGAACCAACCACCACACTGGTTCCAATACTACGAAACCATATCCAAATTTTTATTTTCAATTCTATTTTGAATTTGATATTCTAAATTCATTACAGTATTAAATGGTATAACCTGAAAGGGTAGTCTTATGCAATGGCTGTGTGTGTGTGTGTGAGAGAGAGAGAGAGAGTGAGTTAAAGGAGACAGAGACCTTCCGAGCCAGCCATCAAGCATCTGTTGACTGACTGTACTCTTTCAAGAATTATATAAATTTTTAAAAATCTATTGATTGATTTTTTGTGACATAAATTTCAGTGAAAGATGCCATTGTTTTATGATTTTTTTCAAATTCTTCTAGCAGGAAGACTAATTATCGTAGAATTTTGGTAATGATTGTCACATGAAATTTTAATCTCCCTTAAAGTAATGAGCACTCTTTGAATTTCGAAAAAAGTTATTTATGTTGAAAAAAACAACTTAAAAATTACTTTATGCAAACAATCATGCTTCCTTTGGCCAATGAATTTTCCATTGACAAGTGACTGTAAGTATCGGAGACTAGTGGGAATGAATGTAGAAGTAAATTGGAACCTTAGTAGAATGCATTTAGGGAGTTTATTTTAATTCTAAGAGAACCAAACATGGCCTGCCTTACCTAACTAGGGTGAGTGCACCAGTAAATGACCATTCCCAGATACTACAAAGCAAAATAAGGCTTGGAACAAACCGAGCTAATAAGAAATGGCCTTGCATTCATTTACAAACCATATTCTCTAGTGTAGGTTGTATTTGGTTTGTGTGAGATCAGCAGATGAGACAAAGAACCTGGTATTGCTAATAAGGTAAGGATTGATAGACTGTAATCATGTGTACAACAAACATTCAAGTTGTGTGAAATTTGTGCTTATGTAATGGTTACATCATCAAATCAAAATGATAGATTATTCAAAAATCACATGCTCTCTGTTGTGCATGACATTGCAAGAGGGTAGGGAGGTCATACACTAGATATCAATTTGACATCATCTCTAGTTAATGTCCACTCCAGTCAGAAAAGACAGGGGTAACAGTATGGTATAGTGAAAACACATTTCTTCAAATTTACAGGAGAAACTACTTATGGAACTGAGTTTCTGTAGACTTTTGGAAGCTCGTGCAAGTGTTTTCTCCCTTCGTTCAACTTAATCGGCCGGTAAATCATGTATTTTTCGACATAAGTGTGTATCTGACGCACGATAGCTCTTGCCACCATTACCGTCGACTACGTGAATCAAATGTTCCGTTCATTTGATTATGTAACCCCCTGTTAGTGTAGCAACCACGCGGTAGTTTTACAAGATGACGTGTGAAGGTTGCATTGTGAAATATTTTTTTTCAATTTAATTTTCTGTTTGCTTAACCTAACTAAACCTAACCGAACCTTCCATGAATGGTTTGTGGATTAATTTTCACTTTTAAACCTTCTGTGAATAGTTTGTGCGGCATTTTTCGGTTAATAAGTGAAGGTTGCATTGGGATTTTTTATTTTTCCAATTTAATTTTCTGTTTGCCTAACCTAACCTTCCGTGAATGGTTTGTGGAAAAAAAATGGTAACAGTTTCATACATCAGAGACACATTTCTTCAATTTTACACAAGAAACTACTTACGGAAATGAGTTTCTTCAAGGTTTACAACGTTCGTCGAGGTATTTTCTTTCATCGTGGAATATATTTGACCGGGAAATCATGTATTTCTCAAGAGAAATATCTCACCAACGCACAATTGCTATTGCTTTCATTTGCTTGCCCTACGACAACAGGATGCTGCATACGTTTGATGACGTAAACCCCTGTCAGTGTTTCAAACTCCCCCTTTTTTTTTATGCTTACCTAACATAACCTAACCTTATCGGAAATGGTTTGTGGGGCTATCCGTCAGCTACCCATGCATAATGTATAATTTCCACTGGTGACGAACACAATAGTAGGTATTTTTCGGTGAAGAAGGTTGAAACACTGCATACCCACAACGTGAGTCAAGATGTGCCCGCCATATTGTGTGTTCCGGAAGCGAAGAAAGTAATAAAGAAAAGCACTCAGAATGTGAAAAATTGTGTTTGTTTTCGTGTAAAAAGCATAATGGCACCTTGAACTATGTTCTGCAATACACAATTGGTAAGTACGAACCATGTGAAACACAAAATATCCGATTTTAATGTGTCTCCGATCTATGAAACTGTTAACCAAAAAATTTGCTTAAAAACCTTCTGTGAATAGTTTGTGCGGCATTTTTCGGTTAATAAGTTTGGAAACACTGCATATCAGCTGACGATAGACAACATGAGTCAAGATTTGCCCGCCATATTGTGTGTAACGAAAGCGAATTAGCAACGAACAATAAATACTTGTAATGTGAAAAATTACGCTTTTTTCAGTGAAAGAAGCAAAATCCCACGTTCAAAAACGTTCCGCTATGCATAACAGGTAAGTACAAATGGAAATAAACGTGTGAAATGTGTTTTCACTATACCATACTGTTACCAAGATAGGACGTTCCAGCTGAAATTGTTAAGCCCTTCCAATCATCTGCAATGCTGACATATGTCCAACTATCACTTTTTGATCTTTGGGATAATGTCTCTCGTGATTTTCATATTGATGAGGAAGGAAATACTGAAATGCCTTGCTCATTACTACATGAAGTAAGTGAACTTCAAAGAAGTCAAACTGAAATTTCTAACTCTGACGTGAACATTGATACATCTGTCTCCAAGGATACACCTAAAGTTGCTGCATCTCCCAGTACATCTAATGCAGCCTAGTTCTTGGTCACTGACAGTAAGAGGAAAGAATTGTGTTCTGTAGATGAGTGCCGACCAAAAAACTCCAGAGGAAGTGTGGGCTACTCACTTGCATTGGCCTAATGTAAATGGCAATAACATGAACAGCAAATAAGAAAAGAAGATCTGAAAGATTACCATTTGCAATAACATCAAAGAAATGGAAAGAATGTAATGAACTAAACAAAGGTGAAAACAGCAACAAGTGAAAGTGGGAAGAAGAAGATGAAGATAGTGAGACCAATAGAGAATCAGATCAGATATACTTGGCGTCAGAATCTGAAGAAAATTTACATGAGTTGTCATTATCTGTTGTGCAAAACAAAAGTGAAATCAGTGAAAATTCCATTATGCAGAATGTTGGTGATTGCATTATAGTGTGTTATGATGGTGAATATTTTCCAGAGATAGTGATTCGTAAATTCGAGGATGAATCTGAAATAAAAGTTATGCATAACTGTGAAGCTCACAAATGAAAATGGCCTAACAAAGTTGACCAAATTTGGTCCGTGACATCAACATGGGCATCTGGAAGGGGGCCAAGGGGGGGGGGGACATGCCCCCCCTGGAAAATGAAAGTCAACCAAAAGTGATGTATTTCACACATATAATTTGATTTTAGCCACAATAATATGTGTTAATTATTGCATGAACACCATAAATTCAAATTTAAACAATGTGTTTTAGGGAACAACACTATTTTTGGAGAAAATGTGCCTTGTTTGCCCCCCTGGAAGAAAAATACCTTCCTTGCCCCTCCCTGGAAAAAATCCTGAGGACGTCCATGGACATCAAGGAGCATATTCAAGCTCCACAAATATCCTGTCTGAAATGTCTATATGGTTTTACTATACAGTAGCCTACCTGAAATGCTAAAATATTCATTTCTACTTTGATCTAGTCAAAACACCTATAACTCATTTTTTTTTAGTCTTTTTTAACATTGCTACTTACTTGTTCTGCATTGCAGAACATTCCATAAGGTGTAATTATGAATTTCTCACGAAAATAATTTCATATTACGTGCCACATACTATGGTGCGAGCATTCTGGATCATCGGGCCTCGTGATTGTGTCTAGTCGATTTGAAGTGGGTATGCAATGTTTCCAACCTTCTAAACAAAAAAATACCTACTTCCATGTTATTAATTTTCTATTTTTCCCCGTGTTTGAAATTATGCTAATACCTAAAATTTGGGGTTGTATAACCAATGACGGATAGCCCCAAGAACCATTCACGGTAAGGTTAGGGTAGGTTTAGCAAGCATAGTTAAAATTTGGGGTCGTAGAACCATGCACGGGTAGCCCCACAAACCATTCACGGATAGCCCCATGAAGCATTCACGGTAAGGTTAGGTTAGGCGAGCATAGCTAAAATTTGGGGTCTCGTCATCTTCTTGAAAAAACACAGGGTGGTTGGAAACAGTATTAGGGGGTTATGTCATCAAACGCACGGAACATCCAGTTCTCGTAGAGGAAGTACATGGAAGGAAATGCAATTGCGATATTTTTATACATATAAACATGAATTATCGATAAAAAAGGTGAAACAGTGACAGAAAATACATTTGGGCTGCAACTATACTACAGAAAGTGATTTGCGTAAGTAGTTTCTGCTGTAAAAATGAAGAAATCCATTTTGACTAGTTCAAAGTGTTACCAAATGTTTTTGGTCATCACTGGTACTGAGGTAGTCATTCACTGAATTTGCTGGTCATTCACTAGTATTTTGATTGGAATTCACCAATCGGTAACACTTTACTATACCGGAGATGGATTTCTTCAAATTTACAGGAGAAAGTACTTACGCAAATCATTTTCTGTAGCGTTGTTGATGTTCGGGAATGTAGTTTTGATCCATTTTAATGCGAATGCATGTGGTTTTCTACGAAAATCTATCTCCGACGCGCTATTGCTGCTGCCGCCATTTGCTTTCTGCGAGAGAGCACAATACGCTCTCATATTGTCCGTATATGCTAAATTGAATGAAAGGAGTGCTAATGGAGCCTAACCTAACCTAGTAGGCATACCTCGTCCCCGTGATGGTTCGTGGGACTATCATGAATTTTTGGGCTAACGTCAATGGTTTTTAGGGCTACCCGTGGATGGTTTGTGGGAAATAAGGAACAACAGTAAGTACTCCTTAATGTAAGAAATATACATTATTTTTGTTAGAAATTAATTATTTCACCTAAAGGAATGTTCCGCAATGCAGAATAGTACGTTAGCAATGTAAAAAATTGCAAAGTAAATCATTGATAGGTGTCTCCAGTATAGTAAAGTAGTACCCACCAATCATTAACAATTTCTTTCATATTGATATGTATTCATTTTAAAATAGTATTCAATGAAACCCAACATTATGACTAATTCATTCATGCAATTTGCTTAGATTCACTTTTTTTTTTTAACTAGAAATAAAGTTGTGGTAAAATGTTCTCAACTGGTCATTTACTGGTGCACTCACCCTATGAAAGCATATATTGAATAAAATCTTAAGTAATCACTAAAACTCTGCAGTATGTGTAACCAGAAGTAAGTCAATATCGAACCATGTTCAAATTACATGCATGATGACATCTCGATAAAACGAAAGGAACTTGGGCCTAAATTTCTTTCAGAGTATGGAACCCACTATTAAATCCAACATTCCTAACCAAATAAAACCATAGCGAAGAAATATACATTCATACCTTGAAAATTTGAATTTTCTGCCATCTGGTTGCAGGTAGAAAAGTACATGGATGGAAAAAGGACACATTGAAAAATTTCTTGTCGTCAGAAAAGACGAAACTCCCATTTTATTAGCCGGAACTTGAAGTTTATTCCCCATATACATGGGATTCTGTAAATACCTATTCATCATATTTTTCAAACATAGTGTCTAGCTTATTAATCAACTTCAAAAACTACTTCCACTAGCATGCTGGAGAGAAATTTATACACTCTTGTCGCAATTTTTTTAGTAGCAGTGCCCATTCAATAATATTAAAATAAATGCACAACTGGTGCGAAACTGTCACTGTTCCTCTTAAAGTTTGTTATGAAGGGTTATGAAATAAAAGTAGAAGTATTTGCACTCCATCTGTAACCTCTGTGCTGCCTTTTTTACAATTTTGAATTATTATCCTTATCAGCACAATAATGGTCAGGAAAGCACTAGGTCATTTATCTACACTGTTCATACGAAGACATAGAGCGTTCGTGTCTTTTTTTGGTGTGTGCTATGAGTTGCTTACATGTCTCTGAAGTGACCGGTCCCTCTTAGCTGGCACTCAGTACTGCACAGGGGAACATTTCCTGCCTCAAATCATAGCACGCCAGCATTAATTTGGAAGAAAAAGAAGGTTAAAACAACAGTTCATTGTCCGGAATGCGAAGTGTTTGTTTGCAGAAACCATTGCAATACACAAACGAAATGTCAGAGTTGTCAAGATAACAATATTGAAAATTGGCAACATTCAGTTCCTTTTATTTGAGTCAGTATGTCTGTTTTACATATATCTCGTGAAAGTAGGAGAAACATATTGAGATTTGATAAGTAACCAATAGATATCACCGTGCCGACGACCGCCATCTTGAAAAAGGGTCTGCCATATTGTATAATTCTGAAACTTAAGCCTTGTGTTTCTCTGTATCTGTGGGATCTACAGAAGAAAATATTTGGATGTGTTCATACCTTGGTAGTATTAACAAATACACCAACTTTCATTAAAATCCGAATCGATGGGATATTTGATGTGGAATAAGTCAGCAGGAACATGATAACTTCAAACTGACAAGAGTGTCAGTGGCACAAGGTGGATTGATTTAAATCAGATGATTCTTTTGGAAAAAAAAAATACTAATTTAAATCACTTGAAAGAAATAACACTGGGGAACAGTGAAATTGCGGCACAGTGTTTGAGAGCTAATTTAGGGCAATTTCATGCTGCTGAATAATGATATAATAATATATTTCCTGAATTGGCTCTAATTTATGAAATAAATGCAACTAAACCAAAATGGCGGAAACATAAGACATACATATAAATGAACTTCCAACAACAATTTAATATTTCTTTTTGTGATTACAATCATTATTATAAAAATAAATTTATATAGGCCTATGATCAAAATAATTAAGAAAATATGTACACAATGAAGTAACAAACTATGTGAAACGTTTTCTATACGATTTCCTGCTGTATTGCTTTTGAGGACAATCCCTCTGTAAGCTCCAACAGTAGTCGGCCATCACGTGGCGATCCCACCGTCCCTGGTACCTTTCTTCCATTATCCTTATATCCTGATGGAACCTTTCTCCCTGTTCTTCACTAAATCACCAACGTTCTCAGGGAATCTGTCAATGTGGCTGTGTAGAAAATGTATCTTCACACTCATATTAGCTCCCAATTTCTAAAAAATTTTCAACATATTTCCAAATATATCGGAGTACTTTTCTGCTCTGTGATTCCCCAAAAAGTTTTTGACGACGGACACAAAGCTCAGTCAGGCCTCAGATTCGATGTAAGACATGTAAGTTGTAAAATTGGCATCATTTATGAGTACAAATTTGTGGTGGTCCGTCAAAGATTCCTGCCTTCAATTTTTCAATACTTAGTCCTGAAAAAGTGTGGCATATATATTTGAAACAATCACCACTTGTAGCTAAGGCCTTGATAAACTGTTTTATCAACCCAAGTTGAATATGCAGTGGCGGAAGGATGATTTTGTCCCTATCTATCAGCGGTTCATGAATGATATTAGCTTTTCCCACTAATATTTTCCCGTGGGGGCCAAACTTTTATCGTCCAATGCTTTTCTCTAGCACGACTATCCCACAAACATAGGAAACAGGGATACTTTGTGTACCCACTTTGCTGTCCTAGTAAAAAAATCACCATCTTCAAATCCACACACACGAGCCACTTATGTTCAGCATATTAAATTATTTTCTAAAACCATTTTTATGTTTTGGTATTCTTCCTTAAGGTTTGTTGAGTGTCCGATATATTGCCTAGCGATGCTTCATAAGTTGCCTAGCAACAATTTACAAATAAATAAATAAGTTTATTATGGGAATTTCAGCCCATTATTAAATTTTCATATTACCGAGAAAAGCGTAGAGTAATTTTACCTCCTATATTTTCCATGGTGTGTTTATTTTTATAACTGGAGTCAATTCAACTGAACCAATCATACAATTGGCAATAATAGCTGTTTTGTGTGCTGAAACTGTTATTAAACTTTATGCCGCAAAATAAAATCTTTTTTTTGTTCCCCAGTGTAATTTATGGAATAATGCACATAAGGATTTTGTAGATATCAAATTCACATTTGATGAAAGTACATTAATCTCGTAACCATTTAATAGTGTTTATTAGGCTCTAAGAAGGAAACAAAATATTTGTACTGATGGGGTGAAGCTCATACAAACACTGTAAACACACTTAAATTTCTTCTGATTTATAATTCAATAATGTGTATAGGCAGAAATAGCAAACATTTTGTGTAGAATAATAAACAAAATACTAATCATGTTAGACCGTAAGTAGTGTCATTATCTTGGTTTGATTTGGTTTGATTTGGTGTTTTAAGTCCACTTTATGCGCAGTAAGGCTAATCGGGACTGGACCTACAGTTTAAAGTGGGATCCGAACCACTTGTGCCTCCACCGGGTATCGAACCCGGGACCCCTTGATTACAAGGCAATGACGCTACCACTGCGCCATGGGGAGGCCCTAGTGTCATTATCATTAAATTGTAAATAAACATGACAGCTGATATTTTGCAAACTATCATTTAAAAAAATTGCGAAAATCAACTTTTAAAAAGACTAAAATGAATATTTTTAGTTACAATTGTATAGTACATCCAGAATGTTTTCTTTTCACTGAAGAAAAGTTACTGAAATTAAACACAATCAACAAACATTTCCATAGTAAGTTCATCCCTACACAGTGCCACAAGCAGAAAAATGTATTTCATGTAATTTTTTATTTACTTTTATCAAACTGTTCAAACATTGTACAGGGCCGTTTACTACACACACACACACAGACAGATATACATACATACATACATATACATATAATACACACATATACACGTATGGTGCAATAAACCATAGAAGCAAGTTTAGGTAACAGTTTCATACATCGGAGACACATTACTTCAATTTTACTCAAGAAACTACTTACGGAAATGAGTTTCTTCAAGGTTTACAACGTTCGTCGAGGTATTTTCTTTCATTGTGGAATATATTTGACCGGGAAATCAAGTATTTTTCAAGAGAAATATCTCACCGACGCACAATTGCCATTGCTTTCATTTGCCTACCCTACGACAACCGGATGCTGCGTACATTTGATGATGTAAACACCTGTCAGTGTTTCAATCCCCCCCTTTTTTTAACTATGCTTGCCTAACGTAACCTAACCTTATCGGGTTATCCGTGAATGGTTAGTGGGGCTATCAGTCAGCTACCGTGCATAAAGGTTCGTGGGGCTATCCATCAGCTATTAGGTATTTTTTGGTGAGGAAGGTTGAAACACTACATACCCACAACCATGGGCGTCCGGAAGGGGGTGGGGAATGCCCCCCCCCCCTGGAAAATGAAAGTTAACCAAAAAATATGTATTTCACACATATAATTTCATTTTAACCACAATAACATGTGTTAATTATTGCCTGAACACCATAAATTCAAATTTAAGCAATGTTTTTTAGGGAACAACACTATTTTTGGGGAAAATTTGCCTTCGTTTGCCCCCCCTGGAAAAAAAATACCTTCCTTGCCCCTCCCTGGAGAAAATCCTGCGGACATCCATGCCCACAACGTGAGTCAAGGTGTGCCAACCATAACGTGTGTTACAGAAGCGAAGAAAGGAATAAAAAAAAAACACTCAGAATGTGAAAAATTGTGTTTGTTTTCGTGTAACAAACATAATGGCACCTTGAACTATTTACCGCAATACACAATTGGTAAGTATGAATCATGCCAAACACAAAAGATCCGATTTTAATGTGTCTCCGATATATGAAACTGTTACCGCAAGTTTAATCATGTTTTTGAAAAACAAAATCCAGTTTAAATATAAAAAAAATATTTTTTAAAATAGAAATGTTTATTATCCACCCTGCAGTGGCATGATGTGATTGATTGTGCTTTGGGAAATGTGCATAAAACAACTCAATTTTCTGAGTATCTGAAGTCAAGTTAAAATGTGAAATTAAATGTAAACCAGCAAAATGGAAGTATCACTATAGTCTTAACATATACGCTGAATGAGAGTAACGTGAAAAGTGTCCTTGAAATATACAAGAAGTTTAGTTCCTCTTTCCTTGAAATGCTCAACAAATACATCGCAAGGTCAGATAAAGCTAGTTTTTAAAGAATTACAGGAGTTCATTCTTTATAGGATTGGTTCAGAGCACAAGTAGCATTTCTCCGCTTTTTGTGTAAATTAAGTACATTTACAACTTAGAACTGCGAAGTATCAACATTCAGTGCTAGAAATAAGTATGTCCAAAGTTTCAAATTCTTGCTCATAGTCGCACCACTCTGTTCTGGCTTCGTAGCTAAACGTAGTACTAAGTTATTTAAATGTGCCCTTTTCTCAAAACACTCTTGAATGGAGTTATGCAACTTTTTCTCTGAACCCTTCATATGCTGCAATATAAGTTGAACATGACTGTCCCATGAGGTGTTAGATGTGTTTTAAAACACAGGAATTTTGCTTTCAGTAATTATTGCTCTTGTTACTATAGTAGGGTTTACACAGATAAATTCAGTTTGATAGGGGAGACCGGGGTAATTAGAACAGGAAACAGCCTGTAGAAGTTCCACTGTAAATTACTCAGAAAGTTACTGATGGATTTTTTAAAAATGTCTACCATTTAAAAGGACATCTTTTGCATATTTTTGAAAAAAATAATGACCATACCTGCATTGCAAATACTCGTCCAAAAAAAAAAAAATTGTCATGACACCATAAAATTGTTCCAATTACCCCATTTGGGGTTAATGGAACATAAGTTAGAAATTTCAACTGAATAGCTTTAGATTGCTGTTGAGGTAATACGAACATTATATATAAATGTCCCATTTACCCTGCAAATTTGAACACAATAGCTCTACTTCTTCTGGAGTTATCAATGCTTGTTTAAATAAAATCCCAAGTTAATGTCTTTTTTTCATAAAGTTCAATTTCCCAGCTGTGAAGCAAATATGTGTGAATGAAAATCAGTGTTCTATGATTTATTTGAAAGGTTACAGGCCATTCTACAATGTAGTAAAGAAAAAACTTCTAATAGTTACATGTACAATCTAGTATACCCAAGCGAAATCAAGCAAATTACGCAATGTTCTAATAACCCATTTGCAGAATTTTTTGGGGTAATAAGAACTTCGCTTATAAAAACCAGGCAAATTGCCCATAGACAACCAAACTCACATGAAATGATGTGTGCCCTTATGTTTTATTATAGGGGTAAAAAAAATTTTGAAAGGGTTCTTTCATTCACATCCAGTATATGCAGAAGCAGAGAAACACCAAGCATGCGTCACATCATTTTTGCAGGTGTATAATAAAAGTCAAATAAAACTTACTTTTGTGTAGTTATTCCAATAACAAATTTTCTGCATGTAGGTTTAGTGTAGGTACATAGGTATGAATGTTATTACACCAGTCTTTTCGTTTTAAATTATTCTACATTAACATGTTCCAATAACCCCATGTTCTAATTACCCCGGTCTCCCTAGTTTCAACTCGTTAGTAGAAAAGGTTTTTTTTTTTTTTTTTTCAAAAAATTGTGTTATTTCTCTAATTTCTCATGCACAAAAAGACACCCCAACATCGTCAGTTTGAAGCACTCTCTCGTGAAAGCAGTGGCAGACTTCCCTGTAGATATCGTGTGTAATGCAAGTGATGCGTGGCCACAAGGACTAAAGGACTACGTGCATGCTAAATGTGGTAACTTTGAGTAGCTATAGGTGTTTTGTGTTCCTCACATATCCATGTACCACATATTCTATGGGTATTACACTATCTTGTGCTTATTTCCTGGAAAGCTTGTGACAGTATTTATGATATGACTAGGTACATTCAGGTAAATTTTTGTCCTCCTATAATCACTTTCTGGTTACAAACCACAGTTTCCCATTTTATTACAAATGCAAAAATTTTATTAAATCTGTGTGTCTTTTTGTAATTTTAATGTTTATTGTTTGACAGGAAAAATGGAAACTATTACCAGCATTTTTGAAGGTGAAAGGCCTTGTGAAGCAGCACATAGATTCCTTCAACTACTTTGTGAATGTGGAAATAAAGAAAATAGTTAAAGCAAATGAGAAAGTCATCAGTGATGCTGACCCACTGTTTTATGTCAAGTAAGTGGAATTTTGAATGATTTCTTAAAAAAGGTAAAGGTAAAGTTCCCATGCTTATAGCATTGTGCTGTCAAGACACATTTAGGGAATGTTGAGATAGGCCCCACATATTCTCGATGTGCCATTTTTTGGAGGTGATGTGATCAGAACCATGCCCTGGCTGCATTTTCCTCCCTGGTATCCATTGATTTGAGGCTGGGTGAGCCCCATAATGTTGTATTGTGCAGGACTATCTGTGTAAACATTGTGTAGTTTTCTTATCGACAGTAGAAATTTCTGAGTATGTCCATCACTCCACTTCCTTTACACTAAGGAAGTGGAGAATACCACTAAAATGTAAAGCTTCCTTAATAGGTGAATAACTTACATTTTCTTTCTCAAGGCACTGGTTGCATGATAGTTGGTCACATGTTAAAATCTTTTAT
This sequence comes from Lepisma saccharinum, assembly GCF_977018435.1. Lineage (NCBI taxonomy): Eukaryota > Metazoa > Arthropoda > Insecta > Zygentoma > Lepismatidae > Lepisma > Lepisma saccharinum. The sequence goes on from NC_139246.1 coordinate 47,797,083, forward strand.
GTATAGATCTCCAGTGGTACACACATTGGAGTGTTTAAATCACACTTTTATCAGTTTGTAACATGGGGTACCACAACTACCATTTTGGAAATTTTAGATTCTCTAATTGGAAAAACTGAAAATTAAAAATAATAATAATAATAATAATAATAATTGTAAAATTGTAATGCAAATACAGTGCCTTTAAGAGTAGAGTTGACTTTGGAGCGGTGGCTAGCATACTGGACGATGAGAGCATGTTTGCCAGCAAACTGGATGCAACATCCTCATAACAGGAACCGCTAGCTATGTAATGAAATAAGCTCATAGAATTTCATTGTCAGTTACAATTAAAATAAACACGTACCTTGTTACAAGAGGTGTTGAAAATGTTGTCCTCCTGCTTCCACTATTTTTACTAACACGTATCAGTTCATCTGAAATTGCTTCAATTTTTCTCCTGATGTTCTAATTCTTCTAATGTGATGGTTCAGATTTGGTAGTTTGCCACACATACACCATGGAATGTCTGTTTCTTGTGCTAGACGGCAGAGAGATTTTTGAGAAGTATTTTCCAATCGAATTGTGCTCCAACGTCATCTAGTTTATCCTCAGTAAGCAGATGCCATTTCACCCTTCGCTTCTTATCAAGAACAGATCCTGTTTCCCAAAATTTGTTCACAACTTTTCGAACACTGCCAAAAAATATCAAACTAACTTCTCTACAAGAATTTGTAATGACGTAAGAGTCATACATTAAAATTCCTTCTTTTAAATTGAACGTATGGCGTGACATTAGACTGCAAAGTAGCACCAGTAATACGTAAACTAAAACAAAACAATCTAAAACACTTGTCAACAACTTAACACTTCACAAACACGTGCAAACTGGACATCAGCTATCTGTGTGACTCTTTTAGTACCAAGGTCAGCATACAGCTGTGGATCTAAATGCTGGCAGATGCGCTCTCACTGCTAGGTGTGTTATATCTTCTTTGTACTCTAAATTTACGATGTTTATGTGTTAATTTTTTTGTATTTGTTATTGTATCATGCTACTTCTTGTACAGGTACTTAAATGTATATGTTGGGATGCCTGATGTTGAAGAAGGCTTTAACATCACAAAGTCAACCACACCACATGAATGCCGTCTTCGTGACATTACCTATTCTGCACCTATCACAGTAGATATAGAATACACGAGAGGGAACCAAAGAGTTATAAGGAACAACCTTCCTATTGGGCGGTAAGCTTTTGTCATTTATTTTTATTTCCACCTAGGTATACTATGTTAACTGTTGTTTTTAATAACTTAGTATTTATGCTTGATATTGGCAAACAAATTAATGGTACTTGGTCAACATTGATTGATAATTTACTGATCCAGTGGTGTTATAAATAGTTCGTAATTAAGTGTACAGTTCTGGCATTTCTTATATCGTAATGGTATGGTTTGTGAACCCTGGTTTTGTAAAATCTTTCTTTATTTATTTTATTGCCTTTCTGATGCTCATTCATTTCAATTCTGATTTGAGTCAGTCATTAACCTCTTCTAGAGAAGCTTGTCATTTAGTATCAGATCGGTATAATACAGTGCGTTTCAAAAAAATTGATATCATTACAGATGTAAATATCCCAGTAACTACGAAGCTCAGGTATAGGAAACTATGCAGGTGTAATGCTCTACTCAATAAGATTTGAATAAATATATAAATATTTGAATAATATTTGAATAAGATATTCACAGGTATGTGGTTGTTGTAATGATTGTTCACAAGTGTTCAGTATGTGACATAGCACACGTCAAATCGGTAATCCTGCTTCTGCCAAACACGCTGCAACATGTCTGCGGTAACAGTCTCCAGTTCGGCAGTGATTCTCGGCTAGAGTTCCTCTAGGCTAAGAGGGGGACATAGACAAGGCCCTTCACATAGCCCCAGGGAATAAAAAAATTACAAGGAGAAGTTCGTGTGAAATGCTAATGAAATTATAGCTGATTATCAATGTGGATTTAAACGTAACAGATCAACTACAGATCACACTTGATAAAAAGTGGGAATATAATCAAAATGTCCATCAGCTATTCATTGATTTCAAAAAAGCATATGATTCGGTCAAAGAGATAAATTATATAATATATTAGTCGAGTTTGGAATACCTAAGAAGCTTGTTAATATGATAAAAGTATGCACCAGTGAAACAGAAAGTAAAATTCGTGTGGGTATTAATGTGTCTGACAAATTTGCAATTCATGATGGGTTAAAACAAGGAGATGCATTATCTCCATTGCTCTTTAATTTTGCCTTAGAATATGGTGTTAGGAAGGTAAAAGAAACTAACAAAGGACTAAAATTAAACGGTGTGACTCAGTTGTTAGCATATGCAGATGATGTAGACTTATTAGGGATGATATAAATACAATTAAGAATAATGCTAAAATATTTTTCAAAACTGCTAAACATTTTATGTTTACTGTATATATACATCTTCAGATGTACATAAAAGATGGCAGAAACACTGCAGTGTTGCATAGTAGGATGTGATACTATGTGTTGTGGAGGTGGGTGGGGGAGGGGGGTGAGGAGGAGGAGTAAAAATGGGGTTTTGGTTAGGAAAGTTTGAGTGGCGTAATTTAGGTCAGGGGGTGTTGGTGATCTTTTCCATACTGAGAGGGGCCTTCCTGATGGTGCAGTTGTAGAGTCGTGTCCTTGTAATCAAGGAGTCCCAGGTTTGATACCCGGTGGAGGCACAAGTGGTTCGGATTCCACTTTAAACTGTAGGTCCAATCCCAATTAGCCTTACTGTGCATAAAGTGGACTTAAAACACCAACTCAATTTTCCATACTGAGGTGATTGTGGATTGGGGGTAAGGGATGGATGATAGCTGCCCGGAATCAGTTGTTGAAATGTGTATTGTGACTTTTGGTATGGACAGGCACAGTGAAGTCCTGGTTTTTTGGTATGAATTGGAATGGTTAGTGATCCTGATGTTGAGCAAGGATGTGAATGTTTCCACCTGGTAAAAGCCACCACATATGTAGCAGGTTTGGGGTGTGGCGGGTTCCTTTCGCATGTAGGATAAATTTGCATGTTTTTTGCAATAAATTACATGCTGTTTATAGGTAAGTTGAGTAGATAAAATTATTTGTGACTTTGCTGATAAATTGATATACTGATTTTCTAATATAGGTTTTATAGGTAAGTTGAGTAGATAAAATTATTTGTGACTTTGCTGATAAATTGATACACTGATTTTCTAATATAGGTTGACTCTGTAACCTATTAATCTGACTCATCCCGATCATTTATATAGGAGCAGATTTAATTTCTTTTAGTGAAATTAAGTTATTGAGTTCATTTGCATGAATCTCTTTTATTATAATGTCATATTGTATTTTAACAAGAAAAAGTACAGTTGAACACCAATGTAAATGTTAAATTTTGAAAATTTTCATGTTCCTACATTATATATATATACTATTTAATTTTTCTGATCTGAACGAAGTAAATTGTTAAATTATTTCCTAGGTATTTCTTTGTCACGCATATTAAGTTCTTTAGTTGTGTAGATCCCTGAGAAACACACAAAGAGGTTTGACTGTATTATTGCTTTTTTATACAGATATACAGGGAGGTTATTTCAGTCGTTCACCGCCAGCGTGTCGGCCGTTCGGCGGACTCTTCATGCAACAGGTCCCGGCAAATTGCGTTCAGGAAGTCCGTAACAGAAACCGCTTGTTTTGTAATGTTTCCACTTTTCACAATTACAGTTACAATTACAATTGAAATAAGCACGTACCTTGTCGCAAGGATGCTGGAAAAGGTGTCCTCCCAAATACAAATATTTCTGGCACCTTATTTCTGACAGAAAATCTTAGATTAGACATCGCTACTTTATCGTCAGTTGTCAGAAAGGGAAGACAGCATCCCGGAGCATAAAGCAAACCGAAAGCGTAAAATGATATTTAAAAGTAATAATAATGATGATCACTAACCTCTTGTGTTATAAGAGATGTTGAAAATGACCTCCTTCAACAGCAATACAACACGTTTCTTAGGTTCAAGAGATCCTGTCTCTCGTAATTGCCTGACCACTTTTCTGCAAGAATTCGTTTTCACGTAATTATCATACATAAAAACTCTCTGTTCAAGACTATATTTGTTTAACGACATAAGTAATGAATGAATAACAATTAACACACAATAAAGCACTGGCCATGAGTAGCACATTACAATAACACAGTATAAGCAACACGCGTACTGTTGAACGCAAACAGAATTGAACATGAACGAACACTGACGTCTGGTAGCCGACAGTGTTGCTAACCATTTTTCAGCAATGTCCCTACAGACGTAGTCAAAATGTCCCTACAACTGACCAAATGTCCCTACGCCAAGTAAAGTGACTAAAAAAACAACACCTCATTAGCATGCAAAACAGAAGATAAAATATACACATTTACTTACCAAATCTTTCTGCTCGGTGCTTCCACAATTAATGAAGGAGCGAATTTACAATACATGACCCCTCCCCGATTTTTGTAATATTTTGCATACTCACTAATTGAGGCCTCCTAATCACGAATTTCAAGTTAAGATTTGGGGGGTCACGTGTAGAAATTGCAAAATAAGTGAAATTGAGTGGTCCGCGATCGGCACGATTGCTCATTATTTACCGGAAGATTTTGTGTTTCCAATACTTAAAAAACGAAATATACATTCCTGATATTACTACGACCCCAAATTTTAACTATGTTTGCCTAACCTAACCTAACCGTACCTGAATGGTTCGTGGGGCTATCCGTCATTGGTTTGTTGGGCTACCCGTGCATGTTTTTTTCGAGCCCAAATTTTAACTACCGGTATGTTTGCCTTGCCTAACCTAACTTAACCTAACCTTACCGAGAATGGTCAGTGGGGCTATTCCTGAATGGTTTTGTGGTAATTGTGATTACGAACCGATAAAAAATATTATTTTCGTAGCACTTTAACAGCAAACGTTCATCATCGAAGACGCCATTTTCGTATCCTGCAATTTTATGATTGATGTACTGTTGCCAAATTTACCTATAATCAAATCAGTTCTTCTACATCGTGATTGTCGCTGTCACATGTAAGCACGTTCTTTGGGCAATATACTGAAATCCATAAATTTATTAATTAGCCCACAGCCATCCGCCTGCACACTCCACCTAAAAATCTGTACAACATTAACAACTCTTTTACTGTTCTCTTCCGCCATTCTTACACGATCCATGCTCTCCAAGTATGAAATCAACAGTGTGGCAACGCTGTAGACAGCGTAACTAATTGTAATTTGTTCATATCAACAAATATGGCTACCATACTTGTATACAGAGAATCATTGCGAGAATTGAAAAGCTTATTTTACAACTTCTACACGTTAATGAACATTTTTTCCCCCTCACCACAACATGTTAACTTGAGATAAGTCATCACGAATAATTATTTCGTGAGTATAAGACGTAGCATAGAAATTACAGACTGGTCCGGTATTGTAAATTCTTGCCTTAATGAATAATAGGAGTGTGCGGGACAGAATGTTTTGGGTCGGGACGGGATCGGGACGGTAATTTTTTTAAATCCCGACATTCGGGACTGAAAAATTTGCAATTTCCCGACCAAGTCGGAAAATTTTCTGGACGGGAAATGTTCGAAATTTCCCGAAGCACTGGAAATCTCGAATTTTACAAGTCATTTTCATTTTCACTTTAAGTGATTGTTTTTGCATTTCTAGAATAAAAACTTACAACTTTCGATAAGTTCCAGAAACTTACAAGGCAGAAAACGTCGAGAATTAACGACTTTTTAAAGTAAAGAATCCAGCACACCCCTAATAAATAACGTTGAGTCGTTTACTGTTGATTATGTTATTTGAAGTCATACATGCTGCTGCTGTGAAGAGATAGATGTTGGTTGGTGATGCTGTATTTCCTGCAGTCTTTAACAATTTTGGTCCCATTTTATTTCCCTTTTTTTGTTTTTGTATCACTTAACATTGAAAATATTCTTTCCGTTTCCGCGTTAGAATGCGGCAATGTTAGCACTATTTTCGCGAGAGTGGAAATGTTTTCAAAAAGGAACTTGCCTTGAAAGTTTTTGGTAATCGATAACATGTTCCAAAATTCTGATGGAGATGTGTTAGTTAGTTCTTTTTTCTCCTCCTCGCTAAAGTATCCAGATAAACTAATTCATAAAATATAATTTACCAAGATTGAAAAAAGTACCTACGTTTTCCCTCATTTGGCAAAATCTGTCCCTACGTTCCTACGCGGGCGAAATTTAGTGAAAAGTCCCTATGCGGAGGGACATGTCCCTACGGTTGGCATCACTGCCGACACGTGCAGTATGAAGCGCCCTCTCGCGGCTGACAACTCACCCAACCCCCGATAAGCTGCAGGCGCTGTCGCGACAACTGAGGATAAAGCAGCGATGACTAATCTAAGATTAGATGTCAGAAATAAGGTGCCAGAAATATTTGTAATTGCGAGGGCACCTTTTCCTGCAATCCTTGCGACAAGTTAAGTGCTTATTTCAATTGTAATTGTAACTGTAATTGTGAAAAGTGGAAACATTAGAAGACAAGCGGTTTCTGTTACGGACTTCCTGTAATGCAATTTGCCGGGACCTGTTGCATGAAGAGTCCGCCGAACGGCCGACACGCTGGCGGTGAACGACTGAAATAACCTCCCTGTATAATCAGTATATTCACTTTACTTTCCACAGAATGCCCATAATGTTGAGAAGTTCAAATTGTGTTCTTACTGGGAAATCTCCTGCTGAGCTGGCTAAGATGAATGAGTGCCCTTATGATCCAGGTGGTTACTTTGTAGTGAAAGGTCAAGAAAAGGTATTTTTTACTTTCACCTTTTGATTTAGGTAGTGTGTTAATATAAATATGTATACAGTGGAACCCAAATTTTACATTCCTGGATTTTACATTTTCCCACATATTAAGTTTTTAAGCATGCTCCCCTGACAAATGTGACATGGAGGTTCCACTTTATACTGGTTTTGTTTTAAGTGGTAGGATATTTGAGGTGTGAAGATAGGCACCTTTTTTGATTTTTTTTCTGGAAAAAAACTGGAATTTTGGCTTTTTTGCAGTTTCATATTGCATGTATGTCCAGTACCATAAAATAGTTTTAAAACACACTTTTGCGTGTTTGTACCTCTCATGTCAAATTTAGATGTTGATGTTACAAAATGTGAAACAAATGTTAACATCAAACTATTAGATGTTTCAGGACAATTGAAAACCTTTACTAGTCACAACACACATGCAGAAGTACACCTACAGTTGAGACTGCTTTATACGTAACTCAGTTCTGCGTATACTGTTTCATACGTAAGTTACTGTAGGTTCCTGCAAAATATAATTTGAAAACATGTTAATTAAACCTTATTTTTATGTAATGCATTTTTTGCGTAAATCAGTGTTATACATACTAATTTTCATAAAATACAGTTGATTTGTACGTAACAGAGCTGCAACAGTGGCAGTTTCCAGTTACACGCTTGAACAGAAAGTAAATTTTATACGGGAAATGGACGCTAATCCACATAAAACTAAAACTGAAATAACTGCAGATTTAAGCATCGCTTATGCCACACTTTGGACAGTCAGTAGTAAAAGTAATGCTATTTTAGATGATTTTTTTTTAAAAAAATTGGGTACTAAAACTATAAAACTATAGTGCTCTACTGTAGTATTTCGGTATCAGTGTTCACTAATAAAGTGGCAAATGTAGTGTAAACTTTTAGATTCATTAATTTATAATCACTTTATGACAGAAATAATCTGTATTACGTATATCTTGTTCTTCAAAATAGATAAAATTGCAGTATTTTAATAATAATATGACATGGTATCTAAATCTGATTTGTAAGTAATTCTCAGTTATACGTAGTATTTTCTCTTCACCTTGACATACATATAACTCAGGTTCAACTGTATTACATGTATTTGTGTAAATCCTGCTTAAAGCTGCAAGTGGCATGTGTCTCATGGAAACCAAACTGCAGATGTAAATGCAACCTTTCGAATCCAAGCGAAACTACAAGCTGCATGTGTCGCTTGTCACTTGAACTTTGCCGTTTCTCATTGGTGTGCATCGTGTAGCCTTGGTCTTGTTAGTGCATGCACGAAGGATGCTTGATTTTTGCTTATATAGTTCGTAAAAATTTGTGTTTTTGTTATTAATTTTATGAATATAAAAATACAATTCCTGTAGCCTGGTTTTGTAAAATAAGCATCAAAACACAATTTCTTTTTGTAAGGAAAAACTGTTTTGTCTTGTTTAGATATTATATGGATGGACCGATCTGAAAATTTAACTGATGCTGATAACCAATATTCTACTCACCCGACATAAGATTGCAAATGTTTTACAGAACATGAACGATTCTTTAATGTCTTTATTTAATCTATGTAACCAGCTGATTGCAAAGAAAAAAGAACTCTGTATTTAACATTTACTTAAAAAATCAGGCTATATGAATTATACTTCTATATGTATTGATAACAATATTAACAAATATGTCAGAATTTTTCATTAAATTATAGGCTATTTTTAGCAATGTCAGAACAGTCAAGTTACAGTAAAACCTCGTTAATCCGGACCCCGATAAGCTGGACTTTACTTAATCCGAACAAGCAAAAAAAAGAAAAATAGCAGAAATCAAGGTTTTAAATGTGGCTAGAAGTCAACAATCGCATTCATCATATTGCTCCATAAGGGACTCCCCTTTCTTTAAGCCAACACAAATTTTTGAAGTCTTAACAACATTTAGCAACAAATTTGTAAAAAAACACAGCTCCTAGACTGTACTGTATAGTGTATTTTGGCCTATGCCCTTTAAATACACCATAATAATTATGTTTTGTTGCTATAAACGGAGTTTGAATGCATTTTCTACTGTTCTTTTAGGTTATTTCAGTTAATCCGGACTTTCGTTAAACCGGTCAATTCCCCCCCCCATTAGTCTGGATTAACGAAGTTTTACTGTATCAGCAATTTTACCAATACAACAATATCCTTATAATGCTTGATATTTTTAGAGTACTAATTAATCTGCCTTATTACTATTGCACATGAATTGAGTATTATAATATGAAAAGACCACCTATGCTGTATCTTTAATTTTCTCAATAAATAAATAAATAAATAGACAGTGAGAATAGCGAAGACAGCGTGGTCAACCAATTCTGTCAATTCATGTCTCCCCAATTACTTTTTATATCACAAACAATGTGACAGGTAAATGCTCTCGGTTATATCTGAAGTTCTGATCGACACATCATCACATCATATAACTCTGCCTGATAAGTATTAGCATACAATCAGAGTTCAAATAAATGTGTAGTACAGTAGGAAGCTACGGTTCCATGCTGAAAAGGTAATACTAGCTTACATTTTCCAAGGAAATGTAATTTGTTTTACTGAAACAGTATACATTTTATACATTAGAAAACAATCATAACTTATACATGAAATTGAAAGAAAATATGTCCTACACGTACTTCTCGAAGAACAATTAGTCTTTTTCATATATTTTTATAAGCAAGAATCCTACTTGACTATAAATTCCTTCATCCAGGTTTTCCAAAATTCTGCTCTTCAATTTTCAAAACTCAACATCTGGCTTAATCACGTTCAAATGTTTAATATGTATGTGTCACTTCATTTAACATTCCTCAAAGCATCTATTTGAGGTATTAGATCATTTGCAAGTGTGCTTCTTTGTGTAGATGAAAGCAGATATCAATTAACTGCTTCAAATTCAAATTATACATATTAGTGGCATTCTATAACTTTCCAAACTTTTTTAAAGATTATGCCATGATCAAAGTTCTTTCAAGATTCAGTTATGAGAAAAAAGGCTTCTGTCGGGTGATTCCCTTGCGAGAGGCCCCAAACTTTTGTCCATAAAACTGCCATTTACTTCAAGTTTGTCTTGAAATTTTGCATGCACATACCTTCAATAATGTAAAACAGGATCTAACCCCTCGCAATAGGTTTGGATTCTTCCAGTGACGTGCACTGAGGAGTAGCTAGTCTAGCAGAGATAGATTAATCAATCTCAGATCTATAATTACTTTCAAATCACAATATTTATTGTCTTGTTAAAACCACAGTTCATATGCAACACTTTCTTTTTCACGCGCTTCTCGTCCCTCGATGTGATCTGCGGGCAAACCTGGCCTAGCTCGCTCTTCTTCCGCCATACCAGTTCCAGGTAGAAACGGTCGCCCGAAGGAAAAGGGAAGATTTCTGCCTCTACCTCCCTTGTCCCCTCGCCCCCGCTTCAATGGTTGAAAGCCCGTGGTTTCAGGTCCCCCAGTCTATCTCCTATAGGACAGATAGGGGATTGGTTTCCCTTGATTCTTTGTAAATCCTCTAAAGAACTCAAGGAAAAATTTTCTGCAGTACTTACGTATGTTCTCTGTATTTACAGAACCTTATGGGATGTAGTTTTATTATTTATGAAATGGGAACGTGTTATGTGCAGACAATAATGTTATGCTTTCTTTCTCTTTTTTTTTTTTCCAAATATGGAATATATAATGATTAAATTACAAATATTTCTCAGGCTCTCTCTCCCTCTCGTTTTTGTAGTGTTTTATTTAAATATACTAATCTTTTGCCCTCCAACGGATGTATTTATTTGAGCAAGAGAACGCACGTTCATATTGTTGTTGGTTTGGTTTATTTTACTTCGCTTTTCTGCCACATTTGGTTATCACGAAAATGAGGATGAGTGATGATATGATGAAATTGATGAATGGACCTCGAACATTCCAGGCCGGGATTCGAACCTGTGATGAGCGTGCATTCTTGTTCCTGTGTTGTACTCTGCAGTGAATAATGAAATAATTTGAAATGAAAAATGTATCTCAGAACTCAAGAAACCAAATGAATATTATTGAAGAAACTACAAAAAGTGTGTTTTGTTACCTGTTTTGTTTCTGTGCATAAAGTGGACTTAAAACACCAAATCAACCAACCATGGGGGAGTGGTTATCACAGCATGCTACGACACCAGGAGTTCCGGGTTCGAACCCCGACCTGGGCATGGGTGTTCTTTGTGTTTATCCCTTCATTACTTTTATCGTATCTTCTTCGCAATTAACCAAATATGAGAAAGAAGCGGCGCTAAGTAACAAAAATCAAGTCAAATAATTGATTGATTGCTTGATTTGGTTTATTTTACTTCGCTTCTCCGCCACTTTTGGCTAATCGCGAAGATGATACAATTTAATTGATAAAGGGACACACTCAAAGAATACCCATGGTCAAGCCGAGATTCAAACCCAGGATCTCTGGCTTAGTAGTCAAATCAAATCTTTTTTTATTTTCGAATGGGGGTGAAGTTTACATGTACTTTTTTTAGTACTCATTCATCATTTTGCAATCTTTTCCTGACGTTCTATTTTTAGGAATACTGTGTCCTAAAGGGGGGAGGGGTATGACCCACACCAACCCCACGCCCTTGAGCATGCCACTGATTGCTACCCCAAGTGTCGACGTCACCGCATTTCACTGGACTCTTCCAATGACCTTAATTTGTTTTGTTCCGCGACAATGCATCTCGGTAGTGTTGGCTCAAATGTATAGGGATTACAATGTACACAATCGAAGAGCATGTGTTCCTCGTTCTTAAATACTGGCAAACTTGTTCATTTAAACTATGTCAAAGGACATTTCTGACTGAATTTCGTGTGAGACGTGTACCTTCAATGTGTTGTATCCAGAAGTTGGTAAGAAAGTTAGAGACAACGGGAAGTCTTGTCACACAGCATTCAGGAGGCTGGAAAATGTCTGAGGAGGAAAAACAGGATGTAAAGGAGCGATTACTGGCATCACCATCAAAATAATTACGAAGACTTTCCCAAGAAACTAATCTCCCATATTCCACGTGTCAAAAAGCTGCAAAAAGATCAAAACTACTTGCTTATTGTGGGTCATGTGTTCCATGAATTGCAACTGACAAACCATGAAAAACGTGTGCGGTTTTGTTTATGGTTTCAAAATTTTGTTAATCAGAATCCTGGGATTTTAGAGCTCACTTAGTTTATGGATGAAGCATGATTTTATCTGAGTGGCTATATAAACTCTCAAAACATGCATATATGGGCAGAAGAAAATCATCGTGCAATACATGAATAGCCTTTGCATACTCAGAAAATTGGAGTGTGGTGTGGAGGCCCTATTATTTTTAACAAACTGTTAACATTGAAGTCTACCTGGGAATATTCACTGAGTTTCTCAATCAGTTAAGAGATGATGAACTAACTGATAGATATTTCCAACAAGACATGTCACACTTCAAATGTCAGCATGAGAGAAATTAAATTTTTTTTTGGAGACCGAATTATCTCAAAAAATCTTTGGCCAACAAGATCTCCCGACCTCACCCCTACCTGACTTCTTTCTTTGGGGCTTATTGAAGGGAAATAAACACCGCACAATCACAGCCCTGAAAGAAGCTATACGTCAAGAGATTTAAGCCATTACTGACGCCACTTTAAGAAAAGTATTCCAGAATTTGGAGAGACATGTACAAGAGTGCTTGCATGTGGAAGGGGGCCATTTTCAGCATCGGATATGAGCAGATCGTGTTTTACATTGTTGAAGGAATGTGCATACACAATTTCAGTACAAACTTGAAGTAAATGGCAATTTTATAGACAAAAGTTTGGATCCTCTAGCAAGGGAATCACACTGTATATAGCTTTAGCAACCTATTTATGATTAAATTGCAAAGTATAATCTTTTAAGAACATTAATAATTGTACAAGTATGAAGCCATCACCAATTGCTACATTTGTGATTTGAGTGCTAAGTGCTTAACCTTCTTAATATTTGTGATTTAAATGTACATATTTGCTCTGAATCATCTATTTTGCAACGTATATAACAATATACTTATCTAGCAATTACAATTACCGTTTTTTTGCATGTTGTTACAAAGTAACAAGAATGACATCATATTTATATACAGAACAATCTTAAAGAGTTTATCTTTGTATATAAACCTTGATGTAATAAAAGCAAATGTACACAATTTCAATAAATTTAATTATAAATCTGAATGTTTCCTCTCTTGCTTCTTTGAAAGAACTCATATGTTGGATGTTTGAAGATTCGTTTTTTTGATTATCAGTAAAAAAATTCCTGTTAAAAACATGAATTCAAAATATTACACAATTTGATAATTTTGTCTTAATAGCTATACAAATTGTCTTTTCTAAACATCATGTTTATTAAAATTTTTACAAATAGTAATGTCAGACACATTTAATTGCATTATATGAATAAATTTGGAGGAATCATATGACCAAAACTATTATTATTGCACAAATGTGGAAGTCTGAACTTAGCCTAACCATTTCAAATCTTAATATGACAATGTATTAACTTTATTGTCATAATTATCAATCTAAGAAGCTAATCTCTGCCACTATCTACAATAGGCTGTTGAATGACAATAGATTATGGACAAAAATATTAATTGAGTTGGTGATTTAAGTCCACTTGATGCACAGTAAGGTAATCGGCACTGGACCTACAGTTTAAAGTGGGATCCGAACCACTATATGCCTTCACCATGTATTGAACCCTGGACCCTTTTATTACAAGGTCATGATGCTACGAGTATGCCTTTGGGGTGGTCCCAAGGACAAGCAGATATTTGTCGAACCTAGTTGTACGAGGGTTATTTTTTAAGCAAGGTCGGTTTTGCAATAAAAACGAAGTAAGTAAATGTTTTTTTTAAAAAAAACATTTATTTTCTGAATTTACGTACACTTCTCTATTTTTCTACATAATTTCCTTGCCGGTTTAAACATTTATCGTAACGAACTACGAGTTTTTGGATACCCTCCTCATAGAACTCTGCCATCTGTGATGATAGCCAGTTACTCATGGTCATTTCTAACTTCTTCATCAGTGTCTAAACGCTTGCCGCCCAGGAAGGTGTTCAGATGGCAGAAGAGGTGGTAGTCACTAGGTGCAACGTTTGGACTGTATGGCAGATGATCGAATACGTCCCAGTCAGAAGATTCGATCAGATCTTGAGTTTGAGCCACAGCATGTGCCCTTACATTGTCATGACTAAATGAATTGTCATGAATCATAACAACACTGGCTGACAGCATTCCACGCCATTTGTTCTGGATAGCTCGACGAAGTCTTTTTATGGTCTCACAGTAGGAAGCTGAGTTAAGTGTTGTTCCTTGAGGCAGAAAGTCCACTAACAAACACCCTGCCTGTCCCAAAACACAGTTGCCATGATCTTGCGCTTTGAAATTGTCTGTTTTGCTTTCACTTTGACCGGCGATGATGTGATGTGTTGACCATCCGCCATACAGTCCAAACGTTGCACCTAGTGACTACCACCTCTTCTGCTACTTGAACACCTTCCTGGGCGGTAAGCGTTTAGACACTGATGAAGAAGTTAGAAATGACCATGAGTAACTGGCTATCATCACAGACGGCAGAGTTCTATGAGGAGGGTATCCAAAAAGTCGTAGATCATTATGATAAATGTTTAAACCGGCAAGGAAATTATGTAGAAAAATAGAGAAGTGTACGTAAATTCAGAAAATAAATGTTCTTTTTTAAAAAACATTTACTTACTTCGTTTTTTTGCAAAATGGACCTTACTTAAAAAATAACCCTCGTACATAGCTGTTGCTCTTATTTCATGCTGGTTCACTAAGTGTCATTTGAGTTTGTGGTCAAATTTTCATTAATTAGTTGCTAGTTATCATATTCTGTGGTAGCAAAGTTGATAGGGCCTGTCTGTGATCTGTTTTTTACAGTTCGACGGTTCTGGATAACCTCAAGAGTTTCTTATATTCTATATGTCTACCACACTTTTGGTGTAAGGGGTGGCCCTTTCTCAATACACCCAAATACCAACCTCACTTCCACAAATGTACTTCCTGGACTGCATTTTGCAGACTAACGAGGCTCAACCATCTGAACCGATGGCCGGTATAATCCTCCATGGAATTTGTGTTGTATTGTATGCTTTTCCATATGTGTTTGTCCCTTCATCTATTTCATCGTATCACCATTCAACCTTATCTTTGCAGTTAGCCAAAAGTGGCAGAAACGCAAATCAAAACAGATCATTCATTCATTCATTCTTTGTCTGCCATACTTGGATAAAAATGTAGCTTATAAAGAAAATGCAAATTTCAAGCATGGAAACATTGAGAATATGTTAACCTTTAGTGAACGAATGAGAAAAGATCTCCACTTGCTATATACCAGTTTAGGACAGATGGAAAGCTGGCTTCCCGCCACCACATGGGAGCAATTAATATGCCATTTCTGGAAAATTACACCGTTTTGTCTTTTTGTTATGATAGTATACATATGAAGGTATGACATACTCAAATTACAAAACAGTATGTCCATTGTTACTACTATTAACAAGCAGAGTTTGAAATAGTCATTTTTTCCCCTAGTCGGTACAGTGTCTGACTGCCATGCCGTAGACCTGAATTCAATTCCTTGTGTAGGTGATCTAAGGTTGGAATTTTTCAGGCCTTGTCCGCACATAAAGTGCCTCTGGGGCTCACCCAGCCTCAAATCTATGGGTACCTGGTGGCAACTCTTGGGAAGGGAGTTAAAAGCAGCCGTAGTATTGTGCTGCTGATCAGATAACCTCGAAAATTTGCCAAGATCAAGAATGCATGGGGCCTTACCCCCCACGTTTGATAAATATGCCTTCATGGCACGGTGCTATATGCACATGGAACTTAACCTTCCCTCTGAATACTAGATTGATTTGATGTATCACATCACCCTTTCATCAATTCAATATCGCGGACCCTTGCTTGATACACACAACTATGGTCCCCCTGGGCTTAACATGTTTCTATCATGACAAATTTGTACCCAGCATAATTCCTTTGCATTTTATATGGGGTGTTAAGGGACTTTTACTCGCCCTAGTACATTGTAATAAGGCCTTTATTAGTCACATAGCTATACATATTATTTATTTATTATTTTCTGATCCTATTGCAGTGCCAGGGCCACCTCGATTGCACAGTGGTAGCATCGTCGCCTTGTAATCAAGTGGTCCCAGGTTCGATATCCAGTGAAGGCACCTAGTGGTTTGGATCGCACTTTAAGCTGTAGGTCCAGTCCTGATTAGTTGTACTGTGCGTAAAGTGCACTCAAGACACCAAATCAGTCAGTCAATCAATCAATAATTGCAGTGCCAGTTTGATTTTTCATACGTTTTAGAGTGTAGCATGGTGTACCAAATATATTTTTTCATGATTTTTGGCAGACATGGTTTGAGATTTTCAAGGTCATGTGACATTTTCTTTTCATCAATGGTATGCTTGTTAAATATCATTGGAAAGCTTGTCAGATTCCCTGCACAATAAACTTTTATTTCAGCTTCCTAGGTCAAATAGGAGCAGAGTTACAGCACATTTAATATAGCTAAACGAGCTCAGATAGGAAATTTCTGCAAAATTGACCTTGAATAATTTTACAATTACAAGACACACAAGACCCAAAATTTTCAGTTACTAAGTTCCATGGATAGTTTCCACTCCCCAAATTTCGTGAAAATCTGAGATGGTGAGGTTGTGTGCTCTTTTGATTTCGCATGGAATAACTCTACTGCTCTTCGTACATTATTATTTTTTTCATGAAGAAATATCAGCCTATATTTCAATGCAGGTAGAAGGAATGTTATTATTTTTTACTCTAGTAGTATGAGTCTGATTTCAATGAAACTTTGCATAGTTGCAGAAATGAACCACTCTATATACTACATTTTTCATTCACTTTGGGCTATTCTGGTGGCTACAGGCACAGGCAAGTATTGATAAAAAAAGTTGAATTTTTTCTTCATTTAACTTTCATTATATTGGGAGGTACAATGTATAAACTTTACCTTTGCTAAAACCCCTGTTATTCCGGAAAAGAAAAAGGGATTAGTTCTCGAGCTATTATTATTTTTATGTACATCCTAGCAAGTTTGAAAATCACATGCTTGAATAGTTCCCATTCTAGGAGGTCATCCCATGTGAATGGAAGGCCTGTCCGTCAAAGGTTAAAGTTCACCGCTGATCCGATAACCATTGCCAGACACTTAGTGATTCCCACTGATACTGAAACTTTATAGTTGTTAGTATTCAAAGTAGTTCAGAATATTTAAAAATCTTAATTCAGGTGTGTTTTCCGTTGGAATTATATCATAGCAGCTAACATAGTTTTGCTTCAAAATATTCATAATATTGTATGAGAAAATCATTTAATACATTTCTCCCAGTAATGTTGTTGCAAAAGTTATATTAATTTTGCAGAATTTCCAGTATATTTAGGTTCTGCGAAAGTATTATGTGACATTCTGGTGACCACTAGTTCAAAGTTCATAACATCAACACTATGTAAACACAGACAGTTACAAAGAATTGTAAAAACTTAGTGATGATGATGCCTTGATGTATTGAGAAAGGCCTGAGTACTTAAATCAATAGACAATGTAAGAACGAAGTTTAAGTGTCTTATGGATTTAAATTCGTCAAAGAGCATTTTTATTTTTGGGAAATTTCATGTACACTCCGGACAAAAAAATTGTCACACCCAGATAGAACATACACTTTTTTTCTCAGCCAAACAGATCGCATCCTGATAGAAGTACAGTGGGTCACTAAACAGCAACCTCTGTGATAAGGCTGGAACAGTTACCTCGAGAGATTATGAGCTTTAGTCGTGTGCAAGTAGTTCGTGATATGGGTCGCAAGTCAGACGTGACAGAGTGGCAAAAAGGTGCCATTGTGTTTGGGTATGCACATGTACATAAAGTGAATGAAGTGGCCCAGTTTGTTGGTGTGTCAGAGCGGACAATCTAGAGCATTGTTTTTCAACCTATGGGCCTCAACCCACTGCTGGGTCTCGAGTGGGCATGTAGTGGGTCGCGAAGAGTCGGCCTCAAAAATTTATTTACTGCATCTTAAGAGCCTATTACATTTAAATGACTTAACTTATATTGCTTTAACAATTTAAATTTAATCCGTGCGTACATAGTCTAAACACTACATTTCTCTTATTCGCGCTCTACCATTACTATTCACCGGCATCTCTCCGATGGTTAACTCAAGGGAATTGGATATCTATTGTTTTCGTTTCGGTCGCAACAACGAATTATCGGTGTCACATGTATGTCGACTTAAGGTGTCGCTTGATATTTCCAACCGTCATTCGGATGAGGCATTATAGTTGCTCATGTTTTTCTCCACCTCATATTTCTGTAAGAAGGAATTTTCATCTCTGATTCAAGTGAAAAACAAATACAGAGATACACTTGATGTCCACTCAGATTTACGACTTAAGTTAACCACCATTGAACCCGCTTATGCGGAAAATGCAATCTGAACCATCACATTAGTTCGGCGAGGTTTTTTTTTTCTTCAATTTCAGCATGTGTGTTTAGTTAGATGTTAGTCTAGAGTAAATTCGTCTTTTAAATTACGTATTTACTTTTCTGAAATGAAGTGTGTGTAATTTGTTTAAGCAAGCCTAAAAGGGGGCTTCTTAAAGTACTCAATATTAGCAAAAATATGATTATAAACTGGGTGCACACCCCTACAAGTAATTCTGCCAGTGCTCATGCTTATGGGTTCCATGAATGTAATATCCACAAGGTGGATTGCGACTGAAATAGGTTGAGAACCACTCGTCTAGAAGTTCAACTAGGAGTGGTGTACCTCGCAAGTAACTCATCATAACTGTTGCTGAAAAAATGCTTATGACTGACAGGGATCATCGTCGTGTTGTTTGTCTTGTAGCTGCAGATCAGTTTCAAAGTTACCAGAAATTACTCCAAACCATACTTCCACAACCTCGTAGCATCCCTAATGCAGGAGATTCATGCAGCGATTCTAGCCAGAGGTGCTGCCACTGGCTATTAACACGTTAACTGCTGGATGAAATTTTCAATATTCACTGACAGTGCCATTGGGTAGTGTTTCTGTTGTAAAATAACTTCATGTTATCAAATTTCGAATTTGGTTTTTATTATATCGATAAACCAAAATTATAGTGTGTCGGTGCCATGGGACCATCGTGGCGCCAACACGAAAACATTCATTCAGTGCTCCACGGGCGATTGAAAAGCAACAATCAATTTCGTGAAAATGCATTCTTTACTTCTTTATACTTGACCTGCTTAGTTAGAAGTATTCTAAACAATACTGCCAAACACAATTCACTATAAACATAAAATAATTTTCAATAATTGGCCACTTTCATCTTTTCTTTATGGGAATGTTTCTCTTTCCGACAAGAAATAAGGAAAGATTCATTTTCATTTTCGGTTCAATGTGTTTGTTTGGAATGTTTTGCTGTCGACTTTACTTTGCCACTTGACTGATAGCTACAATGGCATCCAGACACTTGGATGAAGGGGAGATTTGCCAATATCTTGATATGTCAGAAGAAGAGTTTGAGGACTCGGAAGATGATCCAATATTTTCTCCAAACAATACAGATGATAATCTTACTACTTCTGATGAATCTGATATTCAGCCACAAGATGTTTCTTCTAGCCAGGGTCCAAATGGAAATCCACCAAACATCAGACAGTTTGTGATTTCATGTGGAATGGACTTAACGTCGCAGGAAAACGTCTTGGAAAGCCAGAAGATTTTTACTCACTAATAGTTGATGATAATGTTGTCAGTATTATTGCAGAAGAAACAAATTTGTATGCAACACAGTGAGTGTCTAATGAGTGGCGAAAGTGATGTCCCACCATCTTGTAGACTACATGAATGGGTTCCAGTGACTGCTAATGAGATGAAGAAGTTTTTTGGATTAGTAGTTTGGATGGGTATAATACAAATGCTGCAGTTGTCCGACTACTGAAGTAAAAATTTGTTTATACAAGAACACTTTCACAGCATCAGTTATGGGAAGAAATAGGTTTGAGCTAATTTTGCGAGTGCTACATTTTTCTGATAATGAAAATTGTGCCCCTAGAGATAGATTGCACAAAGTTCAATGTTTGGTTGATCTTCTCAATGATAAGTTTCAGGAAGTATATGAACCCGGTGAGTTTGTCTGTGTTGATGAAATTCTTGTACCCTTCCGTGGAAGAGTAATTATGTGTCAATACCTGAAACAGAAGAGACACAAGTACGGCATTAAATTATTCAAAGTATGTACTGGCAACGTCTACACTTGCAATGTGAAAATATATTCTGGGAAAAAAATTGACGGAACAACAACTAAACCAGTGACAAACTACTAAATTCAGGTCGTACTGTCTATACCGACAATTGGTACACAAGTGTAGATTTGGCACATCTCGTAGGAACACAGAGTGCAAATAGAGGTCCCAAGGATATTGTTGAAAAAAAACCTGAAGAAAGGCGAGGTGATAACCACTACAAATGAGCGGGGAATCACCATATTGAAGTGGAAAGACAAGAGGAACGTGCTTATGCTCTCTACAAAACATTCTCATCACATGATGGAAATTCAAACAAGGGGTGGCACAACACAAAAGCCTGAAATGGTGTGTGATTATAGGTAAATCACCAGTTGATCTGTCTGATCAGATGGCTGCGTACTTGTCCCCACTGCGAAAAACTGTGAAATGGTGTCGCAAAGTAGCTATGGAACTTCTCCTGAACACCGCAATGGTAAATGCTTTTATTTTGAACAAAGAAGTTACGGGTCTTTCAGAGAGAAAGTGGTCCTTTGGCTGACAAAAGAGGAAGGAACGACAACAGGTTCACTTGGTGAAGGAAGACCTCTGAAAAAACGATCCCATCACACAATACAAACGAAGGAAGGCCCAGTTAACAAAGTGTGCAAATATTGCAAGTACTGCTATAAATTGGTATCTGAAAGAAAAGGCCAAAAAACAGCATCGAATAAAGTGAAGAAATTTGTTACTTTTTGTGAAGGGTGTGAAGGTAAACCACATATGTGTATTCCTTGCTTTAATAAAGTTCACGTGGAGTGATCACAGTTTTCAAGTGTTGACTGAAACTTTTCAAAACTTTCCAAAAGTTTTGTGAAAACATTTGCAATGCAGTAGTGTAACTCATTTATTTTATTATGTACTGTATGTGCTGTATTATATTTTTTCTATGTTCCCAAAATATATGCCATTGTATGAATACATATTTAAAATGTATGGTAAAGATTATCTTGTAATTTGGTGCATATTATAAAGAATATAAAATAATACAAAAATATAAAAAAATGAAACCCATATTTCACATAATTGGTGAAAATAGCATAAAAGCAACAAATGCAAATATTTTCCCCATTCTTATAGGGACGCCTCGCCATAGAGTTACATAGGTGTAAATAACCTCAGTGTTGATGCACCAATACCACTATCTAATTATATATACAAATACCACAAATAAATTAAAATAAATAAATATATTAAAAAGCTGTATTTAAATAATGAGCGAAATCAGGTTACTTACCCATAAGAGGTTCTAAGGAATATACATGCTTCATATCAATAATAATAATAAATATAAAAAAAATGGCTTTGCTGCTTATACGTTTCCAAAAATGCATGTGCAGTTGGATTCTAGGGCGCCGTGCCGGGCCTTTTCAATATGAAATATGCTTGCGCAGAGGACCATTGGCCTGCCAGAGTGATTCAAATTAGATGTTACAACATCGGTCCCATGGGACCAAAACGGCCTCATAAGAAATCCTGATGTCGGGCCCATGAGATTGGCAAGGCAGTTAATGTGTTAAGGCTCGGCTGGACCTTTGGCATTCGAATGGGCGAATTTTTTTCAAATTTTCCTCTTCATTCGAAAAACCTCTGTTGTCTAGATATTATCAATAGTTTCATGATTACGTAAGTCTATTAAACTATTGATAATATCTAGACAACAGTGAAAGAAAACTACATGGAAATTCACGTCATTGCTCTAGAAGGAATTCTAAGCGTATGTAATTTTTCATATTTTGAAATATCCAAGAGATTTTTCGAATGGAGAGAAAAGATTGAAAAAATCGCCCATTCGAATGCCAAAGGTACAGCCGAGCCTTAAGGACGTTCTGGTTTTGGTAAATAATCTATTTTGTCTGGGGTATGTATGTATTGTATTACTCTTGCTAAAATTTCATATCGATTAATCTCGAGTGGCCTTTCATATTTAACTTTTGACTTTATACTGTTTATTCTTTCAGGTGATTTTGATTCAAGAACAGCTGTCTAAAAACAGAATGATTGTTGAGGAAGACAGAAAAGGTGGAATCACGTGTCAAGTCACCAGTAGCACTCATGAAAAGAAATCTAGGACTAATGTTGTCATGAAGAATGGAAAGTATTATCTCAAACACAATACACTACAGGATGTAAGTTGAAAGTTGTTTGTTTTAACTCGAAACTGAGGTTTGTATTTGCTTCAAAAAACAACTTGTAGAAGAATTAGTTTGGTAAGCAAATGACCAATTAATATTGGCTGAACCCACAAATTTTGGACAAAGTTTTTTTATTAAATTTTATTGTTGAACATGGATGAATGGTGAAACAAGACACCCGAGAGAATTTGTTCCATCCTGTTGTTTTGTCCCCTTTCAGTACCATCAATGAAGCCATCTTGTGGCATACAAACTACATAATGCTTCCCTTCTACATGTATTTCAAGAAAAATAGTCCTGCACCCAAACTTTGCAAGGTCGTGTGCCATGTTTAGTAATTAATGACAGTTTATAAACCTTGATGGATATATCAGAGCCCTATGATTTCTTGAGCACATCCTCAGTAGGCTCTCCCTTCTATATTTTAGATGGCAATAAAATTTGCCTGCCCAAAATCACAAAACTCAATGTAAATTTTAAAAAAATATATACATTTGTCTGTAGCATTGAAATGTTAAGAACATTGAACAATTTTACCACATGATTAAGATTATATTTAACTAGCTGATTACTCAGCATTGCCCGGGTATTTATTTATTCCAATCTTCTATTAGACAGGAAAATAATGAATTCTAACTATAGTGTAAAAGGAACTTGGAGTTGAACGGCATTGGGAGTGTCACTATTCATCTTAGCGACCCCAAACACTATGGATTCCTCACTAATATCGGTCGTTTTTTATTATTTTTTCGTCACCCCCTTCCCACCCCCACCCCTAGGTGTCTCAAGGTTGTCGAAGTTGAATGTCATTGGGAGTGTCACTATTCATCTTGGTGACCTGAAAACTATGGATTCCACATTAATATTGATCGTTTTCGATTATTTTTACATGTCATCCCCTTCCCACCCCCCATCCCTAGGTGTCTCAAGGGTGTCTTGGAGTTGAACGGCATTGGGAGTGTCACTATTCATCTTAGCGACACCGATAACTATGAATTCCACACTAATATCGGTTGTTTTATATTATTTTTACATGTCACCTCCCCTAGGGGTGCCAGTGGTGTTTTACCCCCACAGTATTTCTTTCGAGATTACAAGTGATACGTGTTCCAAGTTTGGTTGAAATCGCTCCAGGCGTTCTAGAGTTATGCCGGAACAAACAAACACACACACACATACACATCCATTTTTATACATACACATTCGATTCTACGACCCCGGATATAACGATCCTCTCGAAGTAATGACCCTGTTCCCGGGAATCATGAAAAATTTGGAAAAAAGTTGAAAAATTGAAGGAAATCGGCCGAAAAATAAGTTTTTTGCACTCGTTTTATTCGCACTCAGTCCCATCACGAGCGCTCTACCACTCGCCAGTGGGTCTGATCTAAAAATAGACACCACCACACCAAGCTTGAGTGATATCCAATAGCACTTGACCTCTACCCTCCCCTCCCCCAAGCCTGCCAATGTTACACCACATCCGACGGCCGCTACGCAACACGCTAGGCTTGTTTTGCCATTGTGATTTCGCTTGCTCTTGGATACGCGAGAAGAGAAGATCGAATGTGCTGGGATATTATTTTAAATCGACCTTGACTTGTTTCCTTGTCCTAAGAGCTACTGACAACTGGATTGGGGGGGGGGGGGGAGCAGCCTGAAATGACTGTGCTGGACTTGCAGTCTTTGTCTATGTATATGGCAGGTCAAGCTCTTTCATCGATAAATACACCACCTTGAGAAATTAGAGATAAGATCGCAGGAATGTTCCAAAATACAGATGCGTGGTACCTGGAAGTCAGGACCATCTGTCCAGCTCTGACCTCGAGTTCAGCAGGTTCCCGTGAGTGAGCAACTCTTGGCCTTGTAGCCAACACTTCAGGTAACCACTTTCATTCAAGACGTGTTCTTTGTTTCCTGTAACACTTCATAAAAAACCGAAACTGTTAAAGGTAATGAAAGCCACATAGGCCAACGAAAGACCATAAACCTGCTTAATGATTTGTCATCCAAGCTTCCGCATAATATTTGCCAAAGTGTTCCGTTGGCTGAGTGACCTCTCTCTTTTGCTCTCAGCAAACGTAGGTGGAGGGGGCGGCGATGCCGATTGTTTCGGCCACAATTTTCTTGCTCGTGTGTGCACACGGGTGGAAGTGGACCTCTCTTCTATTCCTTTGACATCTAAAATGGGGCAACCAGTTCTGGATACATTATTGAAAACTAACAAAAACAATAGGACAAGTAAAAAAAAAAGTGCCCCTCCCTTCCCAGCTCATCTCCGCCATTAGTGTGCACACCAATGTCAGAGAGGCAAGGTGATAATTGCAAAATTCAGGTCCTATTTTTTCTTTTAATGCTATTTACTGCATAGGAAATATTGCCCTTATTATTGTCTGTTGCATAGTAAAATGTAAAGCAAGGGTCATTTCTTTCTTCTTCACACTGCTGATAAAATTTCAGTCTTCGACAGTTGCGTTATCTTAAAATGCTGAGGATTTTCCCTTCGACCACCTGTTGCTCGAACTTCCAGCTAGTCTCCTTGTTTTTATGCTGCAGCTGGCGCCAGTGTTTTGTCTAGCATCTGCAAAGCTGTCATTTGCGGATAACAGCAATGACTCAACGAAGCAAAAAGTCATTGTTTTGAATCTTGCAAAGCTGTTTTGATTTGAAGATAACAAAATTCGATCTCCAGAAAGAAAAACAAGAGTTAAAACAACTTCATGTTCTGCACCTTCTGACAATCAAAACTGTAAATTTTATTTTTCTTCTGACACAGGAATAAACCCTAAATCCAACATTAAATCCTTGATTAACGTGAGAGTAAATAACAATCTCCCATTTTGATATCTGAAAATGCGCAGGTTTCATAAAGCTTGTTTTGAGTTCATTTTATGCTGTTGGGCTAATCGGGACTAAATATACAGTTTAAAGTGAAACCCAATTCCAAACCCAGATGATTATTGACTGCGACAACGCATTGGGTGAAAAGAAAACAGATCACATGTTTTCTTTTTCAGGCTGTATTACAATGCAAGTCGAGGAAGGAGTTTGGACTGTTACCTTGAATGGGGGAGAGGAGTGACTATGAAGTTGGTTGTAGCAAAGAAAATGTGACTTTTTTTACGATGTATTTTACACAGCCGATCCAGAATGGAATTAAAACCTCGCTTTTTTATTCCTAGAAAGTTTATGTTTCTCCCGAGAGATCTTATCTTACCAGTTAATCTTGTAACAGACCATGCGCTCCAGTAGACCCGTATAAAATCCAACATTCATTCTGCCCGATTATCTCCAGAATTTTGCTGGCGCCAGTGTGACAGATGTCAAGATTCTTCGAGTTTCGCTTGCAATAAGCGAGAGATTGGTTTCCTTTCCATAGGTCTCAAGGCAAATGGGTTTCTCATGAACTAGAATTGTAAGAATTTTCTGGAAGAGCAACGACTGTGCACAATTGAAAGAAAGTAACATTCTTTTAAATCCTTTTTTGTGAAAACGTTTTCATGTTCTATTTTCCTTCTCACAACGCGCATCCTGTGCATAACAGGTTGTATAACTACTAGGATAAATGGTGTTACCATCTCCTAGGAATCCTTGTGTCCATTTGAGCTCCGTTTAAGCTGAAAATTGTTGCAAATTACAATAACGACCCCTTCGAAATAACGACCTTTTCCCGGGAACTGTGAAAAGTCGTTGTATCGAGAGTTGACTGTATAGAGATATACGAAATGAAGTTCACAAAATGAACACTGTGACAGTATGAACAGTTACAGAAAATTTTAAATTTATAATTTTAAAACGTCCAACTGGAAACCAAGCACTTGAGGGTGTACATAGAGCTGAGAAACAAAACAAAGAAGTAGGACCAAACACCCAATTTTATTTTGTAAGATAGAAGTGTGGTCATAAATAATTTTGCCACTTTACTTTTGATCAGAATGTTTACATAATTTTTTATCAGAATTTGTACGGTATCTGATATTTGCGTTCCTTACCAAATTCTTGGGTTACAGAATAGTATCAATTAATTAAATATGTTCTAATACCTTCGGTAAGTACTAGTAACAATAAATAAGGGTTGTTACCAGCACCAAATCTCTTCTATTTTCATGTTTTAAACTCAGTTATAGTGGAACTTCGATTATATATTTTTCATGCAACTATGTATTGAATGAAAAAATATATAATTTGGGAAAATTTTACATTTTTTGCCTTCATTGATAGCAGGAAAGTAAAAGTGTGTAAAATAGAAAAATGCAAAATCTGGGAACATGAGGTACTGAAAATCTATGGTCTTTCTTCTTGTCACATAGCTGTCTAGTTTGTGCATACTTGTTCCTGAAATAATTTTCTACCTGAAGATAACTGAATATTCTGAGTGTTTGAGTGCTCGTGTATGCATGTGGTGAGGATTGGGTGGTATGGATAATGTGTCTTAAAGCTGTGCTGATAGTTGCAAACTCAAATTGCTTTTGCAAACTGTACATTCATATGTATGTCATCATCATCACCATCATCATCATTTGCCTTTTCCACGATATTCCAATCCTGTCCTCTTATCCTAACACTCTCCACTATCTGCTCTTTCCACCGACATCTTGGTCTCCCCTTGGCCTTATTCCCACTCCGTGTACATTGTAAGCTCTTACTGGTAGTCTTTCTGCACCCATCCTCTTCATGTGTCCAAACAATCTCATCTGTGCCTGGTTTTTTATGTCCTGAAGCTTCACCACCCCCACTGTCTGTCGGATCTCCTCATTCCTTATTCTATCCCTTCTAGTCTTTCACAATATACTCCTGAAAAATTTCCTCTCCACTGCTTGCATCTTTCTTTTGCCATTGTCCAAGTCTCTGCTCCATACATAATTATTGGCACATATATGTCTTATATATGACCTCCTTGCATTTCATAGGTACATCCCTGTTCCATATTAATCTTCTAACGCTTTGATAGAGTCCATCACCCATTTGTCGTCTTCTGTTTATCTCCTCATCTATGTTCTTCTTGAAGGTTCGCATAACGACTTTTTGTACATGCAAAATAATCAATTTTTAGTGGTTTTTATTGATTTTATCTCCGACGTTTCGTTCTGGTTTCCCGGAACTTTCTCAAGCTACACTAAGATATATATACAAAAGCACAACCTTATGTGGCTAGTCACTTCACACTTCTAAGGAAAGAATGTGTGTCCTTATTTCCTTAGACCTCAGGAAGAAAACAGAATTTGCAATAGAGAATTCCGAAGAAGTAATCAATATTGTGAAAACAATAGAATCGGATGAAAATTATGATCTAGTAAGTTTTGACAAAAAAGAAATTGCTTTGGATTCCCTCGGAAAATGGTTACGGGAAGCAAAGGTGGAAGAACTAACAATATGGAACATAAGATGTGTGCATAAGTCATAGTGTATTTTGTTTTGGAGGAGAAGTATTTAAACAGAAGAAAGGATTAGCTATGGGGAACCCCTTATCATGTTTGTTAGCCAATATATGTATACATTGGAGAGAAGAAAGCAAATCCTTGAAAAATGAGGTGATACTGTTCAAGAGATACGTGGATGATGTGATCTTCATAGCAAAAAGCAAAGAAACAACAGAAGAAATGTTTAGATTATTGAATGAAGGTCAAGTATACAAAAGAAGAAATGGTCAATGGAAAAATTAACTACCTGGATATATCCATTGAAGGGAAAGGGATTGAAACCGGGGTTTTAGCGGGGAGAAAGTATATCCCCATGGAATCTGCACATGAAAGGAGAACCAAAGACAACATTTGGGAGAATTTTGTATGGAGAGCAACAAGATTATGCAACAACAAAGCAAGCTATGACAGAGAAATGAAGTGGATAATGGAGGCAGCACAGGAAAATGGATACAAAGCAGGGGATATAATTCACATCATAAGAAGAACAGAGAAGAAAATTAAAAGAGACAAACAATAAAGAGATAGAAGAAGAGAATAAGAATGCACAGGAAGAGAAGATGTATGTGAGTGTGCCATTTAGAAGAAAGATGGAGAAAAAGATAAGAAACATCTGTGCAAAGTATGGACTACCAGGTGTGCCGGTTAATAATTCTTAATTGATCCGACAGAAAACAAGTGTATCTGGGGAGAAAGGTTACAAATGCTTTATTCAAAGTATGCGCCATCGTTAGCTATACATTTTTCCCATCTGTCCGTCAAATTGTGGATGCCCTACCAAAAAAATGGTTCACCTTTTGAGGTGATCCAGTCAGCAAGCCATTGTTCGATATCTTTGTAATTGTTGAAGTGTTGCTGGAAAAGTGAGTGAGACATCGATGAAAACAAGTGGTAATCCGAAGGGGCTAAGTCTGGTGCGTATGGTGGGTGGGGCAAGAATTCCCAGCCAAGTGCAGAAATGGTGTCTGATGCCTTTTGCTGTGTGTGATGAGGCGTTGTCGTGCTGCAAAATCACTTTTCCGTGTCTTGTCGCCCAATCTGGATTTTTGCCATGGCATGAAGACAATCAGATATGGTTTGGCGGCCAACATTTAACTTCTCTGCCAGTTGTTGTTGTTGCGTTTGCGTATCGTCTTTGTCCAACAGTGCTTGCAATTCGGCATCTTGGAATTTTTTCAGTCGAAATCACCACTTTTGAATCGTCGAAACCAACGCACTCACGCGTCGTGCATTAGGACATTGTCACCGTACGTTTCCACAAGGATACGATGGCTTTCACTCGCATTTTTCTTTTGATTGAACAAGAGAAACAGGACATACCGCACATGCTCCTTATTTGGTTTGAAGGTCGACATGTTTACCACACAAACCCAATATCACGATCACTTGCACTTGGTTGCACATCCACAGCATTTTGACAGGTACTGTCCTGGCAACACACTGACGTAACAGTTGAGACTGTGCACCAACCCTTGCTTCCAGCGCCATACAGCGACGAACTTAAGAATTATTAACCGGCACACCTGGTAAGAACAGCTTTCAAGCCACCAAAGAACATTGAGAAATGGTTTAATGAATACAAAGGAGAGGAGAGTGATGAATTGGCAATGGCAGGGGTATACGAGGGC
This sequence comes from Lepisma saccharinum, assembly GCF_977018435.1. Taxonomy (NCBI): domain Eukaryota; kingdom Metazoa; phylum Arthropoda; class Insecta; order Zygentoma; family Lepismatidae; genus Lepisma; species Lepisma saccharinum. Next base: position 47,826,517 of record NC_139246.1, read on the forward strand.
CACTATTTATATTTTGAGCCTTGGCAACACTGATTGAAGTTAGGCGCGATTTGACGTTTGCACGGAATCGTCTGGCATTATTGACCATAACGTACTTCAAATGTTTTGTCAATAGCTTCATTTGTGTTGTTTATGTTGCCTTGGAGATTGCACGACAACAATAAAATGGAATTAACTCGTGAACATTTTCGTGCGATTATTTTTTTACGATTTTTGACGTGGATTATCAAGACAAGTGTGCATCGATCAACTTACTTCCACATTTGGCGATGAAGCCCCATCCTTTGCCACTGTGAAACGCTGGTATAACGAATTTAATCGTGGCCGCCATTCGCTCACCGACGAGATTCGCGAAGGTCGTCCAAAATCAGTTGTTGTTCAAGAAAACATTGATGCTGTGCAAAACCTAATACTGCAAGATCGTCATGTGACATACTGTGAGATTGAGGCAACCATAGGCATTAGTTCCACCAGCATATATAAAATATTACATGTTCATTTAGCTGTGAGAAAGGTATGTTCTCATTGGATCCCACACAATTCGACAAAAACTCAAAAAGACGCTCACGTCAATTGGTGCAAACAAATGCTCAATAAATACAATTGTGGTGCTTCAAAAGACGTATATAAGATTGTAACAGGTGACGAATCATGGATATATGCATATGAGCCAGAACGTAAACAGCAGTCGACTGTATGGGTGTTTCAAGATGAACCCAATCCAACAAAAGTTGTTCGCGCTCGAAGCACATCGAAACAAATGGTCTCCTGTTTTTTCAGGAAAACTGGTCATGTGTCAACTGTGTCTTTAGAGGAACGTAGAACGGTCACCTCTGAATGGTACACAACAATTTGTTTGCCAGAGGTCTTCGGTCAAATACAGAAAACAAACAAACTCCGTCGGATCATTCTTCATCAAGACAATGCCATCTGTCACACATCTCGTCTAACAACCGACTTTATGAACAGTCAAAAAATCGAATTGATGGGTCATCTGCCGTACAGTCCTGATTTGGCACCCAATGACTTCTTCTTGTCCCCAAATGTCAAGAATAAATTGCGTGGACAACGATTTTCGTCGGCGGAAGACGCCGTTGATGCGTTCGAAAACCATATTATGGAGGTGTCTCAAGAAGATTGGAAAAACTGCTTTGACAAATGGTTTGAACAAATGCAAAAGTGTATTGACCATAAAGCAGAATACTTCGAAAAAGAATAAAGCAGTTTTCAATGCCAAATTCCTGTTTTTTCATTGTTAGGCTCAAAATATAAATAGTGACCCTCGTATGAAGTTGAACGTGGTGGATGTACAAGCAAGTACATAGGAGAGACAGGTAGAAGCATCAACGAAAGAATTAAAGAACATAGGAGAGACATTAAAGAGGAAGATCCAAAAACAGCATTGAGTGAGCATATGTTGACAAATGGGCACAAGATCAAGAAAGTACGAATGAAGGAGAAGAGGGAAAATGAAATAGAGAAAAAATTATCAGAGATAAAGCATATATGCATAAACAGGGGAGAGAAAATAAACAAAAACGAAGGGGAAATTGGTATGAAATGGATGGAACAAGAAGCATGTGGAAAGTAAGTTAGTTAAGTTTCCTGAGCCACCTTCAATTTTCTGCACAAAAATTGAAGATTTTATCTTGCCAGATGAGTTAAAGGAGAAAGAGAAGGTCAGTGCCACCAGAAGGAGGAGGGGAGGGAAGACAAGAAGAGTAGGTTACAGGATGGAGGGGGAGAACAGCCAGCTGTAAGGAACACCTGCAAGGAAAAACCAGTTTACCTAGGAGAAAATAAGGACACACATTCTTTCCTTAGAAGTGTAGAGTGACTAGCCATGTAAGGTTGTGTTTTTGTATGTATATCTTAGTGTAGCTTGAGAAAGTTCTGGGAAACCAGAACAAAACGTCGCAGATAAAATCAATAAAACCCACTAAAAATAACTGTGTTAGATTATTTTGCATGCTCCTCATCTATTCTTCCACTTCTCTCAATTATAAATATTTGTAACTCCCCACTACCCTCAACTCTTCTGTGTCCATCTTTATTCGTGGTACATTCCTGGCTCTGTTTCTTGTTGTTATTAGCACCTCACTCTTTTTGGCACAGAATTTCATTCCAACTCTCCTGATTTCCTCATTCCAACTATCAAGCTGTCTCTATACTTCTTCCCTGTTTCACCATATTACTAAGTCATCAGCAAACAACAGGGCCTCCCATCTCTTCCTCTCCTATCTTCATTCCCACCTCTTCATTAATTGTATCCATTGTAATTATTTAGAGCAGTGGGGAAAAAGCACTTCCTTTTTCAGTCGATTCCTTATACTCAACCACCTTGTTCTTCCCACTGGGGTCTTCACACAGCTCTGGTTGGCCTTGTATGTGCTCTGCACTCTACACACTATCTCTTCCTCGACTCCTTTCTCTCTTAGAGCCTTCCAAATCTTTGTTCTGTCCATGCTATCGTGTGCCTTTTCTATATCTAATAATGCCATAACCAAATCATTTCCATATGTATGTATAGATTTGAAATATTGCATTTTCTTTCTGTTAGGATGTGCCAATTGCAATTGTGTTCAAGGCAATGGGTGTACTCAGTGATCAAGAAATCATGCAGATGATAGGCACAGAGGACAATATCATGACGTCTTTTTCTCCATCGCTTGAAGAATGCTCCAAAACTGGAATACTTACTCAGACTCAAGCATTAAGGTATGTTTCAGTGAATTTTGTTGTTTCAGTTCTGCTTATATGTGTGTTTATTTGTATAGTATGGCTGGAAAATAAGTATACCGAAAGTTGGCAGCATTATACACAGTCGGTAGCAGCAGAGATGCAGGGAAGCATAGAAGTATACCAAAATGCATACTGTTTTCTTTATTTGTTAGGTATTAATGTAACTTATAATGAACATGAAAACGTTACATGTATGAACACAGCTGATAGCAGAATCTTCTCCAGCTCTAACCTTGCATGCTCGTTGAGTCTGTGGCTGATCGTTTTCTCCCAGATAGCATTCAACACTGACACAGCACCGACCCTGTTTAACGAAATTTTGCCACTAGCAACAAAAGAGTGCTCTTGGTTGGAGTAGGTTTCCGGGACTCTTGTTCGAATAAGATCAGCACCTTTTTCACACTAAGCCCATTACTACGGCCACTTCCGTACGAGTGGAAATAATGCTCAACAACAAAGGCCCTCTCTCGAATACTCATGTCCATTACGACCCACACGTGTTCTCTACAAGCAACAGGCTTCAACTGAGGCTTTGCTTCCCTGCGTCTCCCCTGTTACCGACTGTGTACAATGTTGCCAACTTTCGGTATACTTCTTTTCCGGCCATACTGTACTTAAGTGTAGGAAAATATTTAGGTTATAAAAGTATGTTTCATTGATATATCTTTGGGAAACAAGTTCCTTTTGAATGAAGAAAATCAACACAGACTATGGCAGTATTTATACATTTTTTTCTTTTGTATACTTTTTTTTTCTATTTTTACTATGGCTGAGCCAATGTAATTTTTAGTAATGTTGTCTCCCTACATGTGCAACTTATTGGCCATAAGTTGTGAAAATGAGTTGTATTAAAACTAATTTTGCACAGAAACAATCACGATATAGCTTGTTGGAAAGTCATATTGACAAAAACGTTGCATAAAAAAGGCTTTAGTGGAGGCAGTTCAGTTTGGCATGATTGGTTTTTTGTAAGTGGTTTCATGCATGTCAAACACCTCTTCTTCTTTTTTTTTTTTTTTTCAAGAGATGCATAACCTGTTTTGCATATACAACTAATAAGAGCATGAAAGTTACTAACATTAGAGTTTCTTTTGAAACAAAAAATTAAATTGTGAAGTGGAATTTAATCTGAAAAGTTTGAGTAAGGAAACTAATCTTCACTGTTCTCGATCTGCTCAGAAGACCGGGCAAAGAAAGTGGTTGTAATAAGAAACAAAAACATTCAGATTTCTGCCATAAATGGATTAGAAGTTCAAACAAATATAGCCAATTCTGAGAATTTTGAGCATATTTGAATTTTCAGATGACTTTTTACCACTTTAGCAAGAGTTATGAAATTCCAAATGCTCCTTGAAGAACCTAAATAGTTCATTGACCTCCTTAATTAATTTTTTGAAGGTGACTGCAGTACAAAAGAAGTTTCATATTTAGACATTTACTTATTCAAAAAGTAGGGCATGGAGATTATTCATAAAATTATAACAAAATGGCAAAATGCATTAAATTGTAAGAAATTTACAGATATATCAGATTGGTAAAATAGTCGTTAATTTAACTGATAAACCAATATACCTATACTGGCCAATGCCAATAGAGTACAGATTAATCTGACCCATCCCTAGTAAATATACATCGGAACCTTGATTTTAAGTTTTCCAGGGGACCAAGCTGAAAAAACTTAAAATGTGGGAAAATGTAAAATCGAGGAAACTTTTGTAACACTTTGCTTTGTCGGGACTATTAAGATTGAATGTATAATGCAGGAAAATGTAAAATCCGAGAACATAAAATCGGGATTTGATTTATTTTTTGGATTTGATTTATTTTATTTTACTTCGCGTTCGGGGTTCCACTGTATACACATATGTATGTATGTGTGTATTTGTGTGTGTGTTCCTGAATAATTGTATTTTGTTAAATTTTCTTCCTAATGCAAAACAATGTGATAATATTTAATTTTTATAAATTGTATTTTTTATTTCCTCCATTGTTTCTGCTCATGTAACATCATAGTTGGAAGGTCATTTATTGAGATTTGATTTGCAAATATGTAATTGTTTTTCCCCCAATATTAACTTCATATAATGCCTTTTAATCATATTTTAGTTTAGTAACATTTAGGTGTTTCTCACACATTTGACCTTTTATAATAGAATAATATTAATTTCTTGCTAGAAATAAGTTGGATCATTCTACTTTGACCCTCTGCACTAAATGTTGTACCGGAGTACGTATCATGAAAAACTTGATTTTGCGATGTTATGGAGTGGATAAATCTTGAACTGTAGTGCATCATGTGGTAGCACATGTAAAAAAGGCCCAGTTAAGGTAACAAATGGCCCAAATGTAGGTTGTGTGCTGCATCTAGGTAGTAAAAGGCTACATTACCAAGGACATTTTAAAAGGCACATATATTTGTCTAATATTTGAAAGGCCAATTAATGGCTTTTACGATATTCAGTGTGTTTTCTTTCTCTTACAGATATTTGGGATCAAAGGTAAGGCAGAAACGTTTCTTTGGAGGTGGACCCAAGAAGACCCCAGCTGATGAAGCTAGAGATCTGTTAGCAACAACCGTACTTGCCCATGTTCCAGTAAGTTAATATTTCTGTGTTACTTCTATAACTTCAAGAATTGCATGAGGGAGTGTGTGTGGGGGGTGGGGGCTGCATGTGTGTACAAGAGTCTGTGTGTGTGTTATACATAAAGTAACTTCCATTTGCAAATATTGCTGCATTTATCATGGTGTGCATTAGAGTAATGCATGGGACCACTTTTGCTCACTCAAACTCGTTCGTGTCTCCCACGCTCGATCGTACCAAACTCTTAGTGAAATGATTCACAACGTCCCATATTTGAGAGCTCAATGACAAACCCATACATGGAAGGAAACCACTCTATGCAATTACAATTCTAAATCATAATTCCGTGTATTATTTTGCAAGACTCAAATACAGCACACATGAAAGTATGCAATAACTACAGACCGAAACATAAAATGGATACACATGGTGACAGACCTGCCTAAGAAATTGCAAATATCATATCACAGTGCAACAAGTATGTGTACATCATTGATCACTTACCAAAGAGGATAATCATATTCTACGGATTAATAAAAATGCAGTTATAACATTCAATCAAACATCATTTTAATGTGACAATAATCGTAGAAATATACATTTTAAACCTAGGCAGTTTCAGCCCATAATCATCTATTTCATTTTCACGTATCACATGGAGATGATGATTATGTTCACTTCATTTTCAATTTCACTTCGTCATTTACTTCACGATCCATTTGAGGACCACTGCCATAGACAAATGATGGAAATGCGTATAATAATAGGGTTCTGAGAGTTCGAGTGTATTTCGCTTGAGCGGAAGAACTATCTATTCTGAATGCCATCTAGCGCTGCCCGTACAAACTATTTGCTGCTCGAGCGAAAAACGCTCATTGCAGTACTCTAGTGTGCATGCATGCCAAGTTTTTTTTTTATTCTTGGGCAAGGCACAGATGCCATTTGCAGACTTCAATGTTTATAAAGTTCCAGAAAATTGAGAAGCAATCTGCAAGTTAAATTCTGTCTGTAATTTGTTCCTTGAATGCAAGGACCATGACACAAGCTAAAATTTATTGTCAACTGAAAAAAAGTTGAAGAGCCATATGAAAGCAGGTGACCTTGAACAATCCTCAATATGTGCTAGCAAATGGATGTACAAACTGCTGTACCCAACGTGCATCATTCTTCTTTTGTTCTATGAGCAAAAAGAATTGGTTCATTAATGACCTTGTTTTTCTTTTGATTGTCAGTGTTATGCGAGTGTAATGACAAAAAAATTGTCAACATACATGTGCAAGATGGCTATAGAAACCTCTAAGCATTGTGTGCTACACATACAAGCACGAGATCTGGTCTACAAAGTGTATTGGTTCTTCCAAACTGAATCTCACAGTATAGAGAGTACAGAACTGCATGTGGGATAGGTCTCCACACAGTTCAGACGATTGTGAGGAAAGCCAGGACGTTGTTGGTGATAGAGGGTCAGTGATTTTTCACTTGCCTGGTAAATGTCGTAATCGGCAAAAGGATGTTATGCACTTGGACGATTTTGATCAAGGGGTATTGCATAATATGATACTTGGTACATATGCAAATGGTAAATTTCATACTGCAATGAAACTTAGGGCTAAATTGAAGGACGTTATCAGGTTTGCAGGCAGTTCGAGGGTGTCAGCAGTATGGAATGAGCATTATGTAAATACATGGTGTGTGCGGCATACAAAGGTCAAAGAATTGCATTTGCCGTGCCGTGAATGAATGAATGAAATTCTTCTCTTGTTTCCTAAGTAACCAAATAACAATTCGCTGTAAATGTGATAAGACATTAACATTTTTATTTTTTTGTAACTTTCTTACTGAAAGTTATTTCAAATTTTATTAATAAAATTGGCTCACGAGAGAACTTTTTATCTACACATTGGTGCAGGTAAATTAACCCTTAGATGCCAAGGCTGATTTTCCAGGTATTTGAACTAACGCCAAGCGTGTTTTCAGTATACTTTGGGCTATAATCCTGATGAACAAAAAAGTAAATTTTCCATTATCAGTCAGAAGAAGAAAAATAAAAGAGTAGAAAGTAACTATTTGTTACACGAAATTTAAAATTCATCGGACCCGCATGCAGGCTACGCGAGGATGTGAATCTCCAAAAGGTACCCTCATAATGCTGGTGTGTTTGCCACTGATGTGGAAAAGAAGCCTCAATTCCACAGCTCTCCACTGGTAACATGCCACAAACTGGGGAAATTTCAATTCGTTCAACTCTCTTTGTTAGTCTGTCATACCCTCCATGACAACTTACCTAAGTAAACATGTGATGCAAGGGGCTAAAATAGCATGACCAACAGAAACAAGGCAAATCATTCAATAATACTTCTTTTGTAAAACAGTTTTGTGAAACAGCAAAGAGCAGTCTGCTGTTTTCCATCACTTAGTTGGCGGCTGGAGGCTTTTGACTTTCTTTCCCTTGTGCCTCCCCCTTTGCTCTCCTGCCACCCATGCTTTTTACACCAGGAATGTCGGAAGGTCTTACTTGTATTGCCAAAAGCGTGTTTTGAAATACCAAAATTGAGAAAGGAGCAATGTTTTCGAAACCAATGAAAATAAATCGCAAAAGAAAATCACAATTTTTCGGACATCCCCAACCTCAAATAGTAACAATGAAATTAAACTTTACTAATTACTCAAAACATGTATCTCTGATCATTATACAAGTGGCAGTATGTTAACATACTACGAGAAAAACCTGCTTCTGACAGCGGTGTCATAAGCCATTCTTAAAGGAAATACCTGTTGTGACACCCGTGTTGCAGCTCATCCTGTAAGGGTTAAGCAGTAAACAAGCTTTAAGATGATATGTAACAAGCAGTATAATCAGTAAGATGTATGCAAAACTAAGTTTGGTCATAATTTTTGCATCAAACTGATATGTTAACTTAATAAATAAGCAGCACATTATTGAAAGATTTTTGTTAGAATATTTCAGAAACTTTTTCTTACCACCCATCAGGATGCAAATGGTTTGCAAAACCTTGGAAACAACAGGTTTTTTAAAAATTTATAGGTTTTGTTCATCAAGATTATTTACATAAATATACTATTTACATTGTGTTATAGTGCATTTTATGTTGCCCTTCAATTGTAAGTTGTCATGCAACATTGTATGTGAATTGTATGGAATCTTTTGCACTTTAAAATGAATGGCTCAGGAGTAAAACGTAATAAGTGACATATTTGTCATTATTGAGTTCCTTCAGTAGAAAGGTTATTTGATAGACTAATCGGGACTGGGCCTACAGTTTAAAGTGAGATCCGAACCACTTTGTGCCTCCACCAGGTATTGAACCCGGGACCCCTTGTTACATGGGGACGACTCTACCACTGCGCCATCGGGTAGGGCCTAAATTGTTTTTGTGTTGTGTTTATCAATTTCAGAAGAATTTCCAATGCAAATTGCATGACGTTAATTACATGCAAAGAGTGAAGGATGGTTCTTTTTATTTTGTAATTCAATTATCACCATGTTTTACTCCCAGGCAAATATCATTATCAAATATCATTTTCATGTTATTATAAATAAAAATGGGAGCCTCAGTAAACAGATGATACGTATCACACAGGTTCACTTTTTTTTTTTTTAAAAAAAAATAATAATTTCATGCACGAAATACCTGTAGATTTTTATATAGAAATGTCACTGTGTTTCAGGTAGAAAATTTCAACTTCAAAATGAAAGCAATGTACACAGCCCTGATGATAAGACGTGTGATACAAGCACAAAATGACACCAAAGTCATAGATGACAGAGACTATTATGGAAACAAAAGACTGGAGTTGGCAGGTTCTCTTCTCTCCCTTCTGTTTGAAGATTTATTTAAGAAATTCAACTGGGAGGTAAGTAAAATGCAGCAAGTAGTATAAGTAATTATAATATACAGAGTATTCAAGAATAGTTCAGTTTTTAACTTCAACATTGATATGAAAACTTTTTTTGAGATATATTTTTTAATTTTAGCAGACGGGAGACACTCCTACATGCTAGCCCCTCAGGATGGAAACTTTTCAGACATAAGCTCGTAGAGAGATGAAACTTTTTTTATTATTATTATTGCAGTACTCTTAGCAGAGGTGAAATTGGTACATTTTACCTCCTAAAAATAATAATTCAAAAAAGAAGAAGAAAAAATTTTACACAAAAATTCATATTAGTTACCCCCTGTAGCCACCACAATAGACCGAAGTTAGTGAAAAATGTAGTATATCCCAGTGATATGTTCCTACAACTGTGCCAAGTCCCTTTGAAAATTTGTTGAAAAAAATAATAAAGTGTAAGAGAAACAGTGTAGCTATTTTACGGAATAGATATCTGGAAAATTGCTTCTAGCATCAACCCTATGAACATTGTATGCACCAAATTTGCAGAGAAGTACAACAAATGACCACTCTTTCAGTGGTCTCTTTCAAAATTTTGAAATAAAAGTCTAATTTATTCATGCAATTTTTTAAAAAAATATATAATTTTTGGGTAATTTTGAAAATAAAATGTATTGAATGGACCCTTAAATTCACAGTAAGTATGGAGCAAATTTTTGTTGGTAACTCATGAATAATAAAGCGAACACAAAAAAACTCTTAAAATTGTAGGAAAAATGTCTTGTTATTTCTTAACAAATTCTCCAATTGACATATATAGGGAAGCTTTGTGAATCATGAAAAGAATTTTGATATGCCATTATCTGAATTCATATTTAAACTTTTTTGTTTTCAGTTGAAGATGATTGCAGACAAAAACATTCCTAAAATCAAAGCAGCACAGTTTGATATCGTAAAGCATATGAGACAAGATCAAATTGCAATGGGGTTGGAAAATGCAATTTCAACAGTAAGTGTTGCATGCGTATTCCTTTTTTTCCTTTCAGTAATAATTGAATGGCTCAAGAGTAGAACTGTTCAAAATTGCTTTGACGTTGATTAAGTTCCTGCACAGGTGAGAGATGTATAATAGTGAATGAAGTTCCTTTAGAAGCTGCTGATAGCCAGAAACATGCGGGAACATCTGGGTAGCCCATAAACCACAATGCAGTGGTCAAACTCTCACTTGCATTTTTCTGTTTCATAGTTTTGTGTTATCAAATGTACTCATGTGCTGCTCGATTACAATATTATTCAATCTCTTATTTTTAGAAATTCTCATTTATATACAGGGTGTCATTTTAATGGTGCCGATAGACCATGGAAACTTATAGAGGACATCAAAAGAAACAACTTTTCTCAGTAACATTTTTCTCGTTGGTGCATCATTTCAGCGCTACAGTCATTCAAGAAAGCCCGTTTTGCTGCCTGAATGCTGGCAACCACACACAACATTTGGTTGCATTTGTGACGTCATATCCCGTCGTGAAGAGATGCGTTCCAGGGTTGCCATATTCTAAGAAAAATGACATACTACAATCAGACACATTATGTACTGTACAACAAAATGAGAAAACACATTGTAACTTAACAGGAAGTAAACAAACAATACGAAAAATGGTAGAAAGAAAATAGAATTCAAGTGGAAGTGGTCATATTGAATTTTGTCTCAGCTTACATGTCAAATATTTGCACATCTAGTTACCAACTTGGCATCTACAATTTAGACTATCCACTTTGTCCTTCTGATACTAGTTGTCTGTGACACACTGAACAGATGACAAAATAGAAATGAAAGAACTCAAAATTCCAAAGGTAAGCAACTCAGGGCATTATGAGGCAAGTGGCAAAAGGACAGTTTAGTTTCCCTTGGTACATAAGGTTTAGCAAAGTGCGGGGACAAAAGTGGCAATAAGTGGGGATTTTTGCAAAGAGATTTGCAAATATTTGGCATGTAGCTGGGTGTAAACAGCCACATGTAGCTGGAAGTCCAATAACATTTATTGTTGTTGATATTTGACATGTAGGCTGAGACAAAATCCGACATTGACACTTCATTTTGAATACATTTTTTACCATTTCTCATATCGTTGGTTCACTTCCCCCTTCGCTTGAGATGTTACGCTGCTGTGTGTCCAGTACCGAAATCCTCTGAGAACAGAAACATATCTGTTATCTGTCCCTGCTAAAATATTTGAGTAAATCTTATATTACCACATATATATATATCTGAGCATGGCTTTCTGCCCAACAGCTCAATAGAAACAAACCTTGGTGAAAAACTGCATTACGTAAGCATAGTATTTATGTATGTACAAGTACATGTTTCTAAAAATCTGTTATAAATATATGAAGCGGTTGTATCCAGACCACCAAAAACTTATTTTTGAATTTTTTGGGAAAGCAAATAACAAAAGTAAGATTTGAAGATATGAATCTTTGATTTCATCACATCCAAATGTAATGCACTAGATTTAGAATTTCCTCTCTACTGTAATGTGTTGATTGAAATAACTTGCAATATTTTGTTAAGTGATCCAGATAACTTCAAAAAGGACATTCTTGTTATAAATTCAGAAAAAAATTACAAATAATCCATGTGACTAATGATGGGGAGTTTTTTCTGCACGACTACTGCAGTGTTAAAGGCACAGTAATTTCTATTTGCCAGTCTCTGTAATAGTAGTGTGCAAAGTTTTTACGTATTGCTATGCATATTTCATAGTCTCAGTGTATATGATGCACATGTATTGATACACCATCTTCATGTATTTGTTATAGGGAAATTGGACAATCAAGAGATTCAAGATGGAAAGGCTTGGAGTAACCCAAGTATTGTCGAGACTCTCTTACATTTCTGCCCTTGGTATGATGACGAGAGTCAACTCCCAGTTTGAGAAGACCAGGAAAGTGTCTGGGCCTCGATCTCTTCAGCCTTCGCAGTGGGGGATGATGTGCCCATCTGATACACCTGAAGGAGAGGTTAGTGTACAAACTTTGTGTGTGTATGTGTGTGTGAGTATGTGCATGCGTGCATGTGTGTCTCTTTCTTCTATAACAGAATGGTTAGCACAGCATGCTACGATGCCAGGGGTCGTGTGTTCAAATTCTGACCTTGGCATTGATGTTCTTTGTGTCCCTTCATCAATTTCATTATGTTGTCACACATCCTCATCATAACGATTGGACAAAAGTGGAAAAAAGCGCCTTAAAATAAAATTACTAATTTGCTCTGCATCAGTAAGAATGTGACGGATCATTGATGTAGATTCGTATGGTGGCCATGTTTGAAATTCCTCCAAGAATTTGTAATTTGTGTAATTATGAAAAATTATGAAATATGTCTGTGGTAATCGTTGTAATGTCATCACCTTGTAATCAGTGGTGCCCATGGGGCTCGAGCCCACCTAAAAATTTAATCATCATCATTAATATTTTCTATTGTGATTCATGGTGGATTGCATATTGAAATTAATAAATAATATATTTTTAAGAAAATAAATAAGATACATTGTTGGTGTGCATTAATATCACGATATATTGAAGGATGATTTATGAGGGTTTACTCAAGTGTTTGAGGGCATCAAATTGCCCCTGTTTGTAATCAATGTGGTAACGCATTGTAGTGGTTTGGATCCTATTTTGAACTGCTGGTCCTGTCCCAATTATCCTATTCGAGCATTAAGTGGACTTAAAACATACTTTGGCCTGTATTACATATGCCCCACAAAATTACCTGTAACCTTTACCAGTTGGCTTGTTGAAATTTCAACTGTCACATGCATACCCGATATACATGATACACGATATTTCAGTTATATCTTTTTTAATATTTAGTATACTAATGAAGGTATGATATACTCGAATTATAAAATAATATATCCATTGTTACTACTATTAATAAGCAAAGTTTGAAAAAGTCCTTTGTTTCCCTTCATTTGCCTTTGTTACTGCCATATTATTATGCGATAGATTTCTAGATTTCTAAAAGTTTTTATAAGTTCAAAACTACTGCTTCTTTTTGAAAAATTAAATTCTTCAAACAAGAATGATGAATGGGCAAAGGCCTGTTTGTCAAAATTTGACCCGATCACAAGTTAGCATGTGGCAGCAATTAATGTGCCATTTCCTGTAAACTATGCACTATATTTCAGTTGTCTTTTTTGTTCTTTAGTTTACATTTAAATGTATTTTATATTCAAATTACAAAACAATATATACATTGTTACTATTATTAATAAGTGCCATTTGAAAAAGCACTTTGTTTCGCTTTTGTTACTATGGGATAAAGTGAAGATTAAAGGCTGTAACTCCTCAACCACTGCAACTTTTTGAACAATTTAAATTGTAAATGTAAGAATGAGTAAAAAGCAACATCTTAAGTAACATCAGACATTTAAGGGTCCAGGGGGAAGGGGGAGGGCAAAGGTCCAAAGTTTGAAATTTTCCATAATTACACAATATTTCCGAACCCTGTAATTTCCGTTTTTTATTTCAAAGTTGCAGCATAATGCAGCATGTGCATTACATATCTTCATAGAGTTGTGTTTTGTCATGCTTCCCTCCAAATTTGGTCCAATCAGCATCCATAGGGCCGATGCTAGAAGCGAAATTCCTGACATTGTCCCAAAGCTGGCAACAACGGTTGTAGGTATGTACCACTGTTACATACTACATTTTTCATTCACTTTGGTGTATTGAAGGAGAAGGGGGCAATGGGGGGGGGGGGGAACTTCAACTTTTCAACAATCCAGATCAATTTAAATACAGTCCAGGAATCTTTTTTCCAGATCAGTTTAAATTAGTGCTGAGCAGATACCACTTTGAACCGATACCAATACTTGATACATTCGATTTTAAAGTAACAAAGGCTAGTTATCGACTCATACTACCTCATCACATCACATTCCTTTAATAATATTAAATAACTCCCAGATTATTCTGATGTAGCATCATAACACTTCAAAATGTCTTATGATATTTGGTAATTTTCTTTTGTTTGAACTTGCACACTTACATTGACACACACACACACACACACACACAAAACAATGAAAAGCTGTGTATTTCGTCTCTTCTTCAGTTTCATATAAACACCATTCAATCATTTTGTTTTGGATAAACTGGAGAGGGAGGAAAGTGACATAGAAATATATGCAAATACAGCTATTAAAATAAGGACACTCTATACTATACTGTCCATCATTCTCTGTCTTTTGCAATAAGAACAAGTCACTGCGGTATCGGCTGATACCAACAGTCACATAAGAGACTTACACAGAAGAAAAGAGTAAGAGAAGAAATTGTTGAATCCACAACCCTCTTTTCGCGCCTGAATGTAAATAAAACTAAACGAAGTCCACAGCGACATTCACCTGTCTTTCTCAAGAACTTTGCATTCATCTGAACCAGAAACAGGCGTGTATGGTTGTAATGTTGGTTGTAAAAATGTCCATCTTCCTTACCCCATGAGTTTGCGAACAAGAATTGGAAACAAATGATTACTTTTATTTACACAGCCTTTACCAGGTACTTGCATGCCTTCCAGAAGTTAGGCCGTAGCTTTCACTTTGCCTATGTCTTTTGATCTTGTCAATCATCTGTTTCCCAGGAGGATGGGGGTTTGTCCAGTATTTCAGGAAAAATCCATATGTGGAACTTCTTGCAATCTTCTAGAAGGAAGGATAATGATATTGGATGGTATCAGTGGGAAAATTTCAACCGCCCTAGTTTAAATAGGGTCCAAGTACCACTTTGAAATGATAGAATATTCAACTTGATAGAATATTCAACTTGGACCAAATTTAAAATGTGCAAGAAATAATGTTCGGGTCTTGTTATGGAACTCAATAGAACCCATTAGAATGCATGTGTTCCTGGATCTTTAACAATCCCAGGAAAGAAAATCAGCAAGTGTAAATGGATTCTAGACCGTAAACAAACATTTTATGTTAAAGGATTTCAATTCAGTCCAGGAACCTTTTTTCCAGATCAATTAATTATTATGGTCCAGGAACCTCTTTTCCAGCTGAATTTACAGACAGTCCAGGAACCTTTTTCAATGAAACAGAATGCAACTTGTACCGAATTTAAATTGTGCGAGAAAAAAGGTTCCAACCCTGCAGCTGAACCACAATTAGCATTTATGAGTTCCTGAACCTTTAAGAACCCTGCCTTATAGACAAATCATTCTCTCATCTATTCATTGTCATAAGAGGAATATAACTACAGGTGAGCTAACACGATACGTGACTTTTCCCTTCTGCTTAAGTCTCTTATGTGACTGTTGGTATCAGCCGATGCAACACTTTTAGGACGTATACCTTGGAAATTATGCAAGGTGCATAATTTTTATTCTTTTAGCAACAAGATTGTGCAGAAAAATGAATTTTATGAATGAAAGATTATCTGATTTGAAATTATGAATATTTTGAAGCAATACTCGGGTAGGTTGCTCTGATATATTTCCAGTGGATGAGTTAGATTTTAAAATTTATACATGTTCTGAACTACTTTGAATTGTTACAATTTCCATGTACAGCAGTGCTATCAGTATCAGCTCAGGGCTGTGCAGTGGAATCTCGATTTTAATCTTTTCACGGGGACCATGCTGAAAAAACTGAAAACAGAGAAAAATGTAAATCGAGGAAACTTTATTAGCATTTTACTATGTTGGGACCATCAAGATTGAATGTACAGGGTAATTCAAAATGAATGGTGCAACTTTACACAGTTCTTATGACGTTATTAATTATGATAGAAAATCAGACAAGGCATCAATATAAAGAAATAAACTGGAAGTTTTATTCCCACATAGTGGGCTTATTCTCCTATGCTCCACCAGGATCGCCAGTGTTGCAAAATGGCTAATGACCAGTAGAAGGCGTATTGTGTGTTGGAGCTATTGAGAACTGATTCAATCAGAATCGTGCAACACATGCTTTTCTGTAGTAATGCATATGTTTTACCCTTCTGAAAGATTTGCCAAAGTTACATCTGCAAATTGTTAGTGCCTTCAAAACTGTTGACAATGACGTGCTGTCTCGTGCATAGCAAGTACTTGATTATCGTTTGGACCTTTTCCGCGTTACATGTGGTTCCCATGTTGAATCTTTATAATGCGAGTCAAGTGAGTAAAACGTCCAGAGTTCTTCTTTATTGTAGCATGACGTCGGGTAAGGTACGGGATCGAGTCACGCCGGGACGTAGCTCAGATAAATACGATAGGTCTTAAGTTTGACTTGGCTAACCACCTCTACCCTTAAGGGAGCTGATGAAGGATTGTTGGGAGCCTGTGATGTTGAACGCTACTCACCCCTTGCTGTAAGGGTGGGAGTACCTATATCTTCCTATGTGAAGGGGGAGTATTACAATTTCTGAGATAGGAAGTCTGTTACCAGTGACGCCTTTAATAATGCTGTGCATTTGAATTTTCTTTGCATTGGATGGAATTAAATGCTCAGGACAAATACTAATCTGGCTTGCGTTGTCAATCATAATTTCTAGGGGGTTATTATTTACATGAGTTTGAATGAAGAATAGGTTGTTCTTTTCAAGGATAGGAACTGTGTCAAATTTTGTCTTGCGTGTGGATCCATCCCATCGATTCACACGGTTTTTCAGTTTAAATCGCCCTTGTTTTCATTGTTTGGGTTATAAAAACAGTCCCTGGTAGAGTGATTTGAACGGAAACAAATCTGGCATTGCGAAAACTGTGAATTTTGTCGCCCCCCGACTGAATTATTATTTCCACCTCGAGATCTGAAATTACGTCTCATGCCGCGAGTAGACCCTCTGCGATTTCCATTCCCCTGGCCGTAAAAAGTAGGCCGGGTCTGAAATTGATCACTGTTATTTGATTATATTTGATCCGCCAGGTTCTGTACAGTGTGGCACAACGCTTCAACTTTATTTTCTAATGTTAACGTTTGCAATTGATTTGTGACTGAATCTAATTGGTTCGCTGTTGGACCTCTAGATGGCAGAACTGCGTTGCAAGACTGTGAAACGGCAGAACTGGACTGCGTGTTTGGAGCTTGACTGGAGGGGAGGGAAGGAGGGGCTGTGGGCGTGGTTTGTACCTGCCATGAGTTGGTCGGGAGAACTGGTGTTGCTTGATAAGATTGCTGCGGAAGAAAGTTGTAAGGAGCTTGAGAGATCTGCGGGAGGGGGGCAGGGGGGAATGCATCACAAATGACGAAGCAGGCTGAGGTGTGGGGAAAGGATGTGTGTTGCTAACCTGTGGTTGCGTACAGCTGGGAAACTGAGGGGAGGCTGTTGCGTAAATGGAGTGCATGTACTTAGCGGCATCTATCAGTTTCATCGCTTCACTTTGTTCCTCATTGCGTCTAGCTTGAATCAGCATGTCTTGCCTTTCTTGATTCTGCAGATGTGCAATAAGAGAACTTGTGTCGGTGAACTCTTTGTCTCCTATCGCAGCGATGTGTTTAGATCGAAGTCCCGACACAACATAGGAAAGGATTTGAGGGTTCGTCGCTTGCGGGAAGAATTGAAGGACGAGATTTTTCTTACGAATTACATAATCATGAATGGGCTGGTTAATTTCCTGCTTTGTCTCTAATAAAATTTGGATAGGCATGCTGACTAAGTGACTGCCTTTAAATAATGAAATTAATTCTTTCTTGATTTGCGGAAAGGTGAGGGTGTTGAAGTTTGGCTGCTTCTTGAGATCGTTCAAAAATGTGAGCGCTATGTCTGCGAGGAACAATGGCAACATTTCACGTTTTTTATTTTCCTCCCACGCGAAGTGCCCGCAATACTATCGAACTTTTCAAAAAACTGCTCAACTTCTTGAGGGTTTTTTCCTGTGAAGAGGGTGGGGTATAAGCCATGGGGTATATTTATGGACATTCTTGACGGGGATGGATTGATGGTGGTAGGGGTAGGATTGATGGTGGTAGGGGAAGAAAGTTGTAAGGAGCTTGAGAGATCTGCAGGAGGGGGGCAGGGGGGGATGCATCACAAATGACGAAGCAGGCTGAGGTGTGGGGAAAGGGGTGTTAGTTTTAGGTGTACTGGTTTGGGGTTCTGGGTGTTTCTAGACCACCTAGAAACTGGGGATAATCGGGATGTTGAGCCTTGGATCTGGTTATTCTGGGGGAAGGAGCGGGGGAATTAATAGCGGAGGCTAAGGAGAGAATCTGGTCAAGAGAACGGTCTAGCTCTTCGTGAAGAATAATTTGGGATTCGTTCATGCGAATTTAGGGAGGGGGAATTTTTTATGCACTTATTCACAAGAAATGGAAGATAGTGAGCGGAAGAGAAAATTTACGAGTGGGGAGTTTATAATACGAAGTGTATTATCGAAAAAGAAGAATTTCTAGGGTTGCTGCTGTGTGCGGCGGGGATTTTAAATTATGGGGTTTTGAGTGACGTAAAAAAAATTAAAATTTTCTGCAATTCCACGGAGTGGAGCCAGCTATCTCCACCATGTAGCGTGACGTCGGGTAAGGTACGGGATCGAGTCACACCGGGACGTAGCTCAGATAAATACGATAGGTCTTAAGTTTGACTTGGCTAACCACCTCTACCCTTAAGGGAGCTGATGAGGGATTGTTCGGAGCCTGTGATATTGAACGCTACTCACCCCTTGCTGTAGGTCTGGCCCTCGGCTTCTGGCGTCGGCGACGGTGACAGGTGATAGGTGCCCGCTGGAGAGATTGAAGATGACGATAAGAGACGGCAGGCAATTCGGCGACTTGAATTGTAAATGAACTGCAGATTCTTCGGCTGGCTTAATCCAGACTGCTTATGGACTTCTCGCTTGTTGCCGCCTCGTAACGTAGGGATCTCTCAGCAGGCCGTCGTCGTCTTCTCGTCGATCAGTTTGGTGGTGATATTGGAGCGAAGTGAGAGATCGATTTACTGACTCCAGGGGTTTTATACATTGGATTTGAGTCATAGGTTGGTGGACTTTGCACCTCCACTGTGCACCTGGGGTATCCCTGGATGCAGATGGAAATTTACAGTGGAGGTGCACTCACCGCTGGCGAGGGCCGTTGCCTTGCTGACTGTGCAGAGCCAAGTGGAAAATTCTTGTTGCTCGGCTCTGCATCCGGCAGAATGTGGGGTGAATGAGCGTTCAACTTGCGAGCTTCAGAGCGATGTTTGAGGCAAATTAATGTTTCTCCCTTTATGCTCCCAATTCCTTCATCATTATATTGATGCCTTGTCTGATTTTCTATCGTAAATAGTAACGTCATAATAACTTAAAGTTGTACCATTCATTTTGAATTACCCTGTATAATGAGAGGAATGTAAAATCAGGGTTGTGCTGTATATAACATCAACACAAACAAGCATGACAGTAGCCATTGTCTCCAGCTGTAGTTGTATACTTGCGAAACTTTTTTCCACTGATGTAGTGCCTTAGAAAATATTATTTAAATTTTTTCAGTCATGTGGTTTGGTGAAAAACCTGGCACTAATGACCCACATAACAGTTGAAGTGGAGGAGGGCCCTATTGTACGTCTGGCATTTAATGTAGGAGTGGAAGATATTAACCTTCTGAGTGGAGAAGAATTGAGCAGTCCTAGCATATATCTAGTCTTTCTCAATGGTAAGTAAGCAGAATTTTTCTTCCTTAATATGATATGATGTGATATATGTGATGGTGTATAATGAGAGACACATTTATGGTCAGAAAAAAAATTAGTCACACTGAATTTCAGGTTCAAAATATTATGGGCAGTACTTATTATTTTGCACTGCTTGTGATACATAAACAAAAATTTAAGGAAAACTACAAAATGTAAGAGCACTTGTAAAAGCAGAATACATGAATGACACCAAAATTAGCTTTGATTAAGGTGTTGTTTCTTTATGACAGTGAATAAGCTTTGGTTAAGGTGTTGTTTCTTTATGACAGTGAATATTTTTGGTATATAGAAATTTTAGGGCAAAATGAATGCTTGACCAGGACTCGAACTGGCTGGAACACTGTGCCATTTCTCTACCAACTGAACTATCGAGCCATACATTTCCACAGCACAAATGAAACAGGTGAAACCATGTCTGGCATGGTAGCTTAGTTGGTAGAGCATTGGCACAGCACATTGGTTCAAATCCTGTTCGAGGCTGCATTTTTCGTTGCAATTTCCACAATTAAACACCTCCTGTGTGTGCCAAATCGTAAGGTAATATTTTTGGTGTTCAAGAGCAGGTGTTTTTTATGGTTTCTGAATTTTAAGACCACAGTTAGCTGTGCAGTGTCCTTCAATATAAATATATTAATAACTTACGTTTTGCAAGTATCTATGTTGCTCCTGCGACGTTTCGGGACGCAACTGCTCCCTTCTTCAGGCTGTTCACGTTTAGGTTATATATAATTCATAACCACGTCGACCTCTCCATAGGTACAGGATATGGAATTGGTAAAAGGTGTGTGGTTAAAAAAAAATTTTTAAAAAAATCTAAAACCTAAAACCCATTATGCATCCCGAAATGTCGCAGGAGCAACATAGATACTCGCAAAACATAAGTTATTAATATATTTATATTACATTTGTGAGTAATTCGCACAACTTTCATCATGAATTAGTGTCCTTCAAATAAGTAAATAAAATATGTAGGAAATAGCTTGCATGCAATGCCCTTTCCTTACAAATGTTCTCCTTTTGCTGCATCAGGGGCAACACCTGTGCTACAAGTGCACGTCTGTATGTAGAGGAAACGATGAAATTTAACACGTTAGCACCAGGTATCTACGAAAAATTCTGCAGTGGACTCTTAAGGAAAAGTGACGGTTAAGAAACGTATTTTACCGTATCACATTAGTTCAATGTATTGACAGTGGCGAGGATTAGGGATGGGGGGCATGGGGAGCAGTTCCCCCTCCCCCATACTCACTTTTTGTCCCCGCACTGTGGGCTCTTATCAGTGGATTTGACCCAAAAATCATCTGCCCGAATTCCATTTTCAATACGATTCTTTCTAATTGCAGTCAGTAGAAAGTAAACTATCCTTGCCCCTCCCCCCACCCCCTGCTCAGTTAGGACACCTAATCGCTGCTACTGTGTACATACATTTTTAAACAACAAAAACAACATGTAAGTAACAAACGCCACATGAACGAAACACTGCAGAAGACAATGTATTACATTCTCACTAATATCATAATCGCGATACGATGCCAGGGGTCCCTGGTTCCCATCTTCGCAAATTGGCCGAAAGTAGCACAAAAAAGTGAAGTAAAATAAAGCAAATCAATCAATCAACCAATATCATATGTAATGGAACAAGTAAATTTAGGGAAACACATGACTCTGCATTCAACTCCATATCTCCTCAACCTCCGACTCTAAAGGCACGAAACAAAAACCAATCTCTAGAGGAAATCATAGGCTATGAATTTGGTTCAGTGACTTTAGGGCATAAATTACATAGTTTCTTATATATTTGCTGTTCTTTGTGTCAGAAACCAACTTTTACGCTAATTCTAAAAATTAAAGAAAATACTTGAATCTTTCTAAATCAATTAAGATTTATGGCAGCTCTATCAAACAAAAACCACCATTTAGCAAATTTTCTATTCTTTCATTTTGGTTATCTTAACTTTTTGTGTACAATGCACAGTTTTTGAGATATTGATTTTATTTAATTTTTAAGTTGAATTTTTGACGACATTTTCCAAGATGGCTGCTTTTCCCCAAAGATTTGGATGGCGGGTTTTTAATATATTGTTCACTATACCATTCCGCACAATCTGGCACAAAAAACATTTGTGTTGCAATTATTTCCAGGTAAGGCCTTTTTTTCCCGTTTGTTTTCTCGACTGACCTGGGCATGGGTGTTTGTTGAGTGTCCATTTATCAATTTCATGATGTCATCACTCATCCTTGCCTTGCTATTAGCCCAAATTGGAACAAAAGCAAAGTGAAATAACATAAATATATCAAACAATCAAGCAAACGTGCTATAAGGTCGGAATATTTCTGGCCTTGTCCCCACATAAGTGACTCTGGAGTTAACCCAGCATCAAATCAGTGGGTGGGTACCTAGAGGTAACCCTGGAGGGTAAAGGTGTCCAGAGCACAGTGCTGGACACATCACCTCCAAAATGGCTGCATTCGAGAATGTGTGGGGCTCTATCCCCACATCCCCTAAATGTGCGTTCATGGCACGGTGCTACCTTTACCTATTGTTGTGATGACGAGAGAGATAGAAAAGCGACATAGGTGTAGGAAAAATTCACAAACTTATAAAATATGTATTAACTAAATGAAACTCTTTCAGGAAATACATTAACTTGTACGTACATTTTTTTTTGCATTAGCATGAATACATTGAGAACACAATATTATGATGAAAATACATGTAATTCCTGAAAGTGCATATCTAAGTATTGATATTGTACAAATATTTCCTTACCGGTTCGATCCCATAAGTTGACAATGAAAAGTACTGTCACGTATTTAGCTAATGACTGCGGGCACTTTTATTTTGCCAGTTTCATGGAAAATCTCCTAGTGAGTGGCTGAGTAAATGGAAAATGCACTTGCTCGATCAAAAAATGCCTCTTAAGTTTCAAGTTAACATGTTCCTGCAACACTCTAATAATAATTAAAATAAATTGCTGTGACTAAAAGCAAATTATCTGTAAAAGAATTACTGTACCTTGACTCTAATTTGTCTCTGCTTGCATCTCCATAGGACGTCCATGGCTTATAATGTGCATGCAAAGTTTACGGGTGGAGCAGCTGCTCGCTCTGGTATTGTCAGTTGTCTGTGGTCAGACCAATTATAGAACCTTATTATTTCAGTAATGTAGGATGTGAATTTCAGCAATGTTTGAAGGCGTATTTCTCAAGTACCAAAAATACATAAATAAATAATAATAAAAAATGATAAAGTATTTCATATTGCCAAAATAATTTGCACGTTTTATTTGTGTATCATTATCCATAAAGTAGTTGTATTTAAAACACATAGCATCCTCGTTTCATAGTGAATTAACCACAGAGGATTAACGTGGCTGTACTTCCAGTCACGTGAACCTCCTTACAAGGCATTGAATGCACCACATAAAGGAATGCACAAACTGGAGGCTGATGGGGAACGACACAATCAACTTTAAATCAAGGGGAATATACTTGTCAAAACAAGCACCACAGACAATTAACATGGCTTTACAGAAAACAATTTCGATGTTTGTAGAATCGGCTGTCTTCATCCCAAAAGGAAACATTGTGGAATTGAATCTACTACCTAGAGTTTAGAAGTGTTAGAACTACTGAAAATCCATTTGAAGATAAGTAAGCTTTAATTGATTTGACCAATTTAATTTTACATCGATTTTCTGCTAATATTGGCTAATGGCGACCATAAATTGAATGATTAGATGAAAGCAATAAAGGAACAATCAAGAATGGATAAAGACACAAAATAGAAATACAACAGAGATTTATATTAACTGTAGTTCCAGGTGCCACAGACCCATTGGCCTGCAACAATACAGTACTATGCAGTAGAGAGGTTGACATTTTAGTGTGTCACGAAAAGGCTACCTTAACCTATGGGCCAAGTAAGCTGGGGAAAATAAACAAATTACCATGTAGCTACAATGATGAACTTAGATGGATTTCTTATATCCACAGATCTTTCTGCAAAACATATACTATTTGTTATCTCGATAATTATGCAAGTTTTCGTTGAACCACGTGTGCATTTCTTCCCCATGTGAGAGAGACTCCAGAAAACGAATGGCAACTTAGCAAATAATTGTTTAAATTGTTAACATACTTTCGTTGTTTGTTACTTTTCGTAGATATTTTGTAAAACTGTCAGTTTTTCAGTCGAGAAAACTTTATGCAGATTGAACAAACAATTGTTTGTTCCATGAAGCTTTAAAACTTTCTTAATAAGCCATTTATAATCCTGACATTCACACATATTCAGTTGTTAAAAAAAAGGGTATGCCATGAAAAATGTTCACTAACCCTCAATGGGTAAATACATTAAGTAATACTTATTTTTGTTAAAACCTCATATTGTTTAAAAATTTTCTATTCGACTTAAATCTTTGCCATTGTCTTGTCACTACCACCGAATGTGTGGAATGCAGTATTTTTCTTGTTGCTGGCACATACTAGGGCTCCGGTTCGTTCGTCTCTATGAATATGACATTCCATAGAACTATTAGATACATAATAGTTTTTCTTGTATGTACGCATTGCTTGCATTATAGAATTATTTTCCTGTAGTTTACGGTTATTACAAGCATAAGAAAACAGTTTTTCTTTGTGACGTTTCAGGAGAACACACGCTCCTTTCATCAGACATTTATTTTCATTTTGATTAAAGATACAGTTATAACAATGGTTAGTAATTTTTTAAACAAAAATAATCTGTTATATAATGGATGTTGTCAATGTTACATTGTTGTAATATAGCAACTTAACTGTGAAAAAAGCAGTCTGTTTTATTTTTATTTCAGATTTTTAAAAAAAAAAAAATAATAATAATAATTATGAATCCAAAATATCATCAGGTAATTCAAATTCATCATTGATTTCACAAAGTCTCTTGATGTTTTCTGTTACATTAAATTTTAAAGATGGTGGCTTACTCCATTTGTGAAAAAGAAAACTCCATACTGGATCTATGTTACCATTTTCATTATTTAATTTATTCCAGTGTTCTTCTGCAATGAACGAAGCTTCCCAGACATTCAACTCTGTGTTTCCCGTTAATCTTTTTAAAACCCTTCTCTTTTTAATCAAATGCTTCTCTTCGATGATATGACTTGACAAACCTGTTCTTGGGTTTAGATTTATAATGTCCAAATCGTGTTCGTGCCATCTTATTGCCATTTTCCTTGCTGTTTGTCCCACATAATCTTTTGAACATGAACAACTTATATTATATATTCCTGTGGTTTTGTTTGGAATAATGAGTATCGTATTGCAAGTTTTGATGTTGAAAATTTATATCCTAGTGTCCCAATAGAAGGTGCCACAGATGCATTACACAGATGGCTTATTGAGATGAAGGTTAACCCAGTAGAATCATGGGAAATGGTTCGATGGTTTACTGTATGTGCAAATTACAATTACTTTATATTTGATGGCAAAATATATCAGCAAAGTAATGGTCTATCAATGGGAAACCCAGTATCCGGAATCATCTCCAGCATTTTCCTTCATTACATAGAATCTCCAATTGTTAATGCCATAGGTGCGGATATCAAACTCTACATCAGATATGTGGATGATGTGCTAATTATCGCTAAAAATGAGAACACCATCATGGACGTATTTAAATTGTTAAATGAATCACATCGTCGCATAAAATTCACTTGTGAACCCATGAATAACAATGTAATTTCTTTCCTTGATCTGCAAATTAAGACAACTAACTCAACAATTCAAACATCAGTCCATAGGAAAAAATTAGCGGGGGAAAAATACATCCATGCCAAATCAGAACATTTGCGTATAACAATGGATAACATATTTTTTAATTTTTTCCTGAGAGCACAAAGACTATGTTCTAATAATGAGGATATCAAAAATGAAGAAGAAAGGCTCTTTAATATAGCAAAAGAAAATGGTTTTCACACTAACAGAATAAACCAAATCAAAAAACAAGTTGCAAGAAAACTAAAGGAAAAGAGAAATACAGACAAAGATGAAAAATCTGTTGAAAAGAAATTTGTGTGCATTCCATTCCACAAGGGATTCTCACATAAAATTGCAAAAATTTTTAGAAGTTTTAATTTCAAAATTGTTTTTAGATCACCAAGAAGTTTGGAATGTACATTTAATGAATTCAAAATGAGAAACTCTCTACCAGATGTGGAAACCACAGGAATATATAATATAAGTTGTTCATGTTCAAAAGATTATGTGGGACAAACAGCAAGGAAAATGGCAATAAGATGGCACGAACACGATTTGGACATTATAAATCTAAACCCAAGAACAGGTTTGTCAAGTCATATCATCGAAGAGAAGCATTTGATTAAAAAGAGAAGGGTTTTAAAAAGATTAACGGGAAACACAGAGTTGAATGTCTGGGAAGCTTCGTTCATTGCAGAAGAACACTGGAATAAATTAAATAATGAAAATGGTAACATAGATCCAGTATGGAGTTTTCTTTTTCACAAATGGAGTAAGCCACCATCTTTAAAATTTAATGTAACAGAAAACATCAAGAGACTTTGTGAAATCAATGATGAATTTGAATTACCTGATGATATTTTGGATTCATAATTATTATTATTATTTTTTTTTTTTTAAAAAAATCTGAAATAAAAATAAAACAGACTGCTTTTTTCACAGTTAAGTTGCTATATTACAACAATGTAACATTGACAACATCCATTATATAACAGATTATTTTTGTTTAAAAAATTACTAACCATTGTTATAACTGTATCTTTAATCAAAATGAAAATAAATGTCTGATGAAAGGAGCGTGTGTTCTCCTGAAACGTCACAAAGAAAAACTGTTTTCTTATGCTTGTAATAACCATAAACTACAGGAAAATAACTATTAGATACACTTTAGAACACTCCACTTGACTATAAAGACACACAACAAACAAAGTAGAAGGTAAGAAACAATAAAAGAGTGAACTCAACCCACTAAGGATATTTTTGGTTCATAACAGAAATTTTTCCAAGTCAAGAAATTCCCACCCTAAAATTCCCTTTTCCTACATTAAATTCCCGTATTCTGTTTATCATTCTTTTAAAAAATCTTCAAAGAGAAGTACAAAACTTCAGAAGTTTATAGGTAATGAAACAGTTTAATCACAAGAAATCTGAATATCAGTACGTAGCTTTGGAGAGCAATTTATCAATGCCAAACCTAGCATAATGATACTAAACCTAGCACAATTTGAATTGAATTTCGTTGACACCTAGCACTGTGTTTGCATAATGGGAAAATCTAACATAATTTGCAAACTTGCTCCTCTGGGAGGGAGAAATTCGCTTCAATGATCGATATTTTGAGAAAAATAAAAATAATAAATAAAATAACATCCATATCTTATTTCTGGTCCAGGCTTTTCCAACCACTCCCTCTCCTCTACATATTTTGTTTATTTTCCCATTTACCTCGTGAGGAACATTTCATGACAAGAATCGGGAGAAATACTTTTATCTGTGATTTTACATTTTACTTCAATTGTATATAAATAGATGTATGATTTTTTTAAGTGTAGTGATGAAAATGACAGTAAATAATTAAGTGAATAATGTACAATATTCACATCATTTTTAACGTTAACCCTCTCTTCGTTTCTACGGTTCGTTTCATTCTACATGTTTTAAACACTTTGTTAGTTTACTTGCTTTGTTACTGCGATAGAAAGTTGTATAAATGTGTGTGTATGCAGCGTGTGTGCATAATCTAATTTAAGTATCATGTGAGATAGAATAAGTGATTAAGAGGAGATGAAGATAGTGGTGATTATACTAAGAATGAAAATGAGAAGTAAAGAAGGTTGTCGTAAAGAATTATATAAACTGGATATTGTTTTTTTGTTCATGTGTAAACTATCAAGGAAAATGATGAGAGTTGCAAATAGTTATGGGTACATAATTATCACTTGATTGATTTGGATTATTTTTTCTGCTTTTCTGATACTTTCGAGGATTGGCGCTGATGTGATTAGATTGATGAAAGATCAGCCATGCCAGGATTCGAACCCGAGACCCTTAAGAGTCTAATGTACTGTGTTAGTCACTCCGCCACGGAGGTCGGTTGTGGGATATATGTTAAATGCACGGCTTAGATTTTGTCTAACTTATAATTTACATAATTAGCATCAGTTACATTGTGATAATTTTCTATTTTGTTCCAGTTACTTGTTTGAAGTTCTTGATACAGTTTAAAGAAAAATGTTTCTTTTTGTTTAATTGGTCTTATCCTCGGCCACTAGCGACAGTTCGTTCTTTTGACAGCCACAAAATTCATATTTGTAGAGGACACCTATTTCGGCAGTGTGTAGTTTTATAGCTGAATAATATGTCATACACCATGATGGTTCAGGAAGAATATAGGCTGCACAAATGTATGCATTAGCTTCGTCTTCAGTTTTAATCTTTACAGATACTAAAGTCAATGGTGGGATTGTCTAGAGTACACTAGCTTTTGGTGGGTTGTTATTTATGTAAAACAGATAGTAACATGCCTCCTCCCAGGGATTTTCTGTGTACGTTTCATCGCGATCACATTTGAAGACAATTTAACTATTGTGAGAAAGTTCTTTGTTTGAAGACATTACCCAAAATTTCAAAACACATGCTACATCATAGTTACTCGGTAGAATACTCCGATAACACTATTTTGTTTTCGTTGTCTACCCACGTACATTCGGGTACATAATATCGAGTTGTTCTTCAGATTTATGACGATTGTTGTCATGAAAGTTTGAGATTTTGTGAAAGGTTTGATTCTGTAGTTAGTTTCCATGTGTTTTTCTCGAACTCACAGTCAAGTTATTGTTGGACAAGACATTTGAAACTAGGTTACCTGTATTGTTTTTTTTTTTAGTACTTTCTAAGGTACACTTTATGCACATATAAGATAATCGGGACTGGCACTACAGTTTAAAGTGTTATCCACTATGTAATGTTTCTCAACTAGGGTTTGAATCGTGGATCTGCTGATTACAATAAAACGACATTATCACTCCACCATTGGGGAAGTCATACTCTATGTGATCAAAAATATCTGGACACTCACTGGAATTAGGGCGTGAAGTTCGAAGCATCCTCTATCGGATGCACTGGCAATCAATACCGTGTGGGACCACTCTTGGCCTTGATGACAGCCTCCACTCTTGCAGGCATACTGGCAATCAGGTGGCAAAAGGTATGTTGGGGAATGGCGGCCCATTCTTCGTGGAGTGCCGAGATGAGAAGAGCAGTGGATGTTGTTTGGCATGGTCTGGCACGAAGTCGGCATTCCAAAACATCTCAGAGATGTTCAGTGGGATTCAAATCGGGGCTTTGCGCAGGCCAGGCCATAAGTGGGATGTTGTTCTCTTGAAACCACTGTCCCACACGGTCCACAGTGTGGATGGGCACATTGTTGTGTTGAAACACGCAATCATCATCCTTGAACTGTTCTTCTATGGTAGGCAGCATGAACGTTTGTAAAATGTCAACGTAATGATGTGCCGTCACAGTACCGTGCAAAACAACGAGGGGACCAGGCCCCTTCCAGGAAAAACATGCCAACACTGTCACCCCACCTCCATCGAATTTCACTGTGAGCACAACACAGGATGCTAAATGTTGTTCATGAAGCATTTGCCACACCCACACACGACCGTTGGATCGCCACATGGTATAACGCGATTCGTCACTCCACATCATGGATTTCCACTGTTCTAACGATCAGTTGCGCCTCTCCTTACACCATGCGAGGCGGCGCTTCGTGTTTTGTTGGGTGATGTGGGGCTTATGGGCAGCCGCTCGTCCATGGTAACAGAGTCGTCGTACCTCACGTTGCACAGTCATGCTGCTAGGATTACATCCTGCCCTGGTTTGGAATTCCTGTGTTATGGTGGCGATCGCTGATGGCTGGTTCTCTCGTACTACCCTATTCAACAGTTGGCGGTCTCTGTCTGTCAACATGGGCACTCGGCCAGAACGTTTTGCGGTTGTACACGTCCCATTACGTTTCTACTTTACTGTCACATCGGCGACAGTGGACTTTGGGATGTTTAGGAGGGTGAATATCTCGTGCACTGACTTGTTACTCCTATGGCACCCAATCACTTCACCATGTTCAAAGTCTGTAAGTTTCTTTGACCTACCCATTCTGCTGTCTCGTGCACTATGCTGCCTGTAGTGGGCCCTTGCTTGCCTCACCTCACTGTAGATGGCACCACAGAGTGGCCTACTATGCACAACACACATTTTGACTGATGTCCGGATATTTTTGATCACATAGAGTAGTTCTTGCTGTCACCTCTGAGGTGTCACTGGCACTAGCAAAAATGCCATTGGTGCTTCCTATCGGAGAATGGCTCAACTTCTTGTGGGCATTGAAGTTTTGATGAAGCTGGTTTGCTACCTGTAGTAATTATCTGCCTATTAACTTATCTGTGGTTGTACCATTCCTCCTTTGCGTTCTCCCTTTTCCCCTTTGTCTAACTCTGTCATGATCAGAGAGTAAACAACCATTTAGCTTTAACTGTTTACATTATAGGTAACATCCTTGGTGTTGTGAGAGATTACAAAAGGCTGGTGAGGGTGTTCCGTATGATGAGAAGGCGAGGCTTCATTAACTGGTTTGTGTCTATCTACATGCAACACAAACATCGTTGTGTGTACATCAGTTCTGATGGTGGAAGGCTGTGCAGGTGAGAAGTGTTAAGTACTTTATGAATCTTTTACGTTACATTAATACTCTGTTGTTTTGATATGAGGAATATAATATATGAGCTGATACGTCTTCGATCTGATACCAATGACGAAGCTTGTACCAATACTATTGCCAGAACAATGTAACAATCTAAATTCCAGCTGTACCATATCAGTTCAGATGAGTGTTTCTTTTATGATATTAATAGGATCATAAAATCTAAATAGTTATGTGTAACAGTGTTGCATAACCTTTTTGTAATCCATTAAGATAAGACTCACTCACATACTTACTCTCTAGCCTTCTTAAACTCGAAGGTTTATGGCGGCAACAATACAAGCCTCCCATTTGTCCCTACCTGAGCAAGATCAATCTCTCCCATCCCTACCACTTTCCTTTTGGTCCATATCAACTTTATCTCTCCATCTTTGTCTTGGCCTTCCTACAGGTATCTTACGATCAGGTTTCCGAACTCTTCTTTCCTCTCCCATTCGTGCAACATGGCCTGTTCATCTAAGTCTTCTTGATTTAATTATTCTAATAATATCTGATAAAACTGTTAAAGAGTGTCAGTAAATTCAAAACAACATTTTCTAATGTCTGTACCACTGTAATATGATAGGGTCTTATATGGACTGCCAATAATGCACATGGTACCATTTTCAAGGCTAGAAATGTATATTAATTCTTACAAAGGTGCCGTAGGTAAATGTTGAGCAGATTGAAAAATTGAACCACAGAAGAAATATGGGTTTATTGTATTGTTTATAAGATGACTTCGTATGTCCACAATGGCAATTTCAAATTATTTTTATTTCATATTATCCGAGTTCATTAAGCTATGTTTTCCTAATTGCAGAGTGGGATGCATAAGTACTACCAAGCAAATTGGCCATCGTTATATTTATTCTCTTCGTTTACGTAATAAGAACGTCAAGAATTGCATTAAGATGTCAAACAAACTGCTGACAATCTCTGCACCAGCATTCATGAAAATCCAGTCCTCCAAAGCAAATAGGATGCAACAGAAAAATTAATGAAAATAGTCATAGACAATTTGTCATTCAGTACTTGTGCATCCCACTGTACCTCATATAATTTCAAGCATGTTATAATGTCATCTGCTTTAATAAGATAATTCATAATCTTGACATAATGCTAAAACTAAAACACTATAACTATAACATGTAAAAGTGTGTGAAATGCTCCCCTGTGCTTTGCACCATGCCATGAAGGCGTATAGGGGGTGTGGAGTTCGGGCCCCACACTTCCTTGATCTCGGCCGAAGCTGGGGGTGATGTGATCAGCACCATGCCCCTGGCTACCTTTACCCCACAGAGTTTCCTCCAGGTACCCACTATGCGATGCTAGTTGGGTGCCGGAGCTGCTGCAACAGGTGGAGAAAGTCCCAGTTTCTCCCCTGCCGGGAATGAAACCTGGGTCTTTCGATGGTAGTCAGATGCCATAACGACTGAGCTACTGTGGCTTGACTATAACATGTGGTGTGCTGATATTTATTTGGTAACTGCAGTGGAGCCTGATTTCATGTTCCTAATACGAAAAGAAAAGGAATGTGAGACAGAGAGTAAATAGAGAGAAGACAGATTGGTCAACCAATTCTGTTAATCTGTCTCACTAATCACCTTGGTAAATGCCCTTGGTTAAATCTGAAGTCCTGACCGGCACATAATTGTACATATATACCTGTCTGGTGCGTAATAGTAACCAATCAGAATTCAAATTAATGTGTTAACAAAGTAGGAAGCTACGGATATATGCTGAAAAGGAAATACCAACTTACATTTGCTACGGAATAGCAGTTCTTTTATGCTGAAACAGTTATAAGTTATTATGCAAAATACGAGGCGTATTCGGAAAGTAAGTACCAAAAGGATGTAAAAAATAAAGTAAAATAGTTTCGTATCTTTTTTTATTTGCATTGCATTCTACATACCTTAAACTACTTTTCTACATAGTTTCCACCATTGTTCAAGTATTTGTCGTAGTGTGGCACTAGTTTTTGTATCCCATCATCATAGAATGTTCCTGCCTGTGACGAAAGCTATCCATGCACTGCTGCTTCGACGTCGTCATCCTCGTCGAAACGCTGACCAGCAAGAAACTTCTTCCCAACTCAGGGCTGTTGGCGGATGAACAAATTATTCCCAGCCGAATGACGTGATGAAATTTTGAGTTTGTTGTACCGTATGCGGACGAGCATTGTCGTGAAGCAACAAAATGCCTTCGCTAAGCATTCCGCATCTTTTGTTTTGAATTGCACAACGCAGCCGGATTAACGTGTCACAGCAGGCATCTTTGTTGGTGGTCTGTCCTCTAGGCAAGAATTCAACCATTCTTGCATTGAGAAAACATATCACAGACCGGACTTCACATTCGGCGGGCCGATTGATTTTCTTGTACATTTCAAACCTTCAGAAAACTACGAAGAAAACTCATGACCTGCTCCCACGGGTGCCTGTGGCTAACTAACGGATGAATGACAGCAAGAACTCACACGGTCGCGACTGCATTGCTACAGCGGCAATATTTGCAAACGGTACTGACTTTACGAATACGCCTCTTATATTGATAAAGAAAAAACAAAAGTTACAACATCAAATTATGCCTTGGTTAACAAGACCATCTATAACATATAAATGTAATTTAAATAAAGAAAATTTTTCTTTGAAATCCCCTCTTGAAGAAGAGTAAGTCTTTTTCTTATATTTTTATATGCATCAGTTCTAATTTGAGTATACTCAATATGTCAATTTCTTCATCCAGGATTTCTACAAGATGGCTTCAATCCTTCAATTTTCAAAGCTCCACATTTGGTTAAATCACATCCAAAATGTAGAAGTTCTTTAAATCTTATTCCTCCAAACATCCATTTGAGGTATTGCATTATTTGTATGCTTCCTTGATAAAGCAGGTGAAAGCAGATAACAATTCCCTGCTTCAAATTAAACTTGGCACTTTTCACACACCTTTGGGTTGTTTCACAAGTTCCAAACCTTTTTTTAAAGATTATGATGTTATCAAAGTACTTTCAAGATTCATTTTTTAAAAAAAGAATGCCTCTATATACTTTATACTTTAAACAAACTATTTAAGATTAACTTGTAAAGTATAATCTTAAAAATATCAATAAATGTACAAATATGAATCATCACAAATTGCTACATGTGTACTTATCCTTGTTCCATCATGAAATTTCTTAATTGCCATTTTTTGTATGTTGTTAGAAAATACCAAGCATGGCATCATATTATACACTGAACAGTCTTAAAGAGTTGACCTTTGTATATAAACCTTGATGCAAATTCAAATGTACACAATTTCAATAAATTTAATTATAAATTTGAATCTTGCTTGTTTGAAAGAGCACACATATTTAAAAATATTGTTTTTTTATGTTATCAGTCAAAAAATAACTGTTATAAATTTCAATTCGAAATATTGTACAATTCGATAATTTTGTACTAATATACAAATTGGCTTTTTTAAACATCATATTTATTCAAGTTAGTTCAAATAGTAATTTCAGACACATTTAATTGCATTATATGAATACATTTTGATTAATATGACCAAAATTATTATTATTATTATATGTGGAACTCTGAACTTAGCCTAACAATATATTATTATTTTTTCCATATTCCCCTGTTCTACATTTTCTCTCATTCATTATACATTCAATCCTTATGGTCCCAACATAGCAATATGTTATAAAATTGTCCTCGATTGTTCCACTGTATTAATTATGAAGGCCCACTGCTTTCATTGTTAAGTGTGTGCCTGGGTTTTGACCTCCATCCCAGACACCTGGATAGTGTACTACATACACTAGAAACTTTCTTGTGTGATAAGTAAACACAACACCATGAAACATTTCACAGACTTCTTGTTGTTTCATTAGTGGCCGAAAACTCTCATCAAAAGATAGTAAAGTACATTCCTTTAGAATTGGCATGGCCACAAAATCCAGATAATGGATATTTGGATAATCTGAAAATCCAGATAATCCAAATATCCCAATAATCTGAATAGAACAGATTTGATGAAGGATTTGTGGAAAATACATATGTACAGTAATAGAATATGTAGACAGCCCATAAAACGGATGAACAACAAACCTGTCCAGATAATACTCACACTCAGATATCTGGATAATCCTAAAATTGGATATCTGGACAATTCAGATAACCCAGATAGAAAATTATCCATATTTGTCTATTCTTACTTTAGAACCAGTCATCTTAAATAATCATCTAATATAAATTCAAAATGATGGAAACTTAGTGTTTTAATTTTTGTTTTTTGTGTATCAAGATTATATACAAATGTAACTATAAAAAATATGTGTGTTGGAAGTTTTCAATCTCATTTTTTCTTCTCTTCCGTAGGCCATATATAATTGTACACAACATGAGACCTTTGGTAACTGATCAAGCCATACGAGAACTGAATCAAGGATTTCGTACCTTTGAAGATTTTCTTCACGAGGGCCTCATAGAGTATCTAGATGTCAATGAAGAAAATGATAGTAACATTGCTTTGTATGAGAGTGACATATCTGAAGAAACAACCCACTTGGAAATAGAACCTTTCACTTTGTTAGGAGTCTGTGCTGGCTTAGTTCCATATCCACACCATAATCAGAGTCCCAGGAATACCTACCAGTGTGCTATGGGGAAGCAGGCTATGGGTAAGATGTCTTGCATGTAATTTGTTCTTTATAGAGCTGAGCTGATACCAATATATAAAACGTCTAAGGGATGACCTGGTAAGGCACCCAAAGATGTCATTTCCACGTAGTACACCCGGTAACTGCTTTTGCAGGCGAATGAGGCTCAGGGGTCTGGACCTACAGCCAATATAATCCTCTGTGAGGTTTCCCGTTCTTACGATAGTTATTGTCTTTCTATTCACACATAGTTAATTTAAAATATTTGTAAATTTGTTCCCACTCACCTCCTGAATTATACATTATATTTTAGCATGATATAGGGCATGTAATAGTGAAAATCAGTTTTTGCCTGCCATCTTGAAATCGGCTGATCTCGCTCAAATGCAATGGCGTACTTCCATTTTTAACTAACTATATCTCTGCAGTATTCATCCTCAGCTACTTCAGAACTTCTCATCATATGTAAATGTATTGTGAAAAATAGGTAGTTTTGACACCAATATGTTAATCACATAAGTAGAGATAACTAGAAAAACATTAATATATCATAAAGGAAAGAACACAGAAACATGATTCACATGCTGAAACTGGCAGATAGTAACGTTTCTCCAGCCATCTTTCGTTCCTATGATGTCATGATTTTTACAGCTTGTCAGTTTGCCAAGACCAGACCTTATGAATAGACCTTCCAAAGCAGGCTGGAAGCAGATCAACAGACCTTGATTGAGCCAATACCGATACCACTGGATTGGTAGGAATTGGTAAGAGTATCGATTCAAATTAGTATTGGCTCAGCCATAGTCTAAATGACTTAAAATTGGATAAAAGCAGTGCTTTTTTTTCTGGTGGTACGCAATGGTATGGAGTACCGGTACCTTCTTACAGATGATCACTTATGAACATGCTACAGAGTAGTTCATTTGATGAACAAACGAACTTTATAAGAGTACCGGAACCTTTCTTCCCAGAAAACAAAGCACTGGTTAACCTTTTGCCGCCCAAGTGTCTCGAACGAGATACCCAAATGTAACCCTCACTGTCCCAAGCATCTCAATCGAGACGCTGTGTCAAGGTCGTAGTTTTTACGTTATAACTTTTCTATTTGTGGCTAGAATTTCGATTTTATTTTTTTTATATTGTTCCTAACACATGTATTTAACAGAAATGGTTTTTTGCATTTTTTTGTCTTCATGAAAATGGAGGGGAAAAGGCGGGAAAAGGTACTTCTCTTTTGCGGCTCTTTTCAAGGTCAAATTTTTGCCGACAAAGGAAGACCGGCTTTGTTGTTCTAAAGCAATGCTTTTCACTCCCTCCTCCTAAGTGCATTCGAAGGAAGCTTGTTTATCAGTATCCGATGTCAAAATGAAAGTTTTCCGTGAGGGTGCAAGCAGGGGATGGGGGGAGGGGGAAGACTGGTTCTTGAATCTGCGTTGTGAGAATGGAATTTCGAAGCGCGCTGAAGGAAACCTTTGTTGTTTTTTTTAGCACAAGTGTCCACAAGTGGCAACAGGGGTTACCCAGCATTGTCTAAAAATAGAATTTCAAGCAGCTGCAAGAATTGGCGCTCATTTTTCACTACGTTGTAGCTTTTCGTCCGTGAATGTTGTGCGTAGGTGTCGTTTTCTGCCCAAGTGCAAGGACATTTTTTGGGTGAAGTGACAATTTTTTAAAATAATTTTTTGGGGTTTTCTCCCTTACCCCTCCATATATACGCCAAATTTGCATAAATTTTGCATTTTGACATTTTTTCGGGGGTGGGGACACCATTTTTTTAAAGAAAAGTATTTTTGAGGGGATTTTCCCCCTTTCCCCCTCCATATGTATGCCGAATGTGCATAAATTATATATCTTCTGAATCTGTGATTCATTCTGCGTACAACGGTATATCGTTCATATCTCCAGGGCAAATAGTCTCTGAGCTAAAGTCATTTCAAGGTACCGCTGCATTTTGAAGCTTGAATCAGTGGCATGCTGACAATTCCTTTTGGGGGTACAACTCAAGTTACATTGGTCATATGATAATAATGCAAATATTTTTGTGTTCCTTACATGTCAGCGATAATTTCTATGTGCATTTTAAACTTTTCATATCCTTGTTTTCAGGGGGGGGGGAGAAACCCCATTTTTTAAAAAAAGTATTTTCAGGGGATTTCCCCCCTTTCCCCCTCCATATGTGCGCCGAATGTGCATAAATTATATATCGTCTGAATCTGTGATTCATTCTGCGTACAACGGTATATCGTTCATATCTCCAGGGCAAATAGTCTCTGAGCTAAAGTCATTTCAAGGTACCGCTGCATTTTGAAGCTTGAATCAGTGGCGTGCTGACAATTCCTTTTGGGGGTATAACTCAAGTTACATTGGTCATATGATAATGATGCAAATATTTTGGTGTTCCTTACATGTTAGTGATCATTTTCATGTGCATGTCGACACTGTCATGTACTTTTTGCTTGAGGGGAGGGTGGGGG
This sequence comes from Lepisma saccharinum, assembly GCF_977018435.1. Taxonomy (NCBI): domain Eukaryota; kingdom Metazoa; phylum Arthropoda; class Insecta; order Zygentoma; family Lepismatidae; genus Lepisma; species Lepisma saccharinum. Next base: position 47,864,245 of record NC_139246.1, read on the forward strand.
AACAAAATTCTTTTTCCCGAAATTTTGGAATTTTGAGAGTTAGCCCCCTCCCCCCCCCCTGCCACATATACACTGAATTTGCAAAAATTTCATATAGTCTGAATCTCTGGTTCATTCCGCGTACAACGGTATATCACTCATCTCTCTAGGGCAATTAACCTCTGATCTACACTCATTTAATTGAAACTCTGCATTTTGCTCAAAATCGGCTCGGGACAGAGAGGCTTACATGTGAAAAAGGCCTTGGGCAGCAAAAGGTTAAAAGTTACAACTACGACTTGACTCCATGATCATGGCAGAGGCATAGACTGCCGTTTCCTGCATGTGTGGAACGACTTGACTCCATGATCATGGCAGAGGCATAAACTGCTGTTTCCTGCACATGTGGAACACCAACAAAACAAAAATATGTCTTGGCACTTTGTCTCAGTTTTGAAATGTTGAACATGCATGGCATGAAATATCACTTTTCTTATTCATTAACAAAATGACAGAATTTTGAATTACATTATGATCGATCTATGGAAATATTAATTGGTAAAATTTATTAGCCTGTCAGTAATTGTATTAATACAAGATGTAAGCTATGCTATGTGTATTGATTTTGCATACAATTTTTGTATTTGATCACTAAACATACTGTTTGATGATAACTACAAAATGCAGTGTATCTATAAAGATGGTAGTTTTGTCTTCGACACAATTACATGCGTGATTGTTATGCCTAAAGCAAGCTGAGAAATAACTATTGTTATAAGATTGTTAAACAGTTACTTCAAAGGTTCTGGGTTTAAATCTTTGTCTGGGCATGACTGTTCGTTTGTAAGTGTCCGTTTGTCAATTTTCATAATGTAACTACAGTGGAACCCCGATTTCACGTTTCCTGTTTTACATTTTTGTGCATTATACACAGAGTTTCAAAAAGAATCATCCGATTTCGAAGTCATTTAACTTGGTAACCGTTCGCTAAAACACATCGAACAACGTACTGTTAGGAAGACTATATTCGTGAGTTTCACATGATTGCCGGCAGGTAGCAGTAACGCCCCCGTGCTTGCATCAGATTCAAGCTGTGTGATTTTTCTTGTGGGGGTACATTAAAGACACTGTTTATGTGTCTCCACTTCCGACTACTGTGGATGAACTGCGAAATTGGATCACAGCAGCAGTGGCTCCAGACATGGTTGCATCTGGTTGGGACGAATTCTCCTACCGTATGGACATATATCGAGCTTCCAAAGAGGGTCACACAGAGCACTTATGAACATTTTTTATGTAAAATTTATTTATAGCTGTGTATTTAAAAACAATTCCAAGGTGCTGGTTTGATAAATAAAAAATATATAGCCTTTTGAAATTGGATGATTCTTTTTGAAACACCCTGTACATTCAATCTTCCTGGTCCCAATTGAGCAAAATGATGTAAAATTTTCCTGGATTTTATATTTTCCTGGATTTTATATTTTCCTGCATTTTAAGTTCTTTCAACTTGGTCCCCTCAAAAATGTAAATTCGAGGTTCCACTGTAGTAATAAAAAATATAATGCATTGTAATACAGATTTTATATTTATGGAAATCATTGTGTGGAAGTTACATAGATTCCTTAGTGAATTGTTTCCAGATTATTATTTTAAATATTGTCTGTTTTTTTCATACAGGAACAATTGCATACAACCAGAGGAACCGTATTGATACACTTATGTATAACTTAGTGTATCCTCAGGCGCCAATGGTCAAATCTCGAACTATTGAGTTGATAAATTTTGAAAAACTTCCTGCAGGACAGAATGCTACAGTTGCAGTCATGAGTTACAGTGGTTATGATATTGAAGATGCATTGGTTCTGAACAAGGCTTCTATTGATAGAGGTGAGTGTTGAAAATCATAGTTCTAAAGTTTAGTGCACAGCTATTTATTGTTGCAGCTCTACATTTTGTTTTGGGCATGTAGGTCTTCGGTTCGCCCACAGTTGTCACAAAACTTTTTAGTAAGCTATTTCATAACTAATTGCATAGAAACATAGTACTAAGGTTTTCTGCAAATCTGTTTTTAGATTTATTAATTTCAGTGTCCACTGCCCCCATCATCATTGGAACTTGTTGCATTGTTGCTTGTAACATTTCTGCTGTTTTTTTTTGTTTCTAGATTGCCACTAGGTGCACTGTTGTTGCCTATCTGCCTGCAGCCATGTCATCTGCAGAAACAGGCCAAGCAACAACGTAACAAGTTCCAAGTGCCACCAAAATTAATAGAACAAACTAAAAGCATCTTCATGGAAAATGTGAGTGCTAAGTTTCTCTGTAATTATTTAGTACCGCATCTATCGTTTCTCAAAATATGAATGACTAATTTAGTTTATGCTGGAGAACATTTTTGTGTGTGTGGTTTCGTATTTGTAGTAGTTCTCCACTATTCCCCCTTGTACCTCAAAATGTCCTATCTCTCTCTCTCCTGCAGGATATGGCAGATGTTTGGTGTACCGTAATGCAAAGTGTACCTTAAAGCGATATGCAAATCAGACTTTCGACAGGGTGATGGGACCATTGATTGATTCAGAAACAAAGAAGCATGTTTGGAGACATGATATTCTCGATGCAGATGGAATTGCTTCTCCTGGTGAAAAGGTGGAAAATAGACAGGTATAGTGTTGATTTATTCTCATATGACCCATTTTTAGCAATTTGTTTTGAATCTGTAAACCACATTACCATAAGACTTGAGCTCATATTGTAAAACATATCCATGTGCAGTTATTCTTTCATTACAATTGGCTTTCATTAAATAAATGAACATTTCAAAATTGGGTCGTTAATCTTTTAGCTATCAACATTTTCTGCTAATACTTTGTTGATAGTATAACTTCAACAGTTATACAGTACAGTGGAACCCTGATTGTACGTTCCGGGATTTTACATTTTCCCGCATTATACATTCAAGCTTGATGGTCCCAGCATAGCAAAATTTTATTAAATTTCCCCCGATTTTACATTTTCCCACATTTTAAGTTTGTGCATGGTGATCCCCAGAAAAACGTAAAATCAAGGTTCCACTGTATTTAATTACAATATTCAAACTTAAGCTACTTACATAAAATGCATTGTGACACATCCTTATTCTTCAAGGCCTTTATTTATGGAACTTAAAATGCAGAAAAATATAAACATAAAGTTGGATTCCACACTATTGTAGTTAGGCCTGAACTGATTCATTAATATTCGTATCAAAAAGTATTGGGTTTGAACTAAATTAGCAATATTGGCTGATAACTAAACTAAATAAAACTCTATGGTGCAACATCCCTTGAACGGTCAAGACCTGCAAAGTGGCTTTTAGAGTAAGAGTACTGCATTGGACCACTTTCTCTCAAAAATACTCGATCGAATCTCCCACGCTGGAGCGTGTACGCTTGATCGTACCGTGCTCGTAGTTGAATTATTGACATCGTCCCGTATTTCAGAGCATAATAAGCAGCACTGTCAACCTAAAACCTATACATGGAAGGAAACCACTCTATGCAATTACAATTCTAAATCATAATTCCGTATATTATTATGTAAGGCTAAAATACAATATATATGCAAGTATGCAATATCTACATACCGAAACGTAAAATGGATACACATGCTGACAGACCTGCCTAAGCAATTACAAATATTGTATCACAGTGCAACAAGTACATGTACATCATTGTTCACTTACCGAAAAAAAAGGTAAAGTGCTCCCCTGTGCTTAGCACCACGCCATGAAGGCGTATAGGGGGTGTGGGGGTAACGCCCCACACTTTCTTGATCCGGTCGTGAGTGGGGGTGATGTGATCAGCATCACGCCCCTGACCGTCTTTACCCCCCAGGGTTTCCCCCAGGTACCCATGTTATTCGACGCTGGGTGGATGCCGGGGCCGCTTTCACCATTAGAAAAGTTCCCGGATTTGAACCGGCCAGGGATCGAACCCGGGACCTTGAGCATGGTAGTCAGACGCGTTACCGACTGAGCCACCACGGCCACTCACTTACCGAAAATGATAATCATATTCTGTGAAATAATAAAATGCAGTTATAACATTCAATCGAACATCATTTTAATGTGACAATAATCTCAGAAACATAAAATGCCAGCCTTGGTAGTTTCAGCCCATAATCATCTATCTCATTTTTACATATCTCTGTAAGATATACAAAACTGCATTTTAATGTGGAGATAATGACTGTGTTCACTTATTTTTCAATTTCACTTCATGATCCATATTTGAGGACCCAGTACCATAGATAAGTGACTGAAATATGTGTTGTGTACCAATAAGGTTCAAGAATTCGAATGTATTCTGCTCGTTCGAGCATTTTTCGCTCGAGTTTAAGACCTGTCAATTCTGCATGCCATCTAGCAATGCCTGTGTGAACTACAAGGGTCGTTCAAGGTTGACCGAGATTTTCGTACGTAAAAAATTGATGAATAGCCGGATGTAATGTAATGTATTCCTTCGCGAGTAACTAGCGCCCGGCATGACGTAATTCGCGCATGCGCAGCAGTTGCAGCGAACATGGCAGCAAGCAGTGTGTCTGTGGCTTTGGAGCAGCTGTGTGTAATCAAATTTCTCGTGAAGGAGAAAGTGAAACCAGCTGACATTTTCAGACGATTGCAAGCACAGTATGGTGAACAAACCATGTCGCGGACAAGAGTGTACGAATGGTGTGAGCAGTTTTGCGAAGGACGGGAGCTGATGACAAATGAAGCGCATGAACACATTCGCCCGACTGCAGTCACACCAGTGAAAATAGCATGTTTTGAGCAAATGATTCTTGAGAACCGGTGAGTAACAGTGCAGGATATTGCTGCCGAGGTGAATATCAGTGTCGGGAGTGTTGAGACAATCATTCACGACCACTTACGCTTCCGTAAAATCTGTGCAAGGTGGGTTCCCCGCCAGCTGACATTCGATCAGAAGTGGACATGCAGGACAGTCTGTGAACAGCTTCTGAATCGGTTTCGAGCAGAAGGTGATGAATTGTTGCAATCCATCATCACGTGTGATGAAACATGGTTGCACAATTCAACCCCAGAGACCAAAAGACGCAGCATGGAGTAGCGGCATAAAGGTTCCCCGCCCCCCAAGAAAAGGAAAACGCAGCCGTCCGCTGGAAAGATCGTGGCAAGTGTCTTCTGGGACATGAAGGGCGTTATCCATTTGGATTTTCTGGACAAAGGGAGCATGATTAATGCCCAGTATTACTCCACATTGTTGAGTGGTGCTGTACAAAAGTCCATTCGCAAGAAAAGACCTGGGATGTTGTCTGGAAATGTCATTCTTCTCCATGACAATGCCCACCCTCACACGGCCAATGTGACAACAACAACTCTGGCCGACATGCGCTGGGAAGTTCTGCCGCATCCCCCCTACGTCCGGATTTAGCCCCCAGTGATTATCATTTGTTTGCACCCCTTAAAGACCATCTGGGAGGGAAGAAATTCACAACAGACGAAGCACTGCAGAGCGATGTCCTCCAGTGGCTACGACAACAACCAAGTTCTTTCTACGCCAAAGGAATTCGGGAGCTGCCAGAACGATGGCAATGGTGCCTCGGCGCGCACGGAGAATACTTTGAAAAACTGACATAGTTTGGTGTTTCTTCTGCTACCTATTTCCTCTTCAGAAATAAAAAGTCCCGGTTAACCTTGAACGACCCTTGTATTTGCAGCTCGAGCAAAAAATGCTCATTGCAGCACTCTAGTGGCTTTCTTATTGGGTGATACATGGTCAGTGTGCAGAGTCCCATCACTACTTGGTGGGTCTGAAAAATCGTAGGTCATGTGTAGGTAAAAGTAATTAATTATTGTGCCAGAGCTGACTTCCTAAAAAAGGCTCAGCAACAACATGAATACCCTACCCTAAGTATGCAATGCATTCTAATATATGACTGATTCTACCATATTGCTGCATATTTTATAATTTGGCTATCTGCAGTAATAAACATTATAATGGCATTTTTTCATTTTTATTATCCTGATTCAATTATACATGATACAGAAGACAAACAAACTTTTAAGAAACACATACTTGTACTTGTCATTTAGAAAATAAAGTAATGAAAATTTCCATAAGCAAACTGAATTTGAAAGTTCAGACTGGGTGAAAATTTTCAGGCACACTGTATTTTTCTATCCCTACACATGTGATACCACATTTATTAGATTTAATTAATTAACTCTAAGGGTAACGGCTAAGCCCTAATTTATAATAGTGTGTGATATTTCAAATACATCTTGCTTTACACTTTTAAATTCTATTATCTTGTCATTATTACCCACAGGTTCTTGTAAATAAGTCTATGCCAACTGTTACCTTGAATCCAATCAACCCAATGGGTGGGCAGCCTGAATATAGAGATGTTCCTGTAACATACAAGGGTCCAGTTCCGTCATATGTGGAGAAGGTTATGGTGTCATCAAACAATGAAGATGCATTTTTAATCAAGCTGCTGCTGAGGCAAACTCGGAGGCCAGAACTTGGTGACAAATTCAGTAGTAGACATGGGCAGAAAGGGGTGACTGGTATGTGACAAATTTTCTGTTGTAGATGTTATATAGGCAGCATTGATGTTGCAGTTATTAACTTTTCATGATTCCCCAGAAAGTTAAATTTGATATGTATTATACATGGTGATTCATAATTCCTTCCTGGGTTTTGAACGTTTATAGTAAAGGGTTTTCCAATAAGAATGATATGATTTTGAAATGAACTGGCAACTAAGCTTCAAATGTTATAGCTGTCACTAGTTGTCATTTGTGTTTAGTATACTGTGACACTTCATCGTGGCTAAATACACGCTGATGCAGCAGACATCAATCCTGAAAACAAGTTCCTGCCACACACGTCCCAACATATCATGATCAATGCCAGTAACTGCATGTGAGATCCTTTCTCGCAGTTGTGGTAAATTACGTGGCAAAGGGGACACGAACACATGATCATTGATTTAACCCCATAAGAAAATATCACATGAGGTTATGTCAGATGACAGGGTGGCTACTCGCCAGGAATTCTGCATGAATTATTGACTCCAAGAATTATCCGTGAATTCTGCATGAATTTTCTTTCGTAGATGTGAAAAATTGCAACTTTTATTAATCCAAATCACATTGAATGTATACATATTTATAAATGTTCTGAGGTAAGTTTTTTCATGATTAACTTTTTATATTTATCGAGGAAGGAAAAGAAAGCTGTGACGTGTTTGTAGATGTATTTGTAAATTACGGTAAATATTTTAAATATATACACCATTTGATTGAATTCGATTTGAATTTTTAGATATATTGATACACAGACCCTTTATACAGGATGATTCAGAATTCCTATTACACACTTCTAGGGGTTGTAGGGGGCCTAGTAGATCAAGTTTTGATAAGGAACCCATGTCTGGAAACGTACCGTTTTGGTACTACACAGATGACAAGATCACATAATTTCACATCTCCCACTTTACCTGTATCACTACAAGAGCTGCTCGATGTGGTGACTCTGAAGTTCATTGCAAACAGTGTATCTCCGAAGGATGTTTGCATACACATGCTAAAAAATACCTGGTATGTGCTGAATCGTGTCTGCTGCAGCCAGAACTCATGCAAACAGGTCTTCCTCCAACCTCACCACAAACAAGACACTTCATGTGGCCCTATATGAAAAAGTCAAGAGGAGTTAGATCCGGCGATCGTGGTGGCCGAGGAGTTGGTCCACCGCTACCTATCCACCTGACCCCGTATGTTTGATTGAGATGTTGTCGGACGTCATGGGAAAAGTGTGCTGGTGCGCCATCATGTTGGAACCACATGTGCTGTGTAAAGAGATTGTAAACAGGGGACATTGGAAGCAGCACACATGACATCAGGTGACTGAAGACGTTGGCCTCCGTCAATGTGGGTTGCCTACCATGAAGCGGGAGATGTGAAATTATGTAATCTTGTCATCTGTGTAGTACCAAAATGGTACGTTTCCGGACATGGGTTTCTGATCAAAACTTGATCTACTAAGTCCCCTCTACAACCCCTAGAAGTGTGTAATAGGAATTCTGAATCACCCTGTATTGTTAATATATTTATGTGTGTAGGTGGTAAGTTGAAATAGAGAAAACATCTGCTTGTAGCCTTTAATTTTTGGAAAGTTCACCTTGAAAACTGGGAATTATACTTGAATTTTATCATGTTTCTAGAGTGGCCATCCTGGGTGAGCATGTCTGCCACAGAAGAAGAGGACAGTCATCTCGAATAGCATGTCCAGTCCAGCAACCAGGAATATCAGTACTAAATTAAGCACGGAAATGTGGGGAAACCCCACCTTGTTGAAAAATGAAGTCCTTGCTATCTTCCTATATTGTAGCATTATATACTGCTGCAGCATGTCTAGGTGCACTACACCTGTAACAGTTAACTCTTTCTCCCTCCCTCCCCCCCCTCAAAAAGAATGGCCCATACACTTTGGATGAGGAAACTGCACAAAACACATTCACTTTAGGGGAATGACAGCTGTGTTGCACCACTACATGACCATTTTCCATACCCAGTGGTGGCACCAAGATCAATTATCTAGGGGTGCTGAGGGGTTGTGATGATGAAAATAAAGAAAAAATCAAACATGCATGTCTGCTTTAGCCACTATATCAAATACAGTACCAATCAACTTTTAGTAGACTTCTTTGAAATTATGCCAATGACTAGATTAATTCTTGCTTCCTTGCTTTGACGATAACATGTACAAAGAAGTAAGTGTGGCTTCCCTTTCAGATTAGTACCAATACCTTGCCTGCAATAATAGTGGTCTCTCTTCAATACTTAATATAAGCTGACATGGTTTTCACAAATGACACCACAACACAGAAAAAACTGATTTGGTTGAATTAGAACACGTATGGTTAAGCTATTTGGTAACTGTAAACAATGAACATAGCACCATTTACTACAGTTGGTAATTTTGAATAAATTTGTTGGTAACTATTAGTTCATGTGCACGATTACTAAGGAAAATTTAGTACTGGTGAATATAATTTGTTTTTTGCTTGTTTAACCAAATATTTGGTTGCAAGAAACTATTTTGGTTATTCCAAACTTTTTCCTCTGTGAAGAGTTAAGTTTTTTTGGTTGAAAATAGGATATGAAAAGGGAGTGCAGAAGAAAATTAAGTAGTACGCAAGCACCCCTTCGCATCCCCTGGTGCTGCCCCTGTCCATGCCCCAAATGCCTACAATGTCAGGGTTCACCTTTCCAAACAGATGAAACATGAGCTCGTCACTAAAAATCACTTTCTCAGCCAAATCATCTTCCTCTTGCTCCTCTTGGAAATCCAGACGGAACTTCAAAAATACTATTATGATCCTGGGGACTCATTGCCTGCAACAGCTGCATCTGGTATGGTTTCACATATGATACTGACGTCAGGAGTCCCAGATTTGAATACCAGCTTGGTCATGGATATTCTCTGCGAGTGTCTCTTCATCAATTTCATCACATGATCAGTCATCTTCACAATTAGCCAAAAGTAGCAGAAAAGTGCAGTAAAAAACAAAATCAATCAATCACATGAAGATGTTTGCATAGAATACAGTGCACAGTTAGCTGTGGCATCTGCAATTCCTGACTCATGCGATGTGTTGACTTCTTAGGGTTCCTGGCAAAGGTTTCTCGCACAAGGTTTAAGTTCTCAACTAATGGTCCTGCCCAGCCTATTTGTTTTGCATCGCACAGGCTGCCAGTCTTCTTGAACTTGTTGAACCACGCACAAAATGTTTTGTCTGTAAGTGCTTCTGTTTGATATTTCGTACAAAATCCCCATGCCATGTTTGCATTAACTGTGTTATACTACCACCTAGCGGCTAAATCTACAATTTTGCGATGTGACCTATTATGAGTGTAAGCTTGAAGAGACTATTTATGTACTGATATGAATCTTTTTGCTGCATGTACAGTATAGTTCTTGTACTATAAACATTTTAAAACCTTGGAGGGGATTATGAATCACCCTGTATGTGTTTGAATTACATTCTGTATCTTTCCTTTTCAGCATGAATGAAATGTTTCAGTTTACCATCCATTTCTTTTCTCTAATTTATTAATTCATTTCTTTTAGGTAGTGAAGGCTATGATGTACCACTCTGAAATTTACCAATAGAGACATGATAATAAATTTTTTACACAAAAACTAAGTACGCTTCAGGTACAAAAGTTATAATCCAGTGTTATGATAGTGGATAAAGTCCCAAACTTAATTTTCAAAATTCATTTTCATAATAATGTATCTTATGTTCAAAAAGCAAGAACAAATAATTGTCCATATTAAACTTGTGAATCATGTTGTTACAAAAACAAGAACTGACCCTTGTCACACTCTTGTGCCACTCAATTGACATTGAACAAGTAAAGTGTGTATTTTCCTATTTTGCAGGTTTAATTGTTGAACAGGAAGACATGCCTTTCAATGATCAGGGAATTTGCCCGGACATGATCATGAACCCCCATGGCTTTCCTTCCCGGATGACAGTTGGAAAGCTGATTGAGCTGCTGGCTGGGAAAGCAGGAGTTCTGGAGGGCAAATTTCATTATGGAACTGGTAAGTGTTAGGTTACTCTCAGTTGTGCTGAAATCAATGTGGTCCTCTTTATCTTTCATGTGTATCTTAGACATTATAGTATGTTGTTAATCAGAATAATAATAAAATATGAAAAATTCTGCACTAACTGGAGTCCAATATTGTAGTGGAAACTAATAGTAAAAACATTTAAGTATATGTCAGATATTGAGTTTTTGAACTTTCAAGGACTGTTTTAAATTACTACGTGCCTACATTTCAGAGACTAATTCTGTCTCTGCCCTCAGGATAGTGTCCCTGGACACGTAATGTGTTTGGAGCAGCCACCAATATGATAGAACATATAATTAGGGATGGAACAAATTAATCCATACTCTATCGGTATCGGCCAATACATATCAGTGCATTGGTTTATCGGTAAAATTACCGATTATTTTGGTAAGACTGGGTATAATAATGCTTGGGAAGGTGTCAACAATCATGCACCTTTTGTGTATGGAAGTGTATTAGGTATTTTTTGCAGTAAAAGAATCTCATAATACTGAATGGCGACAATGCTCAGAATGTAGAATTCACCAGTCCTTATCACTACCTGAATCAGATGTAAATTGGCTGATTTCCTGTCAAAGGAATGGCATGCCCCTGAGCAAATGTGTCTTGTGGTGCATGAATACACTTTAATAGTATTCTTTCACTTATCCGAGGTTCAAAGATCTGAGGTCCAAAAAAGCTTTGAAAATGAGATACAGTGGAACCCCGATTTTCCGTTCCCACTTAATATGTTCATCCAGTCAGGCCCCCGGCAAAAGGCTGTGTTAAATAATAGGATGTTCACCTCGATCTTACGTTCGCTCTAACTCCCATATCCCGCTTTATACGTCTTCCGAGCCGTGACGATGTCTTAAAATTTGGCAGAAACCTGTTCTGTTGACTACAAGACTTCTCCCTTCTTTTTCTTGCTTTTGCAGCCGGTTCATTCAACACACGACCTTGAACTTCCAGATGTTAGGCTTTCGTGCGAGAGGAGGGAGGGAGGGAAGAGTCATGGTCAGTGGAAGGTGGAAGGAAGGGGGAGGCGGGGTACAACTTGCATTTGTCGCACTTTCCTTGACGGACAGGAAGGGAAATCTGCACTTTTTTCATTCCCGGTAAAGATAGAATTGGCCGACTTTTCTGCCTCAGGATCAGACAAGAAGCACACTGTTGCCAAACCCATTCTCGCTAAATGGGGCCTTCCTTAGAATTTGGACAAAACAAATGTTCGCCCTCCCCCCTCCGAGTGCAAAATTGACAACAGGATTTGATCACCATTTGCTTCTTTGCTCTCAGATTTACAGAATCCTTCGTAGATGATGGGAACGAAAAAGAAAAGTGGGGACGGGCTTGTTTGTGATTTTTTTTTTCTTTTTTTCTTGTCTGCAGTGTTAATAAAAAGGGTTTGCCAACCTCCGCTATCCGATACTGAATAAGAACTGCACTACTTCTTTAATGGGAAGTCTTTTAGATTCCTAAGGAAATACGATTGGATCGTCTATATTTAACTAAATTATTTTTGATCTGAAGTTTTTTCGCGAATGCTATGTCATTTGGTCATCAGAATGAAGCTAAAAATGCATAAGCTAAAGTGATTATTTTTTTTTCTTTGGTCAGATGAGCAATATTTTACTCACTGAAAAATATTTTTGTCAAATCAATTGTTTGGGGGAAGGGGGAAGCAAAGTTCGGACACGTATTATTTATTCTGCGTGGGGCAGAGAACGGTTTCTTTTATACAGATTATGTGACTCCCGTGTTGTACAGTGACAGAGTCAGGAAAAATGAGTGGATAAACGAGGGGTGTGGCAATATTCTCTGGGATCAGTCAAATGTAGTGCACATCTAAATACCATTAAAATGCTTATTTGGGCCAAAAGAGCATATATTTATTTACTTTTTCTTATTCGCTGGGAAGCCGTGGTCCCCTAGTTAGTAGGGCATCTGACTGGCACACTGGAAACCTGGGTTTGATTCCCGGGGTGGGTGATCTAAGCTGCCTCATAATGTGGCTCTGGAGCTCACCTATCCTCGGGGAAACCCTGGGGGGTAAAGGCTGCCCAAGCATGGTGCTGATCACATCACCTCCCACACACCCCTATATATGCGTCCCGGCATGATGCAAAGTGCACGGAGAACTTTACCTTCACTTTTTCTCGTTTCCTTCGGGGGGGGGGGGGACATTTGCTCTTTCTTGCTCGTGTGGAAGAGACAATCAATTAGCATAAAGGCAAATATCGTCCCATCTTCTTTCCTCTGCAGTTTACAATTAAGCAGTCGCTCCTCGATACGTACATTCTACGAACATAGCGTACTACAAGTAAAAAGGAAAGTCACCCCCCCACCCCCTACGAGCTCATTATTCCACCACTGGTGTGCACGATTCAGCCCGTTTCTCTCTTCTTTTTCTTAATTCCCTTCCCCTTGCTCCTGTTATCTCGGGTCGGTGCGGTGTCTGCAGGCAGCGAGCAGCTGGCAGCCGGCACCAGTGTTTTCGTTTTGTGTCCTGGCTCCAGAGCAATGACTCAGCCATCCTAAAGGGAAGGAAAACTGCATTGTTTTGAATCTCGCCTCAGAAGGTTGTTTTGCTTTTGAAGATTACGAAACACCAGCACCAGACACAAAGCGACGAGTTAAAAGACAGCTAATTTTTTTCTTGTTTTGCCTTCTGATAAACATCTTGAACTCGCAGAACAGTGTAGGAAGGAAATGCACACGATGCTAAAAATAATATACTCAATACTTTTCTTGTTAATCATTCACGTGTTGAAAATAAATCGCAAAATATTAAACTTTAACGGGGAGGGGAAAAAAAACCCTGAAACAACACTGTTAAATCCAATAATAAATCATAGATTAATATGGACGTAAATAACAATCAGCAACAATCAGCGGCATGCCCAAAGGAAGGGTTGATGGGGTCATCAGAGGCAGGGAAAGATGCAAAATCATGGGCACGTCAGTCATAACAATTCCCCGTATTGTGATGTCAAAAAATGCATAACTTTGACAAAGCTTGTTTTCAGTTGTTTATGCAGTTGGGCTGATCGGAACTGGACACACATGCAGCTAATGTGAGATCTGAATCATTCTACATGTTTCCACTGTGAACTAAATCCAGGACAATTTGATTACCGTATATAAAGATGCCTGACCTTCAACTATAAATGATTACCCCCCCCCCTCCAATTACCTGATACTTTTAAAACTAGCAACTAATTACCAGTTTACAGTGTAAATGAAGATCCCACACAATCAAAAGCATAAACTGAACCTAATAGGCGGCAGATAAAAGCAGTCATCCACCGTCCGTACCCTCGAAAGTGGGTCACGTTAATCCATCACTGATTTTTACAGCAGGTCTTGCTTTTTTCCCTTACAAATGCATAATCATACTTCTTTACCATTGTTGAATTATTTTTGACACAATATACCCCCTAAAATTCGATTGTGAAGTCGTTTCTTACTGACAATTGAGTTTCACCCCTCCCCTATGCTTTCCAGCTTTCTACGTTTCCCGCATTTTACATTTTTTATTTACAGGCCCCTGAAAAACGTAAAATCGGTGTTCCACTGCATACATGTTAAAATTGATGTCAACAATTTAGTGCAGACAGAAAATATTCTTCAAATCAAAAATTGTTTTATACGCGTATGTGAGGTTGGCCACAACTTCGTAACACAAGGGCATTTTCAAATTTAGTATTTTGATCATTTCGTATTGCCCTGATGTCCATGTATAGAATAAAAAATAAAATGAAACATCATTGGCATTGTAATGTCATTCTATAATTAAGGATTGTTTGTCGAATGCAACACTAACTTTATTCACCAACAAAAATATATTAACCTGGTATTAACAGTACATGCAATGGAAAACATAACATACTGAAACTTTATTTTTTTTCCCACCTTACTATTTCTATAGTATTCATCACAGTGTATAAAATATGTATTATTATTATTATTATTATTACTACTATTATTAATACAATCAAACCTCAATGTTATGTTCCTGGATTTTACATTTTCACATTTACACATTTCACCTTCGTGGTCCCAGCATAGCCAATTGTTGTAAAATTTTCCCAGGTTCCACATCATTTAGTTTATTTGTTTTGTTGTTTTTGATTGTTAAATTCTCGTTAGTGCAAAATCAAGTAGCATTGAACCTTATGTACTGGAAAGTATAGTGCACTCCTTATTCACTTCTGCATAAGTATCTCGAAGATTGTATCACTGACACTGTTCATAGATTGTGTTTTTATAAATGTATCCCATGCTAAAATATTAATTGAAAATATTGGATTTCAGCATTTGGAGGCTCCAAGGTTAAGGATGTGTCAGAAGAGCTTATCCGAAATGGTTTCAATTACCAAGGAAAGGACATGTTGTATTCTGGAATCACAGGAGAACCTCTCACAGCCTACATTTATTTTGGACCAGTAAGTTCTCAAAATGTATTTAAAAATTCTTTACCAGGTTCTGTGCTCTTGTATCCTTTGAAGTGTAAAATTGCTGTGAAGCAAGAAATTGAGTCTGTTCGGTGGCAGAGGCCACTGAAGTTAATGGAGCACGAGAGAAAATAGTTTTGTGAATAAGTGTGTACTTCCTTTTAATGTATTAATTTGCTGTCATGTCTTTTATTACCCAAAATATGAAAATTCCAATGTTTTGTCGGCTTCTTACCATCATCAAGAAGGAAACCGAGAAGGATTTCAAACCATTTGCTCCATTTCCTCCTGGTCTCATGAAACTAGGAATTTTAATACATTACTTGTATTTTTTCTGTGTTTTATATTTTATTATTGGTTATCAGCTGCTAAGAACTCACAAAAAAAAGTTATTGTTGATTTCAGTTCATGTGTATACCAATATGGAATCTACACCTGAAGTTTTATTTTTCTAAAACAGACACAAACCATTGAGGAGGTGAAAATTGGGGCAAATCATACAGAGTGATTCTTATAGAACCGGCCCAACAAAATGAGCTCTAATATAAAATATACCATGTAGATATTTACCTAATTCATACATGATGTACCTTGGATAGTGTGCCATTGATTGTGATCTGTGGTGAATTAATTTTATAAATTCCCCACAAGCTCCTCTCTCCCCCCCCCCCCTCCACCTCCTTTCTGTACTCTGCTCTCAATATTTTCGATCCACCTGTTGTGGATTTAAGCAAAAGCCTATTTTCTAACGAAAGACATTGTGTGGTCGACAAGCCTTCTTTCCTCGTTGTTTCCTGTTTTTTGTTGCTGGCTGCCTTAGCAGTACAGACCTGACCCGAGAGGTGATACGAGCTGATAGCGAGGTAGCAGGAGAGCGCAGCGGAGGCAGACACATCGAGCTGTGGGTTTTGATTGCCCCAGCTGGTTTCACAGTGCAATGCCTTAAGTCTAACATAGTGGATTTATTCTACCGTTTTGATGTTGTGTGATACTGTTTTAGCATAATTCCCTTTCCTGGTTAGAATACGTTGGTGTTGCAAAACATTTTCAACCATCGGATAAACTTATGCCCTAGAAACTGTATGTAAAAATTGGATTTATTTGTTTAGGATTCGAACCTGTGGCCCAATCATACCACATCTCGGAAGCCACACTCTTTATTTTGCAAGTACATTGTTACTAGGGTAGGAAACATGCCCGAAACACAATATAACAGGGGGTGTGCACCTTGGTCCTTATTGAAGAGAAGTGTATCATCTGAGTAACCCGAAAGGCTATTGGTTTGGGTGGACCAGGTGGTCGTCATAGTTTAGCCTGCACCCAAGTCTACTCCTTAAGAATACAAAGCAAGGTTGTTACTGAGAGGAATGATTTTTTATTATTTTTTCAACCTTTTTTATTTATTACAACTTTTTTATCTATAACAACAGTTAATAACACATGTAACTCCAATTTTACAATTTTGAGGACATAAAAATGAGTAGCGTGCTGGGCCCATAACCCAAAGGTCCATGGATCGAAACCACACTCTGCTACCATTTCTATCTGTAACAACCTTGCCCTTTTATTCTCATGGAGTTGACTAAGGCACTGGCCAAATCATGGGCAACCACCTGCTCCACTCAAACCAACAACCTTTTGACTACCAAACTGATACACTTTTTGCACACAAAGGACTGAGGCTGTACATCCCCCTGTTATGTTGAGTTTTCGGGCATGTTTCCTACCCCAGTAACATGGTCCTAGGGTGACAGGTTGGAATCCTAAACAAAGAAGTCCAATCTTTACGTACCGTTTCTGGGGCACAAGTTTTTCCGATGATCGAAAATGTTTTGGAACACCAATGTATTCTAATCAGGAAAGGGAATTACGCTAAAACAGTATGACACTGACGTAATTTGGCAAAAGGGGTACACATTTTGACACTTACTGTTATAACTCTTACAAACAATGTTAAATAAGATGCCAGCAGTATTTTCAACCTTTCTGATTTATTACAACTTCTTCATATATAAAAAAAAAAGTTAATAGCACATGTAACTCCAATTTTACAATTTTGAGGACCAAAAATGGGAAAATTAATCAAACGTACCAAACCAGTTTTTCTTCAACTCTCCCTTTTATCAGTAGCATTCCTCTATGAACAAGCAATGTCAAAAACTATCCTTTTCTTGACCATTAGTCTCTAATCTAAAAAGCTGGCATTCTCAACAAAAATATATTATAAGTCACTGGCATGAAATGAAAATCTTTGGGTTCGAATCCTGGTTATATTTGAAATGGATTATTTTTCACCTTTATACGTTCATGGATCTTACATGCTATGTACTTAACCTAATCTGGGACATTATTCCACCATTTCACATTACGGAGTGTTGGGCAGTAATTTACGAAAAAATACACATACACAAAAACCTATAAAAATATTTAAACCAATGAAACAATGTGCTCCAAGATAAACACATCAAAACGGTGGAATAAATCCACTATTTTAGACTTAAGGCATTGCACTGTGAAACCAGCTGGGTCAATCAAAACCCACAGCTTGACGTCTCTGTCTCCGCTGCACTCTCCTGCTACCTCGCTATCAGCTCGTATCGCTTCTCGGGTCAGGTCGGTACTGCTCTGGCAGCCAGCAACAGAAAACAGGAAACAACGAGGAAAGAAGGCTTGTCGACCAATCAAAAGACCGCCAATATCCTTGGCCTCAGCCTCGCCCTCGAAGAGCCTTATGAGGCTGGAACAGAAGCCGAGATGAAGTTCGATGCTGTTGCAGACATTCAAAGAGCTTCGACCGACTATCTCAACACTATTCGACTATCTCAACACTATTCCTATCGAAGACTTCCAGAACTGTTTTGAGAAGCTGTATGAGTGTTGCATTCAGTGTATTGAAGCACAGTGAATGTATTTTGAATAATGTACACCCAATAGTGTCATTGCGTATGCAGTTCCTGTTTTCTCATCCTAGTCCGGAAAATTATAGGACACATTGTGTATTATTGGATGTATCTGATCTGTATTAGCCGTATCTGATGGTTGCATAATGCGTAAGTGTATTTCTTTAGGAGGTTGCGATGCGTCCGTGAGAACAACCTCAACATGAAGAAAATTTCATCATCCTCAGTTCTCAATATTGTCACCATTGTGCAACCATCAGGCTAGGCCAGTTATTGTTGCTTCAGCCTTCGTGCAAGTTTTAATCACATCTTGTGCATTTTTGCCATGATCAAACGTGGATTTTGATCCACAATCAATGTTCTATCTTTGTAAACATGTTTTAGAGCAGTACAGAAAATGGTGTTCATTTCAACGTCGTACATACACCACAGCACTCGCTGTACCCGACCACTTTTGGCACTCCACACATCACATGGGCCCAAACTGACAGTGTTGCCACTACTTTATTTACAACCCACGTATAATGTGGAAAAATGTAAACTTAATGTTCCACTGTTCTTGCTGATCTGCCTAAGTGATTTATTGAAGTTCCTTTCATTATGTGTCTTATCACTTTCCACTGTTCTTGGATAAGTGCTGGGAGTGTATACCAAAATTAATAGAATTTCATTTTGCAGATAAGTAAGTATTTTCTTCCAGTACATTAATTTGCTACTGTGTTTTTCATTCCCTGAAACATAAGAGCATTTAGTTGTATCAAAAATTGAGAATGTGAGTAGTAATGCTCAATAAATATGCTTTTTGAAAGTACCATATTTAAATTTATATTTTACCATATTTCTCTACACATTCATTCACATATTTTATGAGTTAATCCAGAAAAAGTTTTCACACTTGATGAGAGATCAAAAATTGAGAATGTCAGTTTAATGGTCAGTAAATATGTTCTTTGAAAGTTACGTATTTAAATAAATACAGTGGAACGTCGATTTTACGTTTTTCAGGGGACCAAGCTGTAAAAAAAACTTAAAATGCAGGAAAATGTAAATCTGAGGAAAATTTCTTAACATTTTGTCATGTTGGGACCATCAAAATTGAATGTATAATGTGGGATAATGTAAAATCGAAGAATGTAAAATTGTGGTTCCACTGTATTTCACCATATTTTGCTACATGTTTTTTGCATATATTTCATTTTTTAATGCAATAAAAAAAATTGTTTTTATTGATCAATGTGAATACATGCTTAATTTTATAAATATTTCAATTCTTTTGTTATTGGCATGAGGTAAGAAATAACCATGACTTCTAATTCTGTTGAAATGGACAGAATTTCAATAAAGAATAAACATATTTTTTTATACAGTAGTCCATGCTGATATTTCTCTTTGATGTTCATAGGTTTATTACCAAAAGCTGAAACATATGGTCTTAGACAAGATGCATGCACGAGCAAGAGGTCCTCGTGCAGTGCTCACTCGACAGCCAACGGAAGGAAGATCTCGAGAGGGTGGCCTTCGACTTGGTGAGATGGAAAGGGACTGCTTGATAGGCTATGGTGCAAGGTAAGATTTTACATTCATGCTGTTACATTCCCATTATTGGTAAGAGAAAATAAGTAGTATTATCTGTGATCATCCAGTATTGCTTCTAGGAAGCAGACGTATGTGCGCGACCTCTGCATTTCTGCGCCTTGTCGTTCCGAGATAACAGCTACTTATGTGTTTCAGTGTACTGGGTATGAGTATATGTGAGTGTTAGTGTGTCCTAACGTGAAGCACTTTGAACACTCAGCAAAACAGCCGTGTGCTGTTATGAGATACGGGTTATTGAACCAGAATGATAAATTTTGAATTTTACTAAAGGTAAAAAACTGCGAATGCCCCAAGAAGGGGGCTCAAAGCATCAAACACCCCAAAGTCTAAAAACAACAGAATGACACTCCCTCATTTGTAATAGGAGGCCCGGTTTCGGACTGGTCCGGTTTGCACTTACTCATGTGTAATACGATGAACAATAAAAGGAAACGATCCACAGAAACTCTAGAGGATCCCAGCAAGAGAAAAAACTTAGCGAGGAGTGACGGCTCCCAGACCCCCTCCCCCCCTCCTCAAGTGTTGGGGCTCCTGCTGGTCAAGATACAATGAATGCCGCAATGGATAATATCCCAGATACAGCTGATATCCAACTGGGGTTGTTTATCAAGCTGTCCATCAAATTAAATACCATAATAGCTTAATATAGGGATGGGACCAATTAATCGGTACTCTATCGGTATCGGCCGATATAGGCATATCGGTGTATCGGTTTATTGGTAAAATTACCGATTATTTTACCGATCCGATATATCGATAAATATCTTATAATTTAGTGCAAAATTCTAACATTTTGTTGTAATTTTTATGGATAATCTTCATGCCCTTAATTTCTAAAAAAAATAGATGTCTAAATATGCAATTTCTTTTTCACTGCAGTCACCTCAAAATACATTTATTAAGGAGTCAATGAACCTTTCAGGTTCTTCAAGGACCATTTCTAATTTTATATCGGATCGGTAGAATATCGGTATCGGTAAATTTTATATCGGTCAGGGTGGCGACAGACCTGGGAAACCGGAAAAAGTAAGGAAATTTTGAGGTGTCAAAAAAAGTCAGGGAAATGTCAGGGAATTTCGTCTTCATTGACTTTTTTTTATTTTTTATTTATTTATTTAAAGATATCGTTATGGAACTCTGCACGGGAACAGGAAATCTCGTTCGTAAGTTTTGGCCTCAACTTTTAGACCCCTTTTATGCGCAACACAACCACGGCGCAAGAAACCAGTGATGGCAGGAGGAGAGAGAGAGAGAGAGAGAGAGAAATTTCTCTCGCCCGGGCTTCTCGGCGGTAATTTTAAATTCGAACTCTCTTTGGAGGAAAATTGTTATAACTTTGGCACTATGGGAGCAATCTACTTCAGATAACTTTTTTTTGCAGCTAACACATCAGCGTATGCAACCGTGTACAATTCAGAACACCGGACCGAGGAAGCGTGGGCTTGGGGGGGGGGGGGGGCACGTCTCCCGAATTTCGAAAGAAAAACTTAAAAATCTGTAGTTTGCCCCCCTCTTCTCCTGCTATTTTTGGAAGAAGGCGCGAACTTTAGTATTCTTTTCAAAGAATGGACATTTCTCAAGAGAATGAAACATGTTCTTGGGTTCCATACAAGTTGAATAATAAGCCAAAATGTGAATTTTTTTTTTACGAAAAATAGGTAATTTGCATTTTTGGAGAAAAATTGTTACAACTCGGGCACTATGGAAGAAATCTACTTCGGATAAGTTTTGTTTTGCAGCTAGAACATCATAGCATGCAACCGTGTACAATTCAGAACGCCGAACCGAGGAAGGAGGGTTTGGGGGCGCGACCACCGAATTTCAATGAAAAAAAATCTGGAGTTTGACCCCTCTTTTCCCGCTATTTGGGAAGATTGCGCGAACTTTAGTATTCTTTTCAAAGAGTGGACATTTCTCAAGAGAATGAAATATGTTTCATGTTCTTGGGTGCCATACAAGTTGAGTAATAAGCCAAAATGTGATATTTTTTTTTTTTACGAAAAATAGGTAATTTGCATTTTTGGAGGAAAATTGTTATAACTCTGGCAGTATGGGAGAAATCTACTTCGGGTAAGTTTTGTTCTGCAGCTAAAACATCATAGCATGCAACCGTGTACAATTCAGAACGCCGAACCAAGGAAGGGGGGTTTAGGGGCGCGACCACCGAATTTCAATGGAAAAAACCCAACATAAAAACCTTTAGTTTGACCCCTCTTCTCCCGCTATTTTGGGGAGAAGGTGCAAACCTTAGTACAGTCAACTCTCGATTCAACGACCTTTCACAGTTCCCGGGAAAAGGGTCGTTATTTCGAAGGGGTCGTTATAGGAATTTGCACCAATTTTCAGCTTAAAGGGAGCTCAAACGGACACAAAGATGCCTGAGATGGTAACACCATTTATCCTGGTAGTTATACAACCTGTTATGCACAGGATGCGTGTTATGAGAAGGAAAATAGAACATGAAAAAGTTTTCACCATAGAGAATTTAAAATAATGTTACTTTGTTTCAATTGTGCACAGTCGTTGCTTTTCCAGGAAATTCTTACAATTCTAGTTAATGAGAAACCCGTTTCCACTGAGACCTATGGAAAGGAAAACAATCTCTCGCTTATTGCAAGCGAAACTCGAAGAATCTTGACACCAGTCAGACTGGTGCCAGCAAAAGTCGGGAGATAATCGGGCAGAATGAATGTTGGATTTTATACGGGTTTACTGGAGCATTCATTGTCTGTTACAAGATTAACTGGTAAGATTAGATCTCTCGGGAGAAACAACACAACCTCTCTAGGTACCAGACAAAAAAAATAAAGACAGGGCTGTAATTTTCATTCTGGTTCGGCTGTGTAAAATACATCCTAAAAAAAAAGTCACTTTTCTTCGCTTCAACCAACTTCATTCAACCCTCCTTCCCCATTCAAGGGAGCAGTCCAAACTCCTTCCTTGACTTGCATTGTAATCCAGCGTGAAAAAGGAAATGCGCAACTTGCGATCTATTTTCACCCAAAGCGTATTGTAGGACAGGTCATTAAACAACGTGGCAGTTGATAATCATTCTGGTTTGGAATTGAATTTCACTTTAAACTGTATATTTAGTCCCGATTAGCCCATCAGCATAAAATGAACTGAAAACAAGCTTTATGAAACTGCGCATTTTCACATATCAAAATGGTAGATTGTTATTTACTCTCACGTTAATCGACCATTTAATGTTGGATTTAGCAGTATTCTCGATGTCAAACACCCACCCCTCCAAACGTTTTCCCCTTGAATAATGTCTTTTTAATCAGTCTCAGCGACCATTCCTACATTGAACACACTTTTTTTTTTTCCTCCATATGAATGGTTCTGAAGAAAGGTAAATTAAATTTACAGTTGTGCTTATCAGAAGGCGCAGAACATGAAGTTATTTTAACTCTTGTTTTGCTTTCTGGAGATCGAATTTCGTTATGGTCAAATCAAAACAGCTTTGCGAGATTCAAAACAATAACTTTTTTCTTCGGCGCTGGATGAGTCATCGCTGTTATCTGTAAGCAAGAGCTTAGCAGACGCTAGACAAAACACTGGCGCCAGCTGCATCCTAAAAACAGAGAGACCCGCTGGAAGTTCGAGCAACAGGTGGCGGAAGAGAAAAGTCCCAGCATTTTAAAGATAACGCAACTGTGAACTTTTAACTACAGTGTAAAGAAGAAAGAAATGACTTTATGTTTTACCGTTTTACCGCAACAGACAATAATACGGTCAATATTTCCTATGCAGACAACAGCATTAAAAAAATATATAATAAATAAATTAAAAAAACAACTGAATTCTGCAATTATCAACATTGCCGTGCACACCAGTGGCGGAGAATGAGCTGGGGAAAGGGGGGGTCCCTTTTTGTTTTACTTGTTCTATGGTTTTTGTTCGTTTTCAAGAATATATCCAGAACTGGTTGCCCCATTTTAGACGTCAAATGAAAGGAAGAGGGATGGGTCCTTTTCCACCCTTGCCTGTAATCAGCCCGCATCAGCAAGAAAATCGTGGCTGAAACAATCTGCATCGCAACCCCCCCCCCCCCCCCCCAAGTTTCCTGACAGGAAAAGAGGGAGAAGTCAGTAAGCCAACGGAACACTTTTTTAGCAGATATTACGACATCGACACAATTAGGAAAACATATGAAGTGGAAAACGGGAGTTATGATGCACGTAAGATCGAAGTAAACTTTTGTGGAAACCTGGATGACAACGCATTAAGCGGGTTGACGATCTTTAGTTCACCTATGTGGTTTTGATTATCTCTAACAGTTTCGCTTTTTTATGAAGTGTTGCAGGGAACAAAGAACACATTTTGAATGAAAGGGGTTACCGGAAGTTGTCGGCTACAAGGCCGAGAGTTGCTCACTCACGGGAACCTGCTGAACTGGACAGATGGGCCAGACTTACAGGCGCCACACATCTGTATTTTCGAACATTCCTGCGATCTTATCTCTCAAGGTGGTGTATTTATCGATGAGAGAGCTTGACCTGCCATACACATTGGCAAAGACTGCAAGTCCAGCAGTCATTTCGGGCTGCTCCCACCCTCCCCCGCGAGTTTTCAGCAGCTCTTAGGACAAGGAAACAAAAGGTCGATTTAAAATAACATCCAAGCACATTCGATCTCTTCTCGCGTATCCAAGAGAAAGCGTGGCAAAACAAGCCTGGCACGTTGGGTAGCGGCCGTCGGGTGCGGGGTAACATTGGTGCGCTTGAGGGAGGGGAGGGCAGAGGTCAAGTGCTATTGGATATCACTCAAGCATGGTGTGGTGGTGTCTATTTTTAGTTCAGACCCAACTGTGAGCGGTAGAGCGCTCGTGAAGGAAATGAGTGGGGAAAAGAACAATGCATTTTTCAGCCGATTTCCTTCAATTTTTCAACTTTTTTTTTCAAATTTTTCTATCTTTTTCTAAATTTTCCACGGTTCCCGGGAAAAGGGTCGTTACTTCGAGAGGGTCGTTATACCCGGGGTCGTAGAATCGAGAGTTGACTGTATTCTCTTCAAAGAATGGACGTTTCCAAAGAGACTGAAACATGTTTCAGGTTCCTGGGTGACATACAAGTTGAATACCATATGGTATCATCGGGGGAGTAAAGGTTAAGCCTCTAAATATTACGTGGAAAATGCATTGAATTATCATTTTTTCTTGTGATTATGGGAGTAGTAAGGGGACGTGTCAACAGATGGAGCGGATAAGAGCGGGTGGCGCCATCCGATAGTTGTCAGACGTCTTAGTAAGGCATTCTGTTGGGCAAACTGAAGGAACATGGAAACAAATAGGTGCCATTGATAATACGATTTTTGTTGAATATCGCCACCTGACAAAGTATCTCATGGACTGCAACATCCAACAAAAATCGCATACATAAACAAGAAGAGTTTTAGACTGCAAATATGCTGCTGGAATTTTATTACTCTTCTGGATCACTTCACCTTATTTAATGCAGCAGTGCTTATGAAGAATATCTTTCATCATCCTGAGGTATTACTGGTTTCGCACAAGTTTACAATGACATTGCACTATTCTTAGATATCAAGAAGAATCCAACAAAACTGGATATATATTGAATACTATCACGAAAAAGTGAAACATAAATCTGCATTGGCTAACGTTATAAAAATTGGCAAGTGCATGCTCCCAACCTCAAATTTACTGCAACACTAGTATTGCAATGACATTAATGCCACTCTCTGTCCTGTCTGTTTAAACTCATGAGAGATGGTCATTAATCTCTCACTGAGTCAGGTTAATGTCAAATATTATGAAATAAAATACTAATAATAAATAACGTATTGAATATTTTAATATCATATTTACTCGAACCATTCAATCATAAAAGCAAATCACTCTCTTCAAGAATTGACTTTTCTCTGCCAGACCTGCTAAATTTTCACTTTCCATCTATTGATTTATATGAGGGGTGCCCAGAAAGTGATTTCCGATTATTAGGGAACACCAAAACCGTGAAAAATGGTAATTGCTGCGATATTATGTTTAGGAATGTGCAGTGATGTCTGGACACATTTTTCGCCCATTCGAAATATCGAAATAATGCGAATTGTTGGCGTTTTTAGCGATTTTGTTTAAAAGAAATGTCCTAAAACAACGACAAATTCCATGAAATCCAACATTCTTGTCTTTTCTAGGCCATGTTTGTGTACATAGAACATGCAAGATTTCCAACATTTTACTCAAGACTAAACTATAGTTATACGTACATGGAATAATTCCGACAGACACATTATATCATGCATTTCCCACGATTTTTTCAACTTCTATCAAAACAATTTGCATCACAGAGCAAAGTGGCAGGGTTCTAACAGGAGTTCGAGTGCGTATCTACCGTCACACGGGAGCCACATCTTCAGTATTTGTCGCACGAGATATGTTTTGAATTACCAAGCGAAGTGCGCATCATTGGCATTTGTCGAGCGAGTAATAATGGAGCTCAGTTGTTAGGGCGTCTGACTGCTATGCAAGAGAGCCGGAGTCGATCCCCTGCAGGGGAGAACCGGGATGTTTTCCACCTATTCAAACTGCTCCGGCACCCACCCAGCATCATATGAAGCTTGAGGGAACTTCTAGGGATAAAGGTAGCCAGGAGCGTGGTGCTGATCACATCAGCCCCATCTTCAGCCGTGATCAAGAAAGTGTGGTGCCCTAACCCCACACCCCTAGACACCTTCATTGAAAAGTGCAGCGGAGCACTTTACTTTTATTACCTCAAAAATCTGTTCCAACATATGAAACTGTCACGAAAATACCTAGACCATGTGACCTACAATTTAAAATAATAGTTTAAAAGCACAATGGAGTATTAAGTTTCGGTATATTTGGCAGATAAATGTTCTAAAACAGAAACGTGAATTTTGGGAAACGTAACACTAAGAAGTCAAAAAAAGATAATACCAATTTTTGGTGCCATAATATATCAGTATCTGTCACGTGAGATTGATTGATTTTAATTTTTTGGGTGCGTCGCCATTTATGGTCATTATGCACCCTTCAGTATATACGGGGAAAATTCCATTATCTAAAATCCTTACCTTAAAATTAAAAAAGGGGTATGGAAAATAACTTTCCCAAAACAACTTTCAAGATATCAAACTCTCACGAAGAGGCGTAAGCCATGTGAGTTACAATTTGAAACAGTAGTTTAAAAACACCACGAAGGTATGATTTCAGATATTTGCCAGAAAATGCGCTAAAATGAAAATGTGAATTTTGGGAAAAATAACACCGTATATTGTAAAAAATAAGAAAATACACCTATTTGAAAAAAATAACAAAATATCAAGGTCCCTACCGATTAGGCATAAATGAAACAAGAATATCAATTGTAATTTACTGCATTAGTAACAGCGAGTCCTAACCTAATTTTCGGCATAATCACCACCGTTGTTGTGGCATTTGTCGTAGCATGGCACTAAATTTTTTATGCCCGTGGCATATGTGTCTGACAGCAAAGTCTGGAACTATTTCTGCTTCAGTGTAGCTGTCAAATCCTTGTCCTGCCAGAAACCTCTTCAGTTGAACAAAGAGATGAAAGTCACATTCAAGGCCAGGGCTGTACAGGGAGTAGTCCAAGCTCTCTCACCTGAAGTGATGCAAAGGGCCAATGTGTAATCAGCTGTATGGGGTTGTGCACATTCGATTGGCTTTCCGTGAATTGTCTGCACCATCGTCTGACCATACTATCACTCACGACGTCCGTTCTGCACACCTCACACAATTGCTGGTGGCTCTGTGCCAAATTCTGAGCGTGCAATGTAGGCTACATCGCAGTCGCTGGGAGACTGTATGACAGCTGCAATCTTTAACCTAGAACTGTCCTAAAACGGCTGCATTGCAACTGTACCAGATTACAGCTACATGCCACTTTTTCCTGCATGCATGTGTGTGTGTGTCTATTTCTGACCACTAGTGCTGCGTATAGGCACCATTGGAGCTTTTTTCAGGATGCCCCTCGTATATGAACTTTAAGAAGCTTTTATTATTAGTGTGTTCCTGTTTTAATGTGTGGTTAGCTAAATCAGGTACCTATACAATGCAATTCTATAAATTCCTTGCGTTAAATTTCTAATACCTACATACCCTTTTTGTCAGCAATAATGGTATAAGTGCATGTTGTCAGTTTCACAGTACTTCACTTGGATATACTGTACTGAAGCAGAAATCCCGTTGATAATGTAAGGAAATGTGACACTTCATTTTGTTCGATCCAATTGTTTCACTTATATGCAAGAGTTAAGTCGTTTGCTTTACAGAGAAGGGAGAAGTAGCTTTATGCATTGAAAAAGTAGTCCGCACTCATGGTTCTTGCAAGCAGAGGGTTCCAGACCTCAGTGGAAATATCAACATATGATGCCGAGAATTTATAAGGAGACTGATAAATTACAAAATGTGTTTCTTAATCAATCACTCTTCACTCTAATCTCATTTAGTCGTAATTTTAAAAATAATCAAGTATTTTATTTTAAACTTAATGCGTATGACAAAATTCCGTAATCCTTTCCTAGCTTGTGAATTGTAATAATTTTCCAAATTCACTATTTTGCAGTTTGAATTCAAATCATAGAGAATAGAGAAATTAAGTGAATTTCATAGAAGATAATATTGGTACTTAACAAAACCATACGTGGATCTTATGAGTTTATTATTTCCATTTGCAAAAACATCGATTTAGTTTAGTTTGTAATTGTCAGGGAAAAATGTAAATTTTGTCGTGGAAAACCTGGAAAAGTCAGGGAATTTCATTTCTGCTTGTTTGTAGCCACCCTGATCGGTACTTTATTGGTATCAAATATCAAAGCGAATTCGCATCACCAGGTGATTTTTTACTTTAATATTTGTAAAAAATCACACGGAAAATCTATCAGTGTAAGAATTTCACTTGGAGATATAATTCAATTTCTTGCATTGAATTCTAAAAATTGTAGATCTACATTTCATTTAGCAGATAATCATATTTCAGTTGTTAGTAACACCGATTGTTGATGGAGTTGCAAATTATAAACAAAGCAAGGCGAGAATACCGTGATCAACTCGGTGTCTCTAATTGTTTTTCTTTTTAGTGAAGTGAAAGTGTCCGATGGTGTGTGAAAGGAAGGGTAGTTAGTAAAGGTGAGTCAGATTAGAGCATTATTACATACACCGTTTTCCAAGGTACTATACGATATTAAATTAAAAGTTAAACTACTTGCCTGTCCAATGCCAGATTTAAACATCAATCCTATTTAAAAATATCAAAAAAATGGTAAAGGTGACAGGCGTAGAAATTTTAATAGTCTCATTTATTTCCTAGAAACTCTCGCCGAACTCCGCACAGCATGCTACAATGCCAGGGATTGCAGGTTCGAATCTCGGCCTGGTCATTGGTGTTCTTTGCGAGTGTTCACTCATCCTTATCTTCGCGATTAGCCAAAAGCAGTACAAATGCGAAGTAAAATAAACCAATCTTAGGAACTCTGAATTTTTGTCTGCAATTTTAGTAAACAAAGTTCCATTAAAATTACCTCTTTCATTAGATTTCTATGACATATGCTAGCGAAATTTTTTCGATTTCTTGATCTACCCCATCATACTAGCTGCCAGCCACCACTGTGTGCTGGCAACACTGGCGGACATAACTGGGGCG
This sequence comes from Lepisma saccharinum, assembly GCF_977018435.1. NCBI lineage: Eukaryota > Metazoa > Arthropoda > Insecta > Zygentoma > Lepismatidae > Lepisma > Lepisma saccharinum. Next base: position 47,893,455 of record NC_139246.1, read on the forward strand.
TTTGGTGGCCCCACTTACTCGAAAAATCACCCTACAAATTCCGGACGAAGATATTGCTAAAACTATGACAAAGGGTTGCCACAGGACTCCGTTTTGGGACCCCATCTATGGAACGTAAACTTCGAACCTTGCATTAAGACCTTGCAAGAAAAACGAGAAGTAGTTAAGTGCATAGCCTACGCCGATGATCTGATAATTATCACCACAGGAAACTCAAGATCAGAAATTGAGAAAAATACTACTACCACATTACAAAAATTGACACAATGATGTGATAAAGCTAAATTAAAATTATCGGATACAAAGACCAAATACATAGTTTTGAAAGGAAAATTTAGCCAACATCGGAACCCAGTAATAAGAATGAAAGGCAAATCAATAAAAAGGGCAACGATGAATAAATACTTTGGGGTAACGCTGGAAGAGGGTTTACTTTTCAAAACCCATATTGAGAACATAACTTCCAAAGGGGAAGCTCTCATAAAGAAAATAGCTACCATAGCATCCAACAGCTACGGACTTCCTCCATCTGTTATAGAAACTTATCTAGGATCCATTTACTTTTCAATCATCACTTATGGGGCATCGGCGTGGGCCTCATCATCATTGCACAAAATAACATACGCTCCTAAGCTAGGATCTTACAGGAAAGTAATTCTCAGTATTACTGGGGCTTTTAAAACTACTTCGTCGGAAGCACTGTTTGTCATAATGGGAATTTTGCCAATTGATTATCAAATTAAGCTGAGTGCAATGACTTATCACTTCAAACATGGAAACAAGAGGGAGATAACCGAACAAATGGGAGAATTCCTCCCCACCGTCCAGGAGATCAAGGCGAAGATTCATCGAGACTGGCAGCGAGAATGGGAGGAGTGCGAGAAGGGTAGAAGACTGCATAACTTCCTCCCCTGCACGCAGGAGAACGTTCTAACAGGGTTATCACGCCATCCAGAGGGCTGATACATCTTCTAACAGAGCACGGACCATACGGGAGTTACCTCACAAAAATAGGTAAAAGGGGAACCGACGTGTGCCGAGACTGCCTGATGGAAAGAGACACGCCAGAACATAGAGTTTTTTCCTGCCCTGCCTCTGATGAACAGATAATATCGGCCAGAAGAGACCTGCCAAATAATAACATCTTTGAACTGATAAGGAACGAACATGTAAAGAAGTTATGTGACCTCGCAGACTTAGTGTCTAATATCGAGTTGCGGAAGTACCTGACGGAACCGGAAACCCGGTGCCCTCAAGCCCCCCTTCCCAACATGAGTCTCGTAGAAGCAGCAGGATACAGAACCAAGTCCCCACTTGCCCTCCCCAGAGACAGTCACAATCGCATCAGGAGAAGATACCAGAGGAAGAAGAAGAGGAGTCGGCACCGGAAGATTCCTCCCGAAGGAGAAACTTCAGAGTGTCCACTGGGAGACAAGGAGCCGCCGCCAGGAGAGGGTTACGTCTGCCCAATCAGCCTGTGGAGAGCCATGAAGGTTGCCCGGAGAGAAGTCGTCAAAGATGAAGAATGACCTAAAAACCATCTCTAGGGATAAAATAGTATAATAGCGTAATAACGATAATGAAAATAAACTGTAAAAGAATAATATCAGAACCCCACATTAAATTGTGACTAAAGTTTCTTTAAGTTTTTCGGGAGTTAAACTCTCGAGATAATAATAAATCCCAGATTAGGGACCACAAACTTGTAGAAATTTTAACTTGAAAATTGCTTGACGTGGAATCTGCTGGAATCCAGTAGCCACCATAGAGACTGGGTATTAAAGAAAATTTCAAAAACATGAACAAATTAAATTAAATTTGTAACACTGTAAGTGTGGTCATAACCATGAACATACATGTATACACTTATTATTAATTAATATAATCTAATATAAAAGGTTATCTTCTTTTTCCTTTTTTATTATTATTACTAGCTGATTGCCCGGAATTGCCCGGGTATTTATTTATCCAACTCTTCTATTAGACAGAAAAATAATGAATTCTAACTATATGTAACTAATTTGATTTCATCGTGAATGTCACCAATTAGCTTAGCGACTCTGAAAACTATTTTTCACCCCCCCCCCCCCCATGTCGATAGGTGATGAACTTGGAGTCGAACGGTATTGGGAGTGTCACTATTCATTTTAGCTACCCCAAAAACTATGAATTCCACACTAATGTAGGTCATTTTTGACATTTTATTTTTCAACCTCCTCTCATCCCCAATGCCGATAGGTGACGAACGTGGAGTCGAACCGGATTGGGAGTGTCACTATTCATCTTAGCGACCCCGAAAACTATGGATTCCACACTAATGTGGGTAGTTTTCGATTACTGATTGCCCGGCGATTTATTTATCCCAATCTTCCATTAAAGACAGGAAAATAATGAATTCTAACTGTAGTGTAAAATGAACTTGAAGTTGAACGGCATTGTGTGTGTCACTATTCATCTTAGCGGCCTCGAAAACTATGGTTTCCACACTAATATCGGTCGTTTCACATGTCACCTCCTTCCCACCCCCACCCAAAGTACTAAGATTATTCCTGTGTAAAGGAGTCCATTTTTTGCTTTTCAAATATTTACAGTAGAATTAATTATTTTTTTTGTGATTTGCATCAGAATGAATCAATTTTCTATGATTTGCATAAAATACAGGATAATTCAAACCTCAGAAGGTGTCACATTGGTAAATATATACTCTAAATTTCGTGTTTGAGAGCTTATATCGCATTTTGCAGTTCATTTCGCATCATTTTGTGACAAAATATGGTAGTTAAATGCACCTCACACCTTTCAAAGACATGAAAAATTAACACTACAATGTGTTTCTTCACATTTCATGTTTTCGTCATTAACGAAATATGCATGCCCCTACCAATAACTGATATAATATTCCAAATGGTCCTTGAAGAACCTGAATGGTTCATTGACCTTCTTATTAAATGTGTTTCTGGGTGACTGCAATGCGACAGTAGATCCATATTTAGAAATTTACTTTTTATGTAAAGTAGGGAATGGAGATTATGTAAATTATAAGATATTTATATGCATATTGGAACGGTAAAATAATCTGTAATTTTTCCAGTAAACCAATACAACGATATCCCTATATTGGCCAATACCGATAGAATACCAATTAATCTGTCCCATCTGTAATTTTGATATTTTGTTATGTGGCATTTACATGCTGTACAAGCAGGCTGGTGGTAGTACAGAGTGATGCAGTTCACATTTTAAATTATGTATTTTGCATAATTCCCAATGTGAAAATCGCAGTTGATTTTGTGCCTATTTTGTTAATATCACGATTTTAACACATTCCGGACATGCAATGATCATTGCCCATTGTATACTGTCCAATAAGATGGGAAATGGGCATAGGCTGTCCTTTGCTACACACTCATATTGTGAATGAACTACATATTATAATCGCACAACATCTCTCGTGCATGTGTGTTGTAATCACCTCTCAAATTGCAACCACAAGATGATGTGTTTTCTTCATTGCTGAATTTTACTTTTACTCGTGCAGAATCGTGTAGCTTTAGCTTATACTCCTGAGAATGTGCGCATTATGGAAATTCTTTGTGAGGATTCAGTTTTAGATTTCGCAGTTAGTGACGATTTTGAATCTGAAGAGAGAGTTTTTAGGTTATGTTTTATTAATTATTTCTATATTATGTATTGAAAGTATGTTTTCAGTAACTTTTATTACAATGCATATAACATGTAACATCTATGGAAAGAGGATGTCATGTAGATTTCATAAAGATTTGGTAAAATAAACAAATTTAGCAGCATATGTTCTATGATTTTCTGAAAATCAGCAAAGAACTTCAGTCTCCGTGGAAAAAAAACACAGTCTTTTTAAGTCAGTTGGCAAAGTGTTAATACAAAGCAACATGTAATCAGTGTTGTTCTTAAAATTTCACTAAGAACTGTTGAATATTACAAAATAATGCAGTATATGTTACCATCAAAGTTATTTTTATTCTCACTGTAACACTTTGTCCAGGTTCCCCATTACATTTTCAAGCTTACACTACCAAGATATACATTGCTAGTCACTGTACCCTAATAAAATATGAACAGTCTGTCTGTATTGGTAAGCTTGGTAGTATAAACTTGAAAAAGTTGTGGGAGCATCTTCACAGCAAAAGTAAAAAAAAAAATACTTTAATACCAACATTTACTGTTTTATTTTGTAATGCGTAAAACTAAATAAAATACCACTGTGTATTATCATGATGGTTACTCATCGGAAATTCCGTGAATTCCAGGAATTATGCGTGAATTATTGGCTTTGGGAGTTCTGCGTGAAATAGCAAATGTATATAAACTCTGCACCTTAAATTATATATTTATTTGTCTTTTAGTCTACGGTTATTACAAGTACAAAAACACATTTATTTTAAAAATTCTTAACCATTGTTATAACTGTATCTTTAGTCAAACTAAAAATAAATGTCTGATGAAGGGAGCATGTGTTCTCCTGGGATAAAAAAAAATCAAGACAAAAACTGTGTTTTTGTGCTTGTAATATCCGTAGAATTCTAGAATGCAAGCAATACGTACATGCAAGAAAAGCTATTAAATTATATATTTTAAATGTACATGTTTGTGCCCTTAATGTTTTGGAAAGTTCCCCTTGGAAACCAGGAATTATACTTGAATTTTATCATGGTTACCCTTATTATCTTACAATTATTCCATGACATTTGACAGAAAAGCGATAGAAAGATCAAATGAAATATGTTTTGTATTGGCTTCAAACTTGAAACACACAGTGCAACAGTAAATGATTGAACGTGGCGAGAACAGCATGTTCTGCTGGAAGTTCTGGTGTAGTATGAACCGTGCACATCCATTTCTGAGAGACTACTCTTCTGGAGTATCCGTGTACATGTATTTCATCCTATACCCACCACATGCTTCAGCGTGCCCAGTTCAGGCAAGCCTTCTCAGTTCTCACTGTTGTGACCCACAGTTTCCCTTTCTCAGCAAGTGACTTCCCAATAGCAGAGTGGCCTTGTAATCAAGGGGTCCCTGGTTCAATGAAATTGCACATTGGTTTGGATTCCACTTCAAGCTGTAGGTCTAGTCCCGATTAGCATATTTGTGCATAAAGTGGACTTATAACAACCATTCAAAATCTACATTCAAACATATAACATTTATTCTCCACGTGAATGCCATACATCACTGGAGGTTCAGTGCTTCGAACAAGTGTTCTCGGTTATCAGCCAGGTTAAGTCGGTGTTCTCATCGTCAGGGTGTGGTATGGTATCAGGGTATGAGAGCAATGTATTCACTCGAAATGGTGGACACCGACTTAATGTAGCTGATAATCCGAGAACACTTGTTCGAATCACGTTGCCAGGAAAGCTGCAATGCCTGGATTCAGTGCTGTATGACCAACCCCATATATATTGTGGATGTAAACATTAAATTCGTGTGCCCTGGTTTTATAAACTTCTTAAATATGCAGTTTGTTTCAAAGCAAAAGCCATCACAGTTACCTTTTACTTATTTTAAAAAATTATGTCATTAAGGAGCATTTGCAATTTCATATCTGGTCTATAGAATACACTTACCATATGTAGGTATTTGATAAGTATTGCAAAAGTTTTCTGTCAGTCTTTTCGTAAAAATAGTTTTTGATATTTTTTTGTTATTTGGTGATGTCTATTTTATGTTTTAATGAATTAAAAAGCTTGATACTAATGTTGCACTGTCAATAAGAGTTGTAATATATATTAAACACAAAATGTGATTTCATTAACAGCTAACATATGAAGTAATCTGAACAGTTAATTTTATTTTTTTACAGCATGTTACTTCTTGAAAGACTGATGATTTCTAGTGATGCCTTTGATGTTGATGTTTGCAACCAATGTGGATTGTTAGGATATTCAGGGTGGTAAGTAATTTGATATTATGTTGCAACTTATATTGCCTGTATTGCTGCAAAATTTTATTATATTGTCACTTCTAAGACACCTTTTATGTTGCATACAATGCCCTACCCAAGAGTGTATTAAATGTATCTAAAAATAAAAATTAAAATTAAAGAGCTCGCTCGTAGCTCCACCACGTAACACAATGCTGAAACTGCGTTGGGATCGAACCAAGAACCTTGAATCTTTGATTGGGTGATGTGGTTATTCATCATTCATCTTTCAGATGGTTAACACTCGCTTAGCCTAAAGTGATGTATGTGAAAGGTTACATTCAAAGGAATGGCAAATAATTGACACGTGCAATAATTGGATTTCTGTACTCTCCATGACTGAACCGATATGGATATTGATAAGAAGAGGATAATACTTGCCTCACAAATAGATGAAGGTTATTTCCACACTTGTTCTCTCAACTGTCACTTGTCTGGCCTTCCCGTCAGAATTCAATCTGTTCATGCACCATTGTCCAATAATCGATTCCCACTTACTTCTCTCTCCCTCACAATCCGCAGTCCTTACTCTCTCTCGTATTCTCGCCAACTGATCTCTCTCCCTCACGATTCCAACACTCATTCCATAGCCGTCTCTCAAGTCACTCACCTATCGTTTGCCTAATTGCTTATTCCGCATTCCTTTCTCTGCTTCTTGCTGTGTTAAGACAAACATAAGACTTGTAACTTCTTACCCAGTGCCTTGGGTACGATACGGATATCAGAGCAGAGACTGTGTTCAACACAATGACTTAACCTCTATTTTTGTTCTGTTCCATACTGATTTGTTGTTCATTAAGGTAAAGCTAAATGCTATCCCATGTGACATGAACGCATGTAGGATGTGGGGCTTCATGCATTCTCTATCTTTGCCATGCTGGTGGAGTTCATGTGATCAGGGTCGCTTCCAAGCACTCGTTGACAAGAGCCTTGTTGAGCCTCAGAGCCTGTTAATACACGTATGTTGTTCGAAAAGTTTCCATTTTAAATCACCCATTCAGGCATTGAACCCAGGGTCTCCCATTCAGATGCCCTTCCAACTGAACCACTGGGACTTTTTGTAAATAATGTAATTTAACAGGCTGGCTACTCATCGGGAGTTCCTTGAATTCAGGGATTATGCATGAATTATTGACTCCGGGAATTATGTGTGCATTCTGCATGAATTTTACTCCATAGACGTGAAAAATTGCAACCTTTATTAATCAAAATTTCGCTAAATTTATACATATTTATGGATGCCATGAAGCAAGTTTTTTTTCACATTGTAGATATTATTTTTATCAAGGAAGGAAAAGAAAGCTGCATTGAAAATAAAACAGAATTATCTCAATCCGTTTACTTGCTTAGTGTCCTTTGCAGAACAATCTATGTATTTGACAGACTGAAGAATATTGCAAAATGAGATATCTCGAAGTTGTTGAGGTAAATTTCAGTTTGAAATCCTTATACAATTAACATTTTTTCATAATTATTATATCGGCTAACATTTCTTAGAGGAACCTGATATATATATATATATATATATATATATATATATATATATATATCATTTAATTGAACTGAATTACAATTTTTGGATAGGATGGAATCACACAGATACTGTATATTGTTAATATATTTGTGTGCTGGGGGTGAGAGGCGATAATACATGAGCTTGAAATATAGAAAACATATGCTTGTAGTCTTGAATTGGAAAGTTTCCCCTTGAAAACCTAAGAGGCTAGAGTGTCCACTCTGTTATTGCAATTATTTTAATTCTAGTCTTATTTTCATCCAGTTTTATTATACTGTGATTTGTATAATATGTAGAAGAACTTTATTTCAACAATAAACTGTATCGGGGAGCTTTATCCCCATTCCAGTTTGTAATCTGATACTTTCGGTGATTTGCAGGGATGAGTTTGGAATAACATTCACCTTACGTGATGCACACGTTTAATAAACACTCAAAATTATGAGCTTAAATAATACATTCCCTATCACAAAGATGTGAAGAAATATTGATACACAGGCCTCCCCAATGGCACAGTGGTAGTGTCATCCTTTTTGTAATCAAGGAGTCTTGGGTTCAATACCCGGTGGAGGCACATAGTTTTTCAGATCCCACTTTAAACTGTAGGATGTAGGAATCCTGCCGCTAGGGTTTACTATAATAGAATTGAATACTGACACTGGCAGTGCACATAGTTAACCCTAGAACACTACTGTATGTAAAATTTACGTATGCTTTTCCTCCCTTACCTCACACCCACTCACCCCTCCACCTAGCAGTGCCTTGGGCATTCTGTCAGATGCGAGGCAGCACTGTGGTAAGGAGGGTGCAGGCGCTGATCGTCTTGATTTGGTTTGTTATGTTGTTCACTGTGCGTCAATTTTACGTAGCTGTAGTAAAACCAGAAAAATCTTTCACGTAATTTTGACATTTGTAAATTTGATTTGGATAGTTAGATTTTGAAAACATGCACTATTTTCTTGTAAGACTTTTAATTACATCCGTTCTTTATTTACAGCGTTATGAATATTGTTTTTCATTGTTCGAACTTTTCGCCTTCATTCTTACTTAATGTACGTACAGGCTTGTCAATCAAGACATTCTCTAAAAATATTCTATGTTAAATAAAACCATGTTTATCCATTTTAAAATGAAGAATAAAATTCCAATATAAGGAAAATAAAATAATGTTCACAAAGAATCGTCATTTTGTTTTGATGATGTAGAGGTTGTGTTAAAAATAGATTCCTTCATGTACGTAAAATTTACGTAGCGCTAGTCACACTAATATTAATGTAATGTTAATTAAGGTTTTAGCTTACATATAGTTTCCTTCATCCACATCTATTTGAGTTACACATTTCTAATAAGTGGAAAGCATTTGAACTGGGAAACATACTATGCACCATGATTAAACATCTTCACTATAAGTTGGCTGTTGTTTCCTGTTCATGTTATTTTCAAGCAGAGCTGCGCCCATCTCCCTAGCACTGAATCACTCACAGCATGTTCTCAATGATAAGTTTCAGTGAATTTCATGTTCCTCGCATTCAGGAAATGGATTGCAAACCACTTTTCACAGGCAGCCTCTCTGATAGTGTAGTGGTAATGTCATCGCCTTGTAATCGCCTTAGCTTTTCTGTGCATGAAGTGGACTTACAAAACAGCTCGGAGACAGCTCTACCACGTAACCCTTATTGTACCGTTTCTCCACCTATGGACTGCTGGGTCACGAATTGGAGTTTGAAAATTTATTTACTGTGTCTTAAAAACCTATTACATTTAAATAAGATATATTGGTTTAACATTTTCCATTCAACCCATGGTGTTCATAGTCGAAACTCTACATTTCTGTTATTCGCGTTCTACCTTTGCTTTTTACTGGCATCTCCCTGTTATTTAACTCAAGAGAATCAAACATCTGTCATTTTTGTTTTGTTTGAAGCAATAAGTTCTTACAAGATAAGTATGTATCTTGAACTTTTGAATGAGGCATTGAAGTTGTTCATGCCATTCTTCACCTCATATTTGTGTGAAAAGGGATTTTCATCTCTGATTCAAGTGAAAAACAACTACAGAAATAGACTTGATGTGCACTCAGATTTACGATTTAAATTAACCACCATTGAAAGAAACTGAACCATTCTGCAACTTATGTGGAAAAGGTAGCCCCAATCGTCACATCAGTTCGGTGAGTGAAAAAAAGAAATGTTTTAAATTTCAGCATGTGTGTTTATTTAGATGTTAGACTAGAGTAAATCAGTCTTTTAAATTGCATATTGACTTTCCTAGAAAGAAGTAGTAGGTGTAATTTGTTTAAGCAAGTGTAAAAGAGGGCTTTTTAAAGTACTCAGTGTTAGCAAAAATATGATTATAAACTGGATGCAAAGTAATTCTGCCGGCAACCATGCTGTGTCCCATGAAGTGTAATGTTCTTCAAGGTGGGTCCGGGACTGAAAATGGTTGAGAACCACTGCCTTATTGTATTGTGACTACATAGTTAGAAATGTAACATTACCACTTATTAATCACATTAGTTAGGTCATAAGACAGCCTACCTCAACATTGCTAACTCCAAGTACAGAAATTTCAATTTGAATTCATTTCCATTATCTTAAGCTTTTTTTTGAATCTTGTCTGAGGCAAAAAAAATTCCCAGGTCTCACCAAGCAGTATAATACAGTGATCAGTGAAAAAGCCAGACAAATTCTTTAAATCAAATTTTGTAAAACTGGAAAGATAAAGGAATCTTGGATGTAGATTTATTACACTTATACCAAATGAAATACAGAACCAAAGCTATATTACATCCTAATTTGAATTGTAAATAAACATACAGTGTGCTTCAAAAAGTGTATACACACTTCAGGAATAGAAAAAAATGTTAAAACGTCTTCATACAGAAAAGTGTATTTACCTGAAAGTAAGGTTGCAAGTCAGTTTGAAGATTTTTCAATGCTTTTTTCCTGGTCTAAACGTTTACAATAAATGCTCAAGCTGATGACCTCCAGCATCATTACATCTCTGAGTATGGACCACTACTGCTTCAGCAACACTTACCAAAGTTCGCAGTGGGATTTCTGCACACGCTGCTTTAATCTCGTCCCAAAGTGTGTCCAGGTTATCTGGTTTCCTGTGGTGCATCTTATCTTTTACTGTTCCCCATAAGTAAAGAATGAGGGTTGTAAGATCTGGAAAGCACGGAGGGAATTTGATTGGACTCCTGTGGCCTATCCAGTGGCCTGGTACATTTTGATCAAGGTGTGCTCTTACATCCCTGTGATAGTGCAGAGGGGCGCCATCTTGTTGGTAATAAAACCTCTCATTGCCGTATAGTTCATGAATGGCAGGTTTACGTTACCTTCAAAACAGAAAGATCCAATGAGTTCCCCCAGGGGTGTAAGGGGTGACCTCCCACATAGTACACCCAATTGTCAACCTCACTTCCACATAACACCCCCTGGACTGCATTTTGCAGACTACCCAGGCTCTTGCGACTCACCGTGACTAGTATAATTCTGTGTGTTGTCCTGTTTTTGTCCTTGCGTGTGCTGAGTGCCCCTTTACAACCTCAACTTTTAACCGAAATCAGAATATTTTTAATATTTTAGTTACGACACAACATTGCACTTATGTTATTTTAGATACGGTAAGGGGCTGGACCCCGTATCATGTGATGGGTGCAAAATAACCTTTAAGTGCTGACGCACCCAAAATTTTAAATTCAATTTCAATGAGTCTCTTCAATGGCAACCCACACCACAAAATTACACCAGGCAAATTCACAGCCTTTTCAACAGTGATGAGGGAACTATCTTCTGCCCGGTTCACACAATTGTGTCTGTTGACAGTTCCATTGAGCTTGAATTGTGCCTCATCTGACCAAACTACAATCCCCGCAAATCCTGAATCAGTGTAAACCATGTTCCGAAACCATTCACAAAATTTTAACCTGCGATCTGGATTGTCGTCGCTTAACTGTTGTACCAGCCCGAGAATGTACACTTTAAACTTGCCTTTTTTCAGAATGCGTAGTATGCTAGTAGCACTTACACAACTCTCACACATACACATTGCCTTGTTGATTTTTGTGGCAAACCTGTGAAACCGTTCCAGTACCGCAGCCGAGGACTCATCACTTGTAGCTGTGCGAGGATGCCCCAATCGGCCTTTGTGCACATTGCACACTGTTCCATGCAGTTCGAATTTCTCAAGTATACAAGCAGTTGTTAACCGTGAAGGGGGATCAGTACCATACTCACGTCTCATTGTCTCTGAACTTCAACCACATTCTCAAATTTCCAGTGCCACTTTAACAAATTCTTACGCTCTTAAAGTTCAACTGTTGATATAAATCACTCGCCACTGACCACATAGTGATGCCAGCTCCCTGGTACCTGCTGCCATCTATTGAGCAAACATCACACTACATTTGTACCGTATTTCATCCCCCCAGGTGGGAATATGAGTTTTTTATCATGTTTTAAAGTGTGTGTACATTTTTTTGAAGCACTTGGTAGATATCTAGACAGGGAATTGTTTGGGCATAAAATGTATAGTTGTTTTATTTTTACCTATTTAAAGAAAACAAGAAAAAATAGGCTGATTTGGTACTGTTACCAGTGCATTGATATTGGGCAAGATCATTGGTTGTAGATGGAACATAATCACTAGTACCTACCAGTCAATACTTTTCCACAGATTTGTTGTATTGGGGAGTCCTCAAAAATGTCCTTGACACTTTCGCAGTCTTCATATTATGGAAATTATTCAAAATGCTTACTTATACTCTATCCCCGGAATCCTTGGAGTAAGGCTGTGCACAGCCGCAGAGAAGGGGGGAATCGAGTCTACATAGTGAAGCAGTACATGCTGTTGTGAGGGCTGGTAACTTCAGTAGCTTTCGTCTTCCACGAAATCCCATTCCCTCACAGGTGTTCATAGGTGGAGCCGCCTCGGATCACTACTTGCAGAGAGACTTGTTTTCATTCACTTGTTCCAGAGATAGATAGGACAGAGTATAGTTTTAATAATGACGTTGTGAGGATAAGTGGATGTTGTGATTTAAGTGATCATTTTATGTGATGTTATGAATATTTTACTTCTTAAACTATTAAAAAGTTTAAATACTCTAAATTGCTTAGAATCGTTAAAATTTGCTGTTTTTTTACAGTATAGTGAATTGAAGGGCTTGGGTGTAAAACATGGACATTTTGGTAATTTTTGATTTACAAAGTAAATTGTACCATCCTTCAATTTTCGAGTGAAATTGCCATGTCATACAATTTGCATTGGACTCAGTAAAGCCTTATGAAATTGGTAAACACAACACAAAACAATTTATCTACAGTATAGCTTCTAATAACTTTTTTCTTAATAAATTCCGAAATGATCAAAATGTCACTTACCAAGTTTTACACCCAAGCTCTTCAATTTACATTGTTATATATCTGTACTGGAATTTGATAAAATTGAATATTTGGTTTTTCATTGAATAAAAATATCTATTTTCTTAATTTACAACTATACCTAAGTACGGGGCAATTAAACACATACAAAAAGGGATAAAGATCAAGAAAAAGGAAAGAAAGGTCATGAGAAAGTGAAGAATTTTTGGGATTTGTTATGTTGGTAGACAGCATTAGTTTCAGTTCAAAGTGTATCGGCTCAGCCCCATATAAAAGTGATATTTTACCTTGTACAGTCATGGACACTTCTGGGTTGTAACGATTCCATTGAAAGTTAATGAAATTGTTATAACCCAGAAGTGTCCGTGACTGTACCTTGTTGTATTTTTGTAATGTAAAATCCATTCCATTTCAGTTGTAGATTTTATGTGTTACTTGTCACTTTTCATGAATCTTATATTTATAGGTGTCATAACTGTCGTTCGAGTGCATCAGTTTCGTCCATCCGCATACCGTATGCTTGTAAGCTTCTGTTCCAAGAACTCCAGTCAATGAATATAATCCCAAGACTGAAACTGGACAAGTACTGTGATTGACAATAGAGTGATTCAGTTCCGTAACGAATTCAGAATGCTTGATTCTTTGTACATGTAATAATCATTTCCATGTGTAAATAAAAAAAGTAATTAAAGGTAACTTTTGCAAGGAAAACCACAAGTTGTCTTATATATTTCTTCCTGTGTTATATATATAACTTGGTTTAGCACCGTTTCTGCATTGTTCTATATTTCAGACGTTTCTAATGTCAACATTAAAGGAGTCACTGTCCAACAGTTATGCATCAAAGAGTGGTACTCTATAGCCAGGAAAGACGTGAATGAGAGAGCGAGAAGGAGTAGAGAAATATTTTCTGTGTGGACAGTCACATTTGATATCCCATTATTGCCATGCAAAAATGTATAGTTGGTTAAATCAATTTTTATTTAAGATATTCAAAAGAAGCCCCTAGCATGATAGTTGTACTTAATAGAAAATAGATTCTGTTATTTATTATCGTGATTCCTGTCGTTTGATATTTTTACAGCAGTGTTACTTCAGTTACTTATTTTTACTATAGTGTTTGAGAATAATGTATCAATTCAAATTTGATAATTGAATATTGCAATTAGGGTGTTACCCAAATTAATGATTACAACTATGCACAAATACAATGTGGTAGTATTATGTATTTTTGTTGACAATCAAATATTTTATTGAGAATAAATATTTCATTGTTTAATAGACTGATATGAAGGCAGCATTTTGAACAAAAAGTACATATTGGAAGGGTAAACTATGCTTTATAACGATAATTTGTCTTATTAAATATTCCTGTTGCTCACGTGAAATGTTAATGAAAACGGGGTCTTACACATGTGAATGTTGTTCTAATTGTCATATCAAAAATATTTCTATGACTGACGACTTTTTAGAAATTAATTGGAATATGTCATGTGTACAGAAATTAACTAGAACGTGTTGTGCAAAATAAGAATAAGTTACTCCCCTGTAAGTAATATTGATATTACGAATTACGTAAAAAAAAACTCTGCATCAAGCATTTTTACTTGTAAAGAGTTTTTGTAAACTAATAATTGCTTGTGAAAGTAGCGGTATTGGTATGATGGAGCCACCATAACGAACAAAACGAATAGAGCTGCCTTTTTTGAACTTTCTGATATATTTCTCTACTGGCAATAATGCTGTTGGTAATAACATTTATTATGGTAAAAATATAAGTTTTTATAGACTAAGAGGCAATCCACATCTTTGCTTCCTAATTTATGTTTTGTCCACATACCTCCTCTTACTAATAAAGCATCGGCTTTTTCATTCCATGGTGTGTCGAGATCATGCTGAATTTCTTTCGCTGCTAATTACAGTTCTTTATCCGCTGATCTCTGTAAAATAAGTCATGTTTCATGCATTCAGCATCCAGCTTGTTAATCGGTGGGTCGCCTTTTTCTATTCGTTTCTCTAATTTGGTAAATGGACCGCAGTAATTATATTTTTTTGCAGTACCGAAGCTTTTGAGATTCATTTCTGGTAGTATATATGAATTGAGAAGTTTATTAAATATTCCTGCACCCTCTTTCGCACAAAAAATACTTTTTTGGTATACATTTTATAAGAGATCCGAGTTGATATGCAGAGTTTGGATTTGTATCAAATATACTGAATATCTAGTCATAGATACCAGCTATTTCATTTTTTATTTTCGAACTGTGATTGCCCGCTTTCCAAGCCCCATCAAGAACACCAATTCAATTTAAAAGCTTAGCTGCATTGTCCAGCCACACATATTCTTTTATAGATTGTTATTACTAATATACGAGCTTGGTGGATGTCTAGATATTTCTTTTCATATTGGTTTAATGTACTTGTTATACTTGACGCCTGTTCTAGATTTTGGTTTCCCTGTTGATGCATCATTATTATGATAAATAATATTAGAATTAATAAGTAATTTTCCATATCTTCACCTTCAGGCTCCATGTTATCAGGGATGTGTCTTTTGGTAAGAAAAGTGAGCATAAAATCAGTTCCCTTGTAGCGTACCTTCTACAATAATATCGTTCTCAGTAGGTATTAACTCAGAATTTCCATAATACAACTTAGTTCCTCCATATCTTATTTCAAATACAGGTGGCTTATCCTTTTCATTCAAATATTTTGTTAATTTCAGACCTATTCGTATAGTATTATAGTCAGTAATGACTTTTGGTGACATTTCTTTCTCAAGTGAAGTTTCTGATGGTGACAAAGCAGTAGGTATTAACTCTGTAATAAGGTTTCTGTTCTGCTCAACCAACACCTGAAATTATTTTTTATTATTATTAATGGCGTCAATAATTGGTTGTTCTTTCTTTTTGTTAAGTTCATACTGTATTATTGGTTGCCTTTTCCACTGTTTAAATAGTTCTCTCTGCTTCTGTTTTAATTTAAGACGTTCTATAGGATCTTTTGGTAATTGGTTCATTTATATCGCAAAAATATTCGTATGCGTCTATGTTGATGTGTACGTCTACGTTGACGTTGGACGTTTACGTTAATGTTATAAATTCTTTTATCTTATTTCTGTATCGATAGTTGTAAATCCATATCGATCTTTCCAGCACATGTTGCATAATTGCTTGAATTTATCAAAGGTCATATTGGACGCAACAAATTCATCATATGCACATTTAAGATTATGATTTTCTTGTCTAAATAACACCACAAGATTCGAATTATCTCTCACAAGTTGTTTTGGAATTTTAGTGAACGTCTGGCCCAAATATATCGCACTTATTCCTTTATGCCTACCTGTGGTGAAGATTTCTCTTACAATATCTTGATCTTTCAAAATCCAATCGTCTATAATAGCTAATGCATTATCTTCCATTTGATCTAGTGGAATTATATCCTCATCTTTGTCTATAAATGTAGCCATGCGAATTCCTGTTTCCTCCTCAAAATCATCAAATATTTTCTTTAGCTGTTTATATTTCTTTTGCTCTAAAGTCTTGCAAAATATATATAATAATAATCAGCGTCTATCCATCCTGATTTAAGAATAAAATTGTCAATAACTAGACCAATTTTACCGCTACTTGATGGCCCTACTATTAATGCTCTTATCTGGCTAGGTAAGAGTTGACCGGTTATTCTGAATTCCTCATTTTCATCTTCTGGAATGTGTAATATATCCAAATTAGTTTCTGGGAGTCAACATTTATTTATAAAATTAATTGTGCTATAAATGTATATTGTATTAGAAGGAAGCACACCAGAGCTGCATTTTCGACTTTCCGAACACATGATTATGGATAAGAAATACATTTCTGTTGTTGGTTTATATTCCACTTTTCTAACACCAAATGTTAAGGAAGGTAATTTAAAATATGGGACTCAGGATATCTTAATTGAAAAGGGTCAGTATACGTTCGATTCCTTAAAAGAAATACTGGGTCATATGCAAAATGTATTGGAAATTAAAAGAAAATCATATTAGTAATAGAATTGTCAACACCAACAAAGGAAAACACAATTTTGATGTTGAAAATTTGGGGAAACTAATAGGATTTTTTAAAAACCCGATTATTACAGCTGGTGAAAGAAAAACTGGTGATGATCCTCCAAATGTTCTCCCTTTTAATACTATTAATATCAAGTGTAATTTAGCTGCAAACTCTGGTTTTACCACTAAACACAATAAACATCAACGTAAGCATACTGACATTAGTGCGAAATTTAATCCCAATGTAGCATTTAAAGAACACATTGTCTACGAACCAGAAACACCGTGCGAGTTTTCAATTCACCATGCTTCTTTTAGGGATATTCACACCATTATCAAGAATGAGAACAATGAACTAATTGATTTTGGTGGTGATAAGATTGAAATCATATTGCACATCGGCTCACTTTAAAAATAAATATCTTTTTTCTTTATTAAATGGATATTATTAAAAACATTGAACAATATCTGATAAAATCGTTTGAACCAAACACTTCAACCAAATCTAAACAAAGCACCTACATGTCTAAACACAGAGCTCAATATTGGAGGTGGTGATAATTACCCAAATAGGTCCTTTGTTTACATGCAATTTGAACCTCGTAGAAAATCAGCAAACGGTGAATATAATAAGAACGATAACATAAAACTTGTAGACAACTTCTTTTCACGTTTGTGGAACAGAGTATATCTTAAGAGTTTTGGTAAAGTTATAGAAAGAGTAGATAATCCGGCTCTCATAAGTGACGTGCTTATTGATTTGTATGTTCCAAAATCAAATATACATTTATACAAAGATGCTGGTTTTACTAACGAGGATAAATTTTATTATGAAACGGGTCGCATTGATGAAATATCGTTTCCACTTGAGTTCTTATTTAGCTTCTTTAGGTACAATAAGCAACCCTTACCTAACCTTGGTTTAACTGTTTCTTTTGAGAGGGCGGCGTCTGACGAAGCATGCTTTTACAGGTGGGAAACAAAGAACGCTGATGGGACTGCTGAAACAGCTATGCCTCATGAGGGTAAAATTGTCATCAAAGAGTTTAAAATCAAAGTACCGATCATAATATACGAAAGTAATTACAACGATTTACAGAAAGGAAAACTGTTGAAAAACCCAAAATTAAAGTTTAACTATTTTGTTTGGAATGTTAAAGAAGAACATAATTTCAGGGGGCAGAACATTAACATTGATCTAACTACATCATTCAACAGTTTAGAATTTGATAACACAGATATATGTATTATACGATTCCAAACAAACAGACCGAATGATCAAAAAAGAGATTCTAGTAAATACGATCACTGTCAGCTTGAGAACTGGTCATTTAAGAATTCAAGAAACGAAGAGAAACTTGAAACTTGAAAGACAAAAATTGAAAATTAGTAATCATTGTTACCAAATCGCATATAAAACTTATGCATAATTTGTAGATAGATGGGTAGGAAATAAATGTGTTCGATGGGGCATTGATGAGTTAATTCACAATCATTTTATGGCTCTAATAGATATGACCACACGTAAAAACATTAGCTATGGAGATAAGAATAACTTGGTAACTACTTTAGAATTTAGGGCTAATGTTCCAGATCAGATAATTATTTATATTCTGATGGGTGGTGAGAAAAATATTACCATTGATCTCTGTAACAAAAACGTTATGGAGGAATATTAAATAGATAAATGGAAATACCAGATAATATCCCAAGAGAAAAGTTGATTCAATTATTAGAATCAATAATAAACCAATATGAGATGATGTTAAAGAAGAAAAAGAGGAGATATAAGACACTAAAATATTTCTGTTATTGTTTAATCACTCTATCCATAGCTTTATCAGCTGCAACAGGATTTGTAAATGTTTTAATACCACTAACTACATATACAATTATCAGTACTCTTTTTACAACCAATTCAGCAGTTTTCACCGGATTAAGCACTAAATTTAATTTGAATAAGAAGAAAACAGATTATAAGAGTATAATTCAGCTGATCAAGAATGTCAAAAAATCTCCCACGTTGACCCCCTTGTCGATTTTGGTGATGTAGAGTACGGGTACGAAATTTGAAGGTAATAAAAGTTCAAGGGTGGGCCAATTGCTGATCGTTCGTAACTTCGAAGGTTGCATTGGCATGTTCGTGTCCTCCCTGACTGGAAACTCAAAAATGACATAGGCTCTGAAAATTTTACAAGTCCAGAGCTAAAATTGCGAATATCTCGAAAACGGTAAGAGATAGCGTGCGAAAATAAATCGAAAAATCTCCCCCGTTGACCCCCTTGTCGATTTTGGTGATGTAGAGTACGGGTACGAAATTTGGTGGTCCTAAAAGTTGAAGGGTGCCGATTTTTTTTTTTTTTTTGGTAAGATTATCGTAGAGAAATGCGTTAGCATCAGCTCCTAACAAAATGAACATAGGTTATCATGGTTGACTCCTCTGTCGAAAGTTTTCCAAGTCCAGCATTAGATTGCAAATATCTCGAAAACGGTGAGAGATAGCACGAAAATAAATCGAAAAATCTTCCCCGTTAACACCCTTGTCGTTTTTGGGGATGTAGAGTATGTATGCCAAGTTTGGTGGTCCTGAGTTGAAGGGCACCCCCCAAAACTTTGATCACTCGTAACTTCCGAACGTGTAATCGTAGAGAGGTCGGGTTTAGTGTGTTGGTCGAGTCTCGGTGTCCTCCCATACCAAAATTAGTGTAGGTCATCGTAGAACCAATTTTTTTTCATCAATCGAAAATTTTCCAAGTCCAGCATGTGCCTGCCTCTCTGTCAACAGGTGATGGGCCAAAAGGGTTTGGGGGGGTACCTCTCTTTTGCAAAAAAATCACCGTTTTCGAGATTTGGCCCGGTAACTCGAAAAGTCCCGTAGACAACACTTAGGTTAATTTAGACCGAGAAAAAAAAAAAAAAAAAAATCAGTGAATAGTTTAAGTTATATCACGTAAGATCGTGGTGCGAAAATTTAGTTGCACCGCACAAAAAAGCATCATGAAAGGCTATCACTGAGGTTAAATCGTAAAAAAAAGGACTCATCCTTTTTGAAAATTTAGTTCCCATGAAAATTGCACTAAAATGTCTTTGAACGCTATAAAATCCACAAAACAATCATCATAAAAGGCTATCACTGAGGTTAAATCATAAAAAAAAAGAGGACTCATCCTTTTTTGATTGATTGATAGATTGATTTAGTTTACTTCGCATTTTGTGCCTCTTGGCTAATTTGCGAAGATGGGGATGAGTGATGAAATGATGAAATTGATGAATGGACATTCACAAACAACCAAGCCCGACCGGGATACGAACCCGGGACCCTTGGCGTCGCAGTGCGATGTGCTAACCACTCGGCCACTGGGTCGGGCCTCATCCTTTTTTTTTTTACTTTGAAACAATCAATATACACTACTCAACTCCAAGACTATGAAGATTGGACCACGCAGTGGAGAATCCTGCCCAACCCAGCAAAAAGTGAAGCAGTTGTCTTCGGAGCGCGGTTCAACAAAGAGGAGCGGCAACTACAGCTCCGTGGAGAAAACATCCCTCACAAGGACGAAGCCCGTTACCTGGGAGTCACACTTGACGGGCGACTCACCTTTGCCCGGCATGTGGCGGAAGTGCAACAGCGAACCACAGCCATACTCTCTGGACTCTACGCGGTACTTCGGGCGTACACTTTACGCATGGAAACACGTCTACTCATATACAAAGCCTGCATCCAACCAGTACTCCTGTATACGGTACCAGCCTGGCATCAAGTAGCGGAGACACACTTACAGAGGCTACAGAGAGTGCAGAACAAAGCAGCACACATCATCTGTTCATACCGGCTGATAGATGCCATCCGAATCACCCAGCTACACGAAGATCTGGACATCCCAATGCACAGGCAAGTAGCCAAAAGACTGACCGACACCTTCTGGACTAACCTCGCGCTTCATACAAGTCCTGCTGTACGCAGCATAGGACAAACACCTATCCTCCAGTGGAAACACCGAACCCCACGACCAGATGACCCAAGAAATCGACTGCATGACTAAGTACTTTCCCGGACAGAAAACCTTACCACACTGAAATACTGCCAGACTGAAAACACAGCTTGACAACCATTTTACTTCTAATCTACCCTTTTAAACCTTGTTATGTAATCTGTAAACCCTATAGATCTGTACCCTATAGATTGCATCCTGAAATCCATTTATGTACCTATTGTATACCTCAAATTGTATTATATCCTGTTAATTCCTATTGTACTCCTGTAAAAGTGTTATTGTATTCTATCTTACCATTGTAACCTTGTAAAATGAAACCTTGTAACCAAAGCATCTTTGCACACTTGAACCTTGTATCTGAATCGAACAAAACTTCCTTACCACATGCCGAGGGGCTTCTTTGATGCCGATCTGCCATGCTGTAAGTACGCCAAACCAAGTCCTCTACGGAGGAAAGTACCCAAATATAGTCCTCTAAGGAGGAAAGAACAAAACCTGACACCTAAAACCTGGCTAAACAAAAAACAGCCACCCCGTGGAAGAAAAACTTCCCAAACTTTCCCACACCCGGCCCCAGCCATGAAGAGGGGCCTAAAAACCTAAATCCAAATCATTTTCCCCCTTCTGTAGCAGTTGCTGAAGGGAGCACAAAAATCAATCAAGCAAACCCCTTCAGCCCAGAACTCATTTTCCCTCCACATCTGAAAAAGCATGTCCCACGGGACGAAACTTCCAACCAGGCACGTATCCAGAGGGGGGGCTTAGGGGGCTCGAGCCCCCCCCCCCCGAAAGTTTTAGGTTTACACTAGATAAAATGAGGTTCTTGGTTTCTTGTGGTGTGAAATAAAATAATGTGACAATAATTTAAGGAGAGAAATAATTATCGAGGCAAGATGGAGAATGTTCCGTAACCCTGTTATTGATAATAGCACGTATCCAAGATGGGGCACAGGGGGCTCTTACCCTCTCCCCAAGAAATTTTTCAGATTACGTTAGATAAAATTGGGTTTTTGGCTTCTTGAACAATGTGAAAACAATGTAAGGAGAGAAATAATTATTGAGGCATTACGGAGCATGTTTTATACCCCTGTTATTGTTAATAGCACGTATCCAAGGTGGGGATGAGGTGTCTCGATCAGTCAGTCAGCGTCCTATCTGGTTGCTTTATAAGATATAGTGATTCGAAAATGTAGACAATGACGACAGCAGAACTTTCGGTTCCTCAGTGTAGTGCTAGTTCGGTTCGAGGGCCGAAGAGATGAAGGCCTGCCTCTCTCTCTCTCTCTCTCTCTCTCTCTCTCTCTCTCTCTCTCTCTCTCTCTCTCTCTCTCTCTCTCAAGTGAATATTTCAGCAGTACCGGATATTGGAGTGGTTTATTAAAACAGAAATAAGCTGCATAGATCAAATGAAAATCAAAGTTTTGAGTGATGATCTAGTTTTGCCAGAACTAAATTTCGTATATGAAGTCATGGTAAAAAAAAAACCACTTTTGTTTAAGCCTACTGGGTTCGAAACACATTCAAACACTTAACTACCATAAAGAGACAGCCTAAAATTTTATGAATGTTGAGAAGAGAAAGCAAGAAGATGTTACATATGTAGACATTTTAGGCGGAAATTGCAGGCTCTACCAGAACCCGAATCAGGGCTCTACCAACTGAGCCACCTAACCATCCTCGACTTCAACTGATTTTTCGTTAAAATGTCTAAATAGTACATATCCTGTGTATATCAAATCGTAAGGTGTTGCCTGTATAGTGAACAAGCACAGAAAATATAGGAGAGAGAAGAAAACTGAAGGAAAGGGAGAGAGAGAGAGAGAAGGAAGGAGGAAGAAGAGCAACATTTCCACCGGTTGAGGAGATTTTTTTTCTTCTGTGTTCAACAAGGGCTACTACTTCGAGGTGGCAATGACAGTGCCCTAATAAGGGAGATTTCACACCGTGTCGCCTGAAGATTAGGTTTGTTCCGCTTTTTGAGTCACTATGGTGTGAAACGTTGCTGTTGATTGGCCCATTCCAATCGACATGTATTACGTGTCCCTTCAGTCTGAAACCTTCCTAAGTCTTGAAAATCCAAATCACAAGAATGGAAAATTAGGGCCTTGTTAAGGTTAGGTGTGAAGGCAGACAGACGACAGCACCCTAAAGGATCATATCCAAACCTACAGGAAGAACGCATCTTACTTCAATCTCCAATACGGAATGATAAAAACTTCTGGTGAGTTGATTTTTAAAAATGTGTTCGAGATAAAGAGAGGCGTGCCCAGGATTTTCGGAAGGGAGAGGGGTTACGCATACTATTTTTAGTGGTCAGTCCTGATTTTGCCATTTTTTTCCTGTCTTTGACGTTCCTTTTCTTTTTTTTGTAAAAAAAAAGGAATACTGGGTCAAATGGGTTTATGATCTCACCAACCCTCCCTTGAGCACGTCACTGGAGATAAATGAGTAAGCATTTGATCATACTGCGAGACGAAACATTAGATGTGTTGGAAATGGAAGGGTTTTCACTGTGCATTAATTGTTTCGTGACCTACCTGTATTCGAGAAGACTTGCTTTGTTTCGTGCCGATATATGACAAGACAGCGGAAGCTGTGACAGGCATTTTTGAACACTTGTGAGTGCTAAGGCCAGAATCTGAACAATTTGGTGGGTTTCGGCTTTCATAAGAGCCGCAAACATGGGAGGACAAGACACGTTAGTGGTGTTCAGGCTCGAATCAGAGAGAAATATTCGAGAGCTGTCTGCGTCCAGTTCGCAGCCCACAATTTGAATCTCGCGTTGTCGAGTGGATTGTCCATCCCGTGCATGTGTAACAGCTTCGTAAAAACACTCAAAGACACCATAGATGTTTTTATGCCTGATTAGAAGAAATGGACAAACACGCATACTGAGATGGTTCCGGCACACAATGTTAATGCATGGAAACAGAGGAGTCGAGTGGTAAAAAATGTTCCGATCTCACGTTCTGATTAAAATGACAGCCTTACAGTGGCGACGATTTAAGGGATAGTTGCTCCCCATTTTTTATTTTCTTGCCTCAACATTATGGCCTCTTAATGTTAAGCCTTGCCTACCAAGAGAAAGTAAACTTTCCTTGCAACGCCCTCCGCACCCCCCCCCCCTTTTCCTGTTTTGCCACCACTGGTCTTGAACATACAATTGTGAGATTCTTACTATACCCCTTTAAAAAATGGGGTTGAGGCCCCCCCCCCGAAAGGAATTCCTGGATACGTGCCTGCTTCCAACCACCCTAACCTAGTAAATGAATGAATGAATGGGTCCAGCGTGGCATCAAGTAGCAGAGACGCACTTCCAGAGGCTACAGAGAGTGCAAAACAGAGCAGCGCGCACCATCTGTGGATACCGGCTGATAGATGGCATCCGAATCACCCAGCTGCACGAAGATCTGGACATCCCAATGCTGAGGCAAGTAGCAAAAAAAAAAACCTTCTGGACTAACCTCGCACATCATACAAGTTGTGCTGTACGCAGCATAGGAAAAACACCCATCCTCCGGTGAAAACACCGAACCCCACGACCAGATGACCCGAGAAATTGACTGCATGACTAAGCACGTTCCTTGACAGAAAATTCTACCAGACTGAAAACACTGCTTGACAACCATTTTACTTCTAAACCTACCCTATTATAAACCTTGTTATGTAACCTGTAAACCCTATAAATCCAGGAACGTCTGTAGCGCTGCTTCACCGTGCGGCCAGATGACAAAGGTGTCGTCTAGATATCTGTAAAATTCGGAAGGTTTCTGTGGAGTTGAACGGAGTGCCTCGTGTTCGAAGTTCTTCATGAAGAAATTGGCTATTGCTGGTGAGAGCGGGGATCCCATTGTCACTCCGTCGGTCTGTTCATAGTACTTGTCCTTGTAGCTGAAGTACGTTGAAATCAGGATTGAATATTGATTTGGACGGCAACAGGCAATACCAGGTTGTGGGTTGGGGAACGGTGATGTAGGATGTTACATAAGTTTAAAAATACAGATGGCTCATACGTTAGTGGACACAAACAGTTATTCACCTGCTAGGTGATCTTTCCGAGTGTCACCATCACTTTTCCTCATCTTTGCGATTAGCCAAAAGTGGCAGAAAAGCGAAGTCAAATAAACGAAAGCAATCTATCAAATACATCTATTGTAGATGTGGCAACCTTGAAATTGAACCTAACTACACGAATTGTGTAAGTTGTCCTGCAATATAAAATGTCGTCATGAAACTTTTGGTTAACGCTTTACGTCACAGTATTATTTTCTTTGTTATTTGTTGTTATTTGTCAAAAATGCCGGAAAGTGGTACAGGAAAAATAAAGACATTTCTGTAATCGTCTCGTAAAATAATTTGTTAAGTGTAATTTTTATGTTTTTATATCTGGCATGCTGCATTTTTTATTCAATCAAGGTATTTAGATATTTAAAGAAAAATTATTCCGATATGTCAATTCTTCCAATAGATGGCAGAAAACGATAGATTAATGATACTTAATTGAATATAGGACATCTGAAAAGAAAATAACAAAAGCTAAGAGTTTTAATATAATTTACAGTTCGTTTATAAGTAGTGCAGTGTCCCGGGTTCTGAAACCGAAAATGAGGCTCGGTGAGGCTCGCCTTAATGGATTTCTCTCGTAAGGCATGAGCCTCATTTTCTCGCAGTGTTGCCAGCTCACCCCAAGAATATTTCACCATGTGATATTTTACAGGCGAAGCTAACCTACAAATGGGAGTTGGCAACACTGGCAACATCAATTGGCGATCAGTGTTACCAAATCACCTCAAGAATATTTCACCATGTGATATTTTACAGGCGAAGCTAACTTTAGTAGTAGGTGGAATGCTGCGTTCTGGAAGGGTACTTTGACCTACTTTTTATTTTCGCAGTGTTGCCAGCTCCTCACTCGAAAAAATCACCAAGGTTTTTGTTTTTGGGTATAACCTAACCTCAAGCAAAGAGCTGGCAACGCTTGAGGCTTTCTCGCAGTGTTGCCAACTCACCCCAAGAATATTTCACCATGTGATATTTTACAAGCGAAGCTAACCTACAAATGGGAGTTGGCAACACTGGCAACATCAATTGCGGTTCAGTGTTGCCAACTCACCTCAAGAATATTTCACCATGTGATATTTTACAGGCGAAGCTAACCTACGAATGGGAGTTGGCAATACTGGCAACATCAATTGGCGATCAGTGTTGCCAAATCACCTCAAGAATATTTCACCATGTGATATTTGACAGGCGAAGCTAACCTACGAATGGGAGTTGGCAACACTGACTAGTGGAGGTAGCCGGGTTCACCAACATCAATTGACGATCAGTGTTGCCAACTCACCCCAAGAATATTTCACCATGTGATATTTTACAAGCGAAGCTAACCTACGAATGGGAGTTAGCAACACTAGCAACGTCAATTGCGGTTTAGTGTTGCCAACTCACCTCAAGAATATTTCACCATGTGATATTTGACAGGCGAAGCTAACCTACGAATAAGAGTTAGCAACACTGATTAGTGTAATCAGCTCAGTTGAGCGCCATCAATTGGCGATCAGTGTTGCCAACTCACCCCAAGAATATTCCACCATGTGATATTTTACAGACGAAGCTAACCTACAAATGGAAGTTGGCAACACTGACTAGTGTAATCAACCCGGTTCTGCGCCATCAATTGCGGTTCAGTGTTGCCAACTCACCCCAAGAATATTTTACCATATGATATTTTATTTCCAAGTCCCGGGGACACCAATGTATATCGTGATTTTTGTAAACCTCTCTCGGGAACGATGTGCCACACGCACGCGCGCGCGCCTATCGGCAGATTACGTTTCGCGTATTTATTTGTTGCGCTGACACAGCGTGATGAGTAAATAATGCTTTTTCTCATTTCTGAAGTACGAATGCACTTTATCGTAATCTTCCAAGTCCCGGGGACACTAATGTTTGTATACCTTTGTAAACCTCTCTCGGGAACGATGTGCCACACGCACGCGCGCGCGCCTCTTATTATTTTCGTATTGCGACGCAAGCAAACAAACAAATATTTTTTTTATTTTTTTAGGATTCCTAGCCTCTAACCTCGCCAGGGTGCGTGGTGCCCAACCCAAAAAGGTTCTAACGGCTGTGGTTATGGATAACCACACCTCTGTAGAATTTTCATGTGTTTTTTTTCTCTCAAACTTCCATGAAACTCTACAGAGGACCTCCGTAATGCATGCAACGTGTACTAACGACTCTAGTGTTATTTGATGTTGTAATATTTTTGGATATAGAGTTTTATTGTGAAATATATTTATTATAATATTTTTGATGAAGATGGAGAATGTGTGTGTTATAAAAACTAAAGTTGCATGCTTTTTTTTTCTAGTGTGTGTTTGTGCTTGATGTTCGACAGCATCTGAAACGATAAAAAAAAGAATTTTTATTGTTAATTTTCTCATGTAAAAACAACAAAATTTTGTGCAAATTCTGATTGTCTCGTGCTATAGTGCAAAAAACTGATGAAAAAAAGATATTGTAACTGATAATTAGTGAAATTGACATTGTAACTGATCTGAACTAGAGAAATTCGTATTATTATTGTGCTAGCACAAAATTTTTATTGTAACTGATTGTGCAAGAAAAAGATGTTAAACCTGTTAAAACTGCTCTGTGACCCTCTCGTTCTTCACGTCGTAGGCGAAAGACTTCTCTGCAATCAGGATGACGCTGCACACGGTGTCATCGGGCAAGGCTTCGTGGAACTCGCAGACGATCTTGATGTTGGTGCGATCGTTGACCACCACCTGCCTCCTCTTCGTCGTGTTGATGACGAACATCGGCCTGCGGATTTTGAATTCGCTGGGCGTGTAGTACATGTCCACGTTTCCCTCGGTCACGCGCTTGTAAGCCGTGTAAGCTTCGTAAAGTTTGAGGTAATCGTCTTTGGTCATGTCGAGGTTGTAATTCTCGCGCGGGAACACTTCGTTCCTACCATTCTTGAGATAAACGTTCTTGATCTTGCAGTCGTCGAACTTACTGGAATCTTTTTCCTGGTTGTTATCGCGACCGGTTTGAAAGAGCACTACGACGAAATCTGGCATGTCGAACTGTATGTTGTTGAACTGAGTCGTCACGTCGAATTCCATGTGACTTCCCGACGCCAACTTCTGTACGCACTGGTAACCGTGAAAGTGAATCGGCACCTGCGGACTCTTCAAGATCTCCGCTTTGTACTTGAGGGCGTAGTTCGTCTCGTATTCCACGATCGGCATTCTCAATTCCATGCTTCGGATGACGCACTTAGCTGCTTCGGGTAATGTGTTGGCTATCGGCGTGCCGTCGGCGTTCAAGTTGGTGTATCGCATCAGTGCGCCGTTGTCGTTGGCCGCTCTTCGAAACGTGACGCGCAATCCTCCCTTCCACATGATCTCTTTGTAGTCGGAGAAGAATCCCGGCAGCAGACGCATGGGAAAGAGCACCGTGTGACTTCTCGTCGATATTTTTGTTCCCGCTTCGAATCCTCCCGCTTGATAGTATGCCGCGTCTGTTTTGGATAATTTCAATGTTCCCACTGCCGTCGACGTGATACCTGGATAATCGATTCTGTCGATGACGGTGTTGTGTTTCCTCACCTCCACCTGCGAGAACAGGTGAGGCACGAAGTTGTCCACGAGTTTCAAATTTGCATTGGGTGGAAACGCTTCTCCGCTTTCTTTCTTCACTACGTCGAATTGAAGGTAGAGGTCCGCTCTGTGAGGATGAACAAACCCGTCCCCTACGTCCACGTCGTATTCGATCTCCCTGTTCGCTTCGTTGAGATTAGCGAACGTGCGACGGTTGGGGGGGAAAGATTGCAATTCGTAACTTTCGATTTGTTCCATTTTCACTATGCGTGTTATTTACTATACGTTGATCTCCACGATGGCCGTCGTAGTGGCACCTGCGAAATCCACCACCTCGTCTTTCTCGTTCGTCACTACCAACTCTATGTCGTCTATGCGGTTGCGACATACTGGAAAATAGATCGGCGAAGAGGGCGTGTAGATGATCGGTTCCATGAATTCGGAATTGGGTTTGAATGTGGCGATGATTCCCGTCTGCTTGTGACTTCCCAGCAACCCCCCGTCCGAAGATTTAGTGATCATTCCTTCCGCTACGTTACAGTGAACGTTCAGAGTCTCTATGGCCAGAAATTTAGGAATGTTTGCTGCCGTGTGCTTGATGCCAGCTTCGAGTTTGGTGTTGTTCTCGAAACCTAAAAGTTCTCCCATGGTGCCCAGGTCCACGGTCTCCGTCGCGGATAGGATTTCCACTCTGTGCGTGACCGAATTTTGAGAAAGGTACGTGCCTTTGGGTAATTGAGCTTGCAAAGTGGAAAGATTGTATTGACCTGGCGTGACGACGATGTGTTCGCTTCCGACGCTAATTTTGTTGTTGTGATGCGTGACGTTAGGTATGAGGTACATGCTGTAGAATGCACGCAAAGCTACGGATTTAGGATAGACGATGTCGTCGTGCAGCGTGAGTTTCAAGATCGAAGATTCGCTCGTGAGATGGAACACGCCCATCGTATTTAAGATTCCACAATGCTTTCTGAAAATGTTCCACCGACGGGTTATTTATTTTAGACATGTATGCGAGAACAGAAAGGCATAGGTGGCCGCAGTTAACATCGGTGAAACCCTGGATGCGTTTGTCATTGTAGTAGAGGTTGGCAACACTGAGATACTTCACCAACCTGGCAGGCGGTGTGCCACCGAACGAATCGAAAACAAATGCATTGTTATCGTCAATTTTGAGGTAGCATATCCAATGTGTACCAGGATTTTTGTAACTGTCCAGGTTGACCACGCCATACTCTTTTTTCTTCACAGCAGAGGGTAGAGAATCGGACATGAAAACACCCCTGAAGTTTCTTATTCCCAACAGTTCGATCAGAGATTCAATATCGAAGTTGGACAGGGCTTCTTCTTTTTTTTATATTTCTTCAAAGCATCGAGGTTGCTTTTTTGCTTTTTGGTTATACCTTTCCCCTTTTTCTCCATGGCCAGGTTGTGACGTTTCTGTTCTTCCAACTCGGCCTTGTTCTTCTTCGAGTCGATGACGGTTTTCGCGATGGCGGCACTTCCGCCGGCCAAACTTCCAACGGCCCCCAATGCCGCCAGGATGGCTGGGATGCTGAATATGAAACCTCCGATTTTTTGCTGTTTCCGCGAACGCTGCAAGCGTCTCAATTGAGGTGTGCTGAGAAGTAATTTCATTCCGTGTCCTTTCGTCAAGCAAGAACGTTTCTTCTCGCGTTGTTTCTTGGTGAGTAACCCATCGAGGGCACCTAGATTTTTCAGATTGGAGTATGGTATCTGGTACACGACACCCTTGGGCTTCATGTTGATGCTCTATATGTTATCTTCACGGTATGTTATTTATATATATGTTCTGAGATTTTTTTTGTTTTGTGTAATTTTTTTCGGTATGTTATTTATATATAAATGTTCTGAGATTTTTTTTGTTGCGTGTAATTTTTTTTTCAAGGATATACTCCGCGCAGAGCCCTTACACAAATTCTATTACGTGCTTTGTTTTCTTACCAAGAAGTTCCTTTGTACCCTTGTACACGATTTGAGTTTTGTTCTCGATTAAAATAGCTAGCTTCTCGTCGGATAACATGTTAGCGTATCGATCTGGTAAAAATAGACTGTATTGTGCGTTGAGCAACAGACGCGCCTTGAGACCATACTGGGTAGAAACAATTGAACCGGAAGTTATCGTGTAAGGTTTGTCCACTTCCAATTCCTGAATTTTTACATACTCTACTGACAAATTTAGCATTTGTTTTAATGCTTGGAGGTCACTCATTTTTTCAGTCGTCATATTGAAGAGAAATTTTCAGTGTGTGTGTTAGAGAAATTTAATTTTTTTCACAATGTGTGTTATTTATATATACACTGAAGATTATTTTTTTTTCACGATGTGTGTTATTTTATATATATTTTTTTTTCACGAGATTTTTGTATCGAAGATTTTTTTGTGTGTGTTAGAGGAAGAAAGTTTGTGCTTCGGAAAATGCGATGATGTGCGTGATGATATCTTCCGTCTTTTGTTTCGACTTATGCCAATCATCTGTGAATCGTCTTCTCCCCTGCCTCGCCTCATGTAGTTCATCTAACCTATTGTTTAATTTTTCCCCTGCGGCCGAAAAAAGAGTGTCGAGATCGTCGCACCTCATGCCGCTAATTTCCCGAAGATAATCCTTGACAGCCATTTCACAAGGGATGCGAAATTCCGGCGTTGATCTCGCTATGATCAAAAATTTTCTTATATCCTCACAATCTCCGTTTACTGCATGTTTGAATATTTTACACAGTAGTTCGTGTGGCAAGTCGGTTATGCAAGACATGATGTTTTTTTTTTACTGTATGTTATTTATATACCCCACCCAAGTTTTTGTTTTGTGTTCATGGCTATGGTGGTGCCCAGTGCCGCAACTCTTTCTCCCAGCGATGCGTCTCTGCTGACGAATCTTTCGAAAGCTGCGTGCTCTAATTTTCTGTCTGCTTCGTGACGTGCATCCAGATCGGTGCGAGTGGTGTTGTAAGCGATGTCGTGATCTTTGCATGCGGCGTCCAACGGATTCACGCCCTTGTCTCCTCTCTCCAATCTTTTCTCGAGTTTGGTACCCGGTCCGCAGTACTGGTAGCCAGGTAAATGCATCTCGAAAGGTAACTTGTTGATGATGTCGTTCACGAGTCCCTTTCCTTCGGCCACGTTCCAGAATCTCGGAGGCAGCGTGTTGATGATTTTGATGAGGTAACCTATGCCCTTGTCGTCGTTCACGATGAAGTTGGAAAGTTTGGCGCTGATCATGTCCACAATTCCCACCTTCTCGTTGTAGAAATTACGATTGCCTGCATTCTCCTCTCCTGCAATAACCAACAACCTGTCTATGAGCTTGCGCACGTCGTCCACCCAAACGAATTCTTTGGGCAGGGTGTTGTAGAGTTTGACGCCGCTGCCTGTTTTCACCTGGTTCCAAATCGGCTTGATGAGATTCCTGTACTTTTCACCGCTGCTCGATTTCACCCTATTCTGCGAGGCATCGTTGTTCTGGTACAAGGCATCCGTCATGATCAAAATTTCCTTGTAACTTTGGTAATCTTCGTCGGTGTAATCTTTCGGCTGCTTTTTGGCAACGAGTTCCCACAGTCCCACCGTACCCGGATACCTGTTCCAACTATTCTTATCGCCTAAATTAACTTTAATGTCGTTGCCTTCGAAGGTGACTTTCGATTTCCCAATCTTCCAAACCACACCCTCGTTGGTTTCCATACTCGGATACAATCCGAACACTTCATCCTTGTCGAATTTCCCCGTGCTCAGGTAGTCTCGTGCCAAAGGCCCCAACTCGATTTTATCCGAAGACGTGCTGCTTATGGCTTGACGCCGTGCCGGTACGTCTCTTAGTTCGAACGGCGTCGAAGGAATGCTCGAAATAGGCGTGGGTACGATGTAACTTTTAGCTGCAAGTGGTACGAGTTCGTTGATCAAATTTTTATTTTGTTCTGTGATGCCTTTAATTTCTTTACCTAGATCGCTGATGGCGTCGATCACAGGTTGATCTTGACGTTTCTTCTCTTCGTAGAATCCGCGATTCTCGGATTTCCAACCTTTGAAGCGTTTCGCGAGGTAATCGCGAAGCTTGAGATTTTCGTCTTCGATTTTTCGTTTCGTCATAACGTTATTTATACACGTTGTTTCTCACAACGTTGCAACGTTTAGAAAGTCGTTGATTTTGTTTCTGTATTTTCCGTCGTTGGGTTTCCTCGTCATGTCGATCGTCGCGAATCCGAAATCGTCACTGTTCCAACAGTGGGAGCAGCAGCGTTCCGAAAATTGATTGTAGTTCATGTCTCCGCCTACGTAGTCATCGTACGCGTGCTTGAGGTTGGTGTGATCTTGACGAAACAAA
The DNA here is from genome assembly GCF_977018435.1 of Lepisma saccharinum. Classification (NCBI taxonomy): domain Eukaryota; kingdom Metazoa; phylum Arthropoda; class Insecta; order Zygentoma; family Lepismatidae; genus Lepisma; species Lepisma saccharinum. The sequence continues at coordinate 47,926,301 of NC_139246.1, forward strand.
CATATGAAATTAGCGTTGTCGCGTACTAACTGTTTTGGAATTTTGGAAAACGTTTGAGCTAGGAAGAAGCAATCTATTCCTTTGTGACGACCTTGCGTGAAAAAGTTGCGAATTTCATTTTGATTTTCCAGGATGACATCGTCGAACACAACAACTGAATTTTCACGACAATCGTCGAGTGGCTTTATTTCCGAAGCGAACGTTGCAATGTCCAGACCATCGTACAGTTTCATCAGTTGCTTGTATTTAGATTGCTCCAAACTTTTCGAGAACACGTACAGGTGCCTGCTCTTCCAATCTAACCAATTCGGTGCGAGGAGAAAATTGTCCACGAGCAGTGTTGTTTTCCCACACCCCGAAGGACCTACGATCAGACAGCGGATGCTGTCGGGAAGCAACTCGCCGTTCCTTTTCTTCTTTCGATTTTCCGAATCAGGTAGACGTTTCACGACATTCCACGTACTCACAAGATCACTTCGTTCGCGTCGATCCAACTCTTTTCCGAAAGTCCCAGCCATTTGACAAACAGTTTGTCACCTTTCCTACGCAATACTTTCTCGATGAGGTACGTGTCAGGATGTTTCGTTTTAGAGAGTTCCTCTTCGTAAAATCTTCCTTTCAAAATCTCGCCGCTACTATCTTTTATTATATACGTGTGTCGGTTTCCGGGTAAAACTCGAACCACCGTAAAAAGTTCCGTGCTCCAATTTTTTGTGAACCCCTTCTCGAAGGTGCGTTTGAATTTGCTGATCCTCACCTGGTCTCCAATTTTGAATTTTGATTTCTTGGTAGTCGTGGGAGTGTACTTTGGACAGTAAACTGTAGAAATTAAACGCTGCTCGTCAGATTTCGTAACATCAGCTGGCTTCATGCCTATCGTTCTGTGTACCGTATCATTATAGGTGTCAACGAGTTCCGACAGTATGTCAACCCATTTGTAATTCCCCCGAAGGGTGAATCGTTTCCGCATGTGTGTTTTGAAGGTTCGATTAAATCTTTCCACGATGCTGGCTTTGATGTGACTGAAGGTTGAGTAATGTCGAATGTCGTGTTTCCGAATAAACTTTTGGAATACGGCATTGTAAAATTCTTTACCGTTGTCTGTTTGCAAAAACCGTGGTCGTCTGCCGCTTTCGCGAAAAATTAATTTGAATGCTTCCGTGACGCACGTTCCCGTTTTGGCCTTCAAAGGTAGAGCCCATGCGAATTTCGAAAACGTGTCTATGACGGTGAGGAGGTACTTGTTGCCCTTGTTCAATTTATGCACATTTTTTAGATTGCCGCTACTCATCTCCACGAGGTCACTTTGCCAGAGGTCGTCGATTCCCTTGGTCACCACCGCCAAACGTTCGTAGTTGCGCCGTGCAGGTTTATGCAATTCTTCGACGATGGCTTGCCTAGACATTTTTTAGAGATTACGTTTGAAGAGAAGCACCAGCGTGATGGGATTCAAAGAGGGTGGCACTTCGCTCGTGTTTTGAATGATCAGCTTATCGCCGGCGCTCACGTCAAAAACGGTGAGATCTTCGTCTTCGTGTATTTCATATACGTTGCGCGTTTCGTTCCAACGTGCCAGAGGAATATTTCCTGCTTTCTGAACACCACGATTCGATATTAAGGTCATGGTGGGAACGCTAGCTTTTCTGCCGTGAGACCAGTACGAAAATTCGTTTATCTGAATCGTGCCATCGAGGAGAAACTTGTAGTACGGATGATAAGGATGCAACATGTACAGTTTGTTACCTTCGACGAACGTGGAGATTCTCTGCTGATTGGGTACGCTGTTGATTTCGATGGCTTGCAGAGAATGCAGTTTAGCGAATTTAGTATCGACGCTAACGAGGTTGCTGTGAAGCTGCCCCAGTGTATTTTGTACGGGCAACAAATGCTCGACTATAGTATCCGTTACTGTAGAAAATGAAGGTTTGATTTTCACTTCCACGTTCAACTGCTTGTAGTTTTCGTTAAGTTCTTGTAACTTGGCACCGAAAGAGGCCAGCGTCGATTCCTGCGTGGATTCCAGCACTCCAACTTGATCTCTGATGTTGACGACAATACTCTGAAGGTTCTCGACTTGATTCAATTTCGAGCTCTTCTCGGTAAGATCGTTCACGATGCTTCGCATCTCTGTAAACTGCGTGTGAAGATCGGCGACGCTCTGCGAAGTGGGCAGCGTCGACACCAGCGAACTAATTTCCTCTCGAATCTGTTCCACGTTCGCCGTTTCCGTTTCTAGTCGTTTCAGCATACGTGATATGTTCCTTTTTAAAGCGTGTAATTCTTTGGAGGTGGGGAGATTGGCCACCCTACTCTCGAGATCGCTTAACGAACTTTTGATGTCGCTCGATTCGGATAGTGCCGTCACCGCCGTTTTCAATTTTTCCAAATCTTCGCTCGAAGGTACGCTCGTCTGTAACGATTCCAAGTCACCCTGTATGTTGTCCAGCACGTGATGAAAATGAGCAAGATTGGATTCGACGTTCAAATTTTCTAAATATTCGATCTTCTGCTGAACCGTGCTTAACGTGTCTTGAATGCTCGTTAACGCGTTCGCTTCAGCGTGAATATTTTTAATTTCTTCGTTGATCAACTCCAGAGACGCCTGAAGCGTAGCGATGGTGGTTTGAATGTGTTCGAAATCTTGATAAGCCTCCAATTGAATTTTTATGTTCGCAACACTTTTGCCGATGACCTGCAGTTCGTCTGACGATGGTAGGTTCGTCATTGTATCTTCCAAAGTCTGTAACTTGGATTTAATTTCTTCCAACGTGCCGGTGAATTCTTCTTGTAATTTGGAAATAACGACATGCATGCGTTCTACATCAATATCCTTCACGACAGTTTGAAGTTCAGAGAAATTTTTTTCGATTGCGGAAGTTCGTTCTTCGATTTCGAGTTTCAATTTTTCCAAATCTTCATTTTTCGATTGAAATTGCTGAAATTTGGCCAAATCATTTTGAAGCGAATCCACGCTCAACTGTATATTTTGAACGCTGTCGTAAGAAGGTACGTCGACATAATTTTTTATGAGCGTTTTCAGTTCGGAATCGATTTTCAGAATAGGGTCGAGACATTGCGTTTGGAGCGTAGCGATCTCGGACTCTAAACTTTTGTTTAAGGTCTCCTGCAAAGCGATCAAATCGCTCCTCAACTTTTTAATTCGGACGTCCAACATGAGAATCTCTTCTGCGTGGTCTACACGCTTGGTGTTGCCGAAAATATCATTAGGCATTTTGGTTAACGGTTATTTATAATAGGATAGACGATTCGTAATTCTACGAAGAGAGGAACGAGTTTGTCGTAATCTCCCAGGAGTTGAACGTAAAGATAATCTCCTGCGGAAACATCGTACGTAATGTTAGAAAGCATCTTGTCGTGCTTGATTCGAAAAATATTTTTGCCGGTAGATATTTTGATTTCGCCTACGTTTTCCGGATTCACGGTGATTTGAAGTTTCCCACCGATCGGAATTTCGTAGAAATGTAAATTGTTGTTGAAGATGTAAAAAGTTTTGCCGACGTCTTCATCCAATTTCGTCCAAATGCTGTTGAGATGAATGATCAACAGACCGTTGAGTTTAGGTAACACGGAAGGTAAGACTTCATGATCTGGTATGGACGGTGCAGTTTCCATGATGATTTTTTTTTTGAAACCGAACAAGTTCATAGGCATGCTGGTTTATTTGCACTGTGTGCAATTCTTATTTATTTCTAAACGACGATGTCCCCAAGGCAATGTGTGGATTCCACACTCGAGGACGCACCTCTTGTCGTCGTTGGGATCCAGGGCAATCTTCCTCACCTTGTTGGTGGTCAACACATGGTCGACGCTCTGGATGCGCTGTTCTGCTCTTAGAACCGACGACCTGGTTTTGAGGCAATCCACGAAGTCCTCGAATGTGAGATGCTCCCGAACCACCTGTCTGCCGACACCCTTGGCCTTTTTGGTAACGCTGCCCTCGGCTTTGATGGTATAGGCCTTGGCGCGAAGACCTGCAAACTCGAGAATCACGTCTCCGTCCTTCTCATCTTTGAGTTTGCCAGGCTCTTTTTTGTTGCGGGCCAGGATGCCGTACTGGTTCGGCTGGGGATAGCCCGAGGTGTCGAAGAGGTTAACCAAAGATGGAACTGTGGCTATATCCCCGTATGCGTCGGCTGTGCGAACGTGGTACACCAAGCTGTCCGTGTCCGTGTAGAGAAGCGAGATGTTGTGGCCGTAGTGTGGACGTAATATATCGTAGTACGTCTCGAACATGTGGAGCTTGCTCAGATCCAGAACAGTGGCTCCAACGTAGATGGGCTTGGTGAGCCTCACCTCACCTTGCTTCATGTGAATCAGAGCCAGCTGCTCGTTATAGATTGTTCGAGACTTGAACAATGGACTTGCGACAAGCTGACGACATAGCTCTTTCCTCGTCACCAATTTTATGTCCACGCGATTCCGTACATTCTCCATGGTTTTGCCAAACACCGCATTATTCATAAGCTTGAAGAAATCCTTATCAAGCTCGGACGTGGCTGCGGTGCGGTGTTCAGTGTTAACATCAATATATGGACGCAACCATGGAGAATGCTCGAACTTGAGGATGCGGTGAACTGTGTGGACCGCGACCCCTCGCTGCATCAACCACCGGAGATTCTGGTAGTGCAGGATGTAATTCTTCTTGGGTTCGAAATCCATGACGAGCTTCTTCTGGTTGGAAACGGGTGGACACTTGAACTCGGGTGCAGGGGGGAGATCGCAGAACAAATCCTGCAGCTTCTCGGAGAACTCAAGGTCCACCTCGGCGAAGAACCCATGTTCCGAATCGTCGAAGCTTTCGATGTCGAATTTGGAAGGATCGGCCCACTCGAACCCTCTAAAGGGGAGTGGCTGCATCATGGAGTGCCCGTACAAGTTATTCACGTCCGTGTGCATGATGTAGCTCGACGGTTGGGTGGAGTCGTAGCCAGTAGCCATGTGATGGTTGTTGGCGCGCGCGTGCCGTTGCGACACCTGGACCATTCCACCCCGCACGGCGCGTTCCACAAACAGCATCATGTCTACGTCCGAAAGAAGCTCCAGCTTGATTTTTGTCACCAGAAACATAGCTGACCACGCCAGTCCGGGGAGACTATAGAAGTAGGCGGGGTCCAGCTTGTAGATGGTCTTCGCAGTTGCACGAAACGCCTGGAACACATCGGCGAGGAGCGTCACATCAAGTCTGAGGTAGGCGTCGTGGTAGTCTCCGAGAGTTCGACAACCTAGCTCGCGCCACATGGACTGGGCGTGATGATATTCTTCGTTGGTAATGTTCGAGCCTCGTAGCTGACTGTAGAACTTCGCCTGGGGAGGTAGCGACGTCTCCGCAAACTTGGTAGAGTCGGTGACGTATTCGTAGGGGTAGACCCCCTTACGCCTGAAGAGACCGGCGTCCAAGTTCGGAAAATTCGCAGAGGTAATAAGCATTTGTTCGTTGCTCAGCTTCCCTGCAAGAGCATCGAGGCTAGCCGGGAGAAACCTCAGGGAGTCGAGGAAGCGAAGCTCGACGGTAGAGTCTGCTCCCGGGATCGACACTAGTTTGCTCACACTGATGTAACGCTCCTCGTTCTGGGCGAGAACGTTAATTCGCATGTCGTCGTACCCAAGATGCTTGATCAGGTGGTGAAAATCGTACCCCGAGCCGTTGTGAAAAAACACAGGGATGAAGCGTGGGTCCCGGGCCATACGGTTGCAATCATTGCACCAAGGACCAACGTACCTACCGTTAAAGTGATCGTGGTGTCGGACTTTACGGTTGTTGGCGGTGTACTCCTCGTCGCAGACAGGGCAAGTGATGGCCTCATCGTGTCTACGTTGATCGTCGGGGGACAGTGGGAGCATAGACTTGGGAGCCAACAGTACCTTCCCTATCTCGATGGCCTCGACAACCATCCTCTCGAGGAAGTGTTTGGCTGCGTCGGGACTACGGTACACGTAGGGCTCGGCGATGATGTGTTGGTCTCGTCGCACCACAACGTATGCGAAACTGGATGCCTCGTGGAGTTGGTAAGGGGTGGTGGAGAAAACTTCGGGATCGGGATCGCAAGTGGACAAGGGTTTGAGGAAGGCCTCGAAATCCGCGATGATGATAGCGGGGTGCTCCACCATGGCACCGTGCATGTGGAAACGCTCCACGGCGCCAGGTTTGGGTAAGACTATCACCTCAGGCTTGTTGGCATTACAATAAAGTTTGTGGCTAGTGAGCTTCTCGGCAGCGATGTTGCGACCTCTGATGCGCTGGTAATCCTGCCGTTCTCGATTACGAAATATAGACAAGCACCTGGGACAAACTTCTATGTGGGTTTTGTCTTTGCTCAGCTGGCTCGAAACAAGCCGAGAGAGGGAACGGATGAGGGTGTAATGGTGGCGAGTTTCATCCTTGATGAGCAGAAGGTGAATTTCCTGCGCACCGTCGTCGTCTACGTCGCTCACCCGAATGGGGTACACCACATTTTCGTCGGTGGCGCCATAAACGTTGATAGCCAACCGAGGGTTGTGTGTACGGGCCTCAAACTTGTGAATGTCCGAAAGCGCCACCGGGTAGTCGATCCCAGCTATCGCATCTTCCAGCTCTGGCTCGTAGGGTAGGTAGTGGTTAACTCGGCGTGGTTGGTTTTTCCGGTCGACAGGGTGTAATGCTGCAAGCACCGACCAGAGAAAGCACTTGGCGTCACTGTTTTGAATGTTCAGGACGGCCTTCTTTGCCGCAATGGCAGATGGTAAGCGGACGTAGCTGGAGGCGGAGAGAGGCACAAACTTGCAAAGTTTGACGCGCAGTTCGTGAGGCTCACCACACAACGAACCCCCCGAGCCCTTGGCTTGATGTTCCTCCTGCTTTGCCACCAGCTCCTCGGCAAACTTGTTGTAGATGACTTCGAGGTTGTCGACATCTGCCAGATGCAGCGTCTTCGCCTTGGTGTTGTGGCAGAAGCTGTAAATTTCATCAGACGGCTTCTTGTACCGACAACGTAGCGATGCGTAGAATTTGATGGAGTGCGTTGCAAGCGCATCGCCGAGGATGGAAATAATTTGGGCTTGTACGTTCTCCAAAAAGCTACGCGCGTCGCATGAGTCCTCCGAAGTAAGAGGAAAGTCCTCTAACAAACGCTCGAAAGCAAACTGGTTCGCTTTCGCAACAGTTTTGATGCGCTTGGCGGATAGTGGCGAGTCGGCTTCCGCTTTCCTTTTGGTTGACGGTTGAGCACCAGATGTACTTTCGCTTAGACAAGTAAGCTTATGCTTCTTGGCATACGCAATTGTAATGTGTTTATTGCATCCGGAACACAGTTCGGTGGCAGCCAAATGCTTGCCTGGCACGCAGGTGCGACAATGTCTTGCAAAATTTTTGCTTGATATAGTTCTTTTACACACAGGGCAACTTTTCATGGAGCGCATTTTTTTCGGGGTATGTTTATTTATATGTGATCTGTTGGTGGTAGAGTGTTGTCTTCCTCAAATATGTGCTTTAATCAACCCTATAAAAAAATTAAAAAAATATATAAGAAAAATATGATTGTAGATAGAAAAAAATAAATATTGTATGCATGTGTAATTCTATTTAGCTTATTTTTGCTAGACACAAATCTTCTTCAGATTTTATTGCCCACTAATATATTTTTCTACCAATCTAATAGAGGTGTGAAACTATGAAAATGTTCTGAGACAATCTTCTCTAGAACATTCTTCCCCAAAGCTAATGTTAACAACCTGTTGTAACCTAAGCATCGTGTGTATTGCATCCGGCGAAGCCACGCTAACGCCCAAGCAGCTCGCTATTATGTACCTGCACGCTCCGGATGTGCTGACGATCTTCCATCCCAGCTCGCTGTTGTGTGCCTGCATGCTCCAGATATCTAATAATCTTCGGGCATCTCGCCCGCTCTGAAACAAAATATAAACAAAACAAATTGTATACGCCCAAGCAGCCCGCTATTATGTACTTGCACACTCCGGATGTTGGGGGTAGGTGTACTGACGAGGCTTGCCGTTGTGTAACTTCCGTCGTCCCAAAGCCTACGTATTGTTGAATTTGCGTTATTGTGTCAACATTGATAGCACACGCAGAGAGGAGAGGGAACAAAATTGTAGTTTTTCTAGATGTGTTTGCGCCATAATACAGAAATAAAAAAGAGGCGCCAGCACGCGCGTGCGTGTGGCACATCGTTCCCGAGAGAGGTTTACAAAGGTATACAAACATTAGTGTCCCCGGGACTTGGAAGATTACGATAAAGTGCATTCGTACTTCAGAAATGAGAAAAAGCATTATTTACTCATCACGCTGTGTCAGCGCAACAAATAAATACGCGAAACGTAATCTGCCGATAGGCGCGCGCGCGTGCGTGTGGCACATCGTTCCCGAGAGAGGTTTACAAAAATCACGATATACATTGGTGTCCCCGGGACTTGGAAATAAAATATCATATGGTAAAATATTCTTGGGGTGAGTTGGCAACACTGAACCGCAATTGATGGCGCAGAACCGGGTTGATTACACTAGTCAGTGTTGCCAACTTCCATTTGTAGGTTAGCTTCGTCTGTAAAATATCACATGGTGGAATATTCTTGGGGTGAGTTGGCAACACTGATCGCCAATTGATGGCGCTCAACTGAGCTGATTACACTAATCAGTGTTGCTAACTCTTATTCGTAGGTTAGCTTCGCCTGTCAAATATCACATGGTGAAATATTCTTGAGGTGAGTTGGCAACACTAAACCGCAATTGACGTTGCTAGTGTTGCTAACTCCCATTCGTAGGTTAGCTTCGCTTGTAAAATATCACATGGTGAAATATTCTTGGGGTGAGTTGGCAACACTGGTCGTCAATTGATGTTGGTGAACCCGGCTACCTCCACTAGTCAGTGTTGCCAACTCCCATTCGTAGGTTAGCTTCGCCTGTCAAATATCACATGGTGAAATATTCTTGAGGTGATTTGGCAACACTGATCGCCAATTGATGTTGCCAGTATTGCCAACTCCCATTCGTAGGTTAGCTTCGCCTGTAAAATATCACATGGTGAAATATTCTTGAGGTGAGTTGGCAACACTGAACCGCAATTGATGTTGCCAGTGTTGCCAACTCCCATTTGTAGGTTAGCTTCGCTTGTAAAATATCACATGGTGAAATATTCTTGGGGTGAGTTGGCAACACTGCGAGAAAGCCTCAAGCGTTGCCAGCTCTTTGCTTGAGGTTAGGTTATACCCAAAAACAAAAACCTTGGTGATTTTTTCGAGTGAGGAGCTGGCAACACTGCGAAAATAAAAAGTAGGTCAAAGTACCCTTCCAGAACGCAGCATTCCACCTACTACTAAAGTTAGCTTCGCCTGTAAAATATCACATGGTGAAATATTCTTGAGGTGATTTGGTAACACTGATCGCCAATTGATGTTGCCAGTGTTGCCAACTCCCATTTGTAGGTTAGCTTCGCCTGTAAAATATCACATGGTGAAATATTCTTGGGGTGAGCTGGCAACACTGCGAGAAAATGAGGCTCATGCCTTACGAGAGAAATCCACTAAGGCGAGCCTCACCGAGCCTCATTTTCGGTTTCAGAACCCGGGACACTGCACTACTTTTATAAAATATCTTATAACAAGTTGCATGTGAAATGTGATGTGTATGAAAATTAAACACATTTTAAATATTGCAGAGTTAAATATTTGCAAAGGATATTATTGATCAAGTTGAAAAACTGAAACGAGCAAGTTCTATTCTGTGCAAATCGATCGTTTCCACGAAACAATACAAATGTATTTGCATTACAGTATGAAAACAATTTAAAATTAAACTTAACTTACTAACTACATTTCTCTAGCTCGCATAAAATTAAATTTGGATTCGATCAATCTTGTTTTATTAGTATTCAATTTGAACAATTGCATGTACAAATACGAAAGAAGAAATTTGGAAACAATTCATAACTGTATAATGTAATTCGTGGTTTTGAAGACAATCCCTTTCTTACTTCATATGATAGTCGTTATGACGTATACACACAAAATAATGTTACATTAATCATTGTTGATATGTTTTCTAGTACAAATCGTTTGGGTTGTCCTTATTATCAATAGAAAAAGCCTCTCATTTTGCCAGATGTCTCTCTTCTTGCTTCTTTACTGGTGAAAATTAATAGTTGCGATCTGTAGCGTCTTGTCGCCGTTTTGATATTGCAAATCGCTCATTTCGACGAGTGGTGCCGTTCCAGTATTGCAAATCGCTTACTTCCACGAGTGGCGTCTTGTCGCCGTTTCGACGTTGCAAATCGCTCGTTTCGACGAGTGGTGCCGTTCCAGTATTGCAAATCGCTCACTTCCACGAGTGGCGTCTTGTCGCCGTTTCGACGTTGCAAATCACTCGTTTCGACGAGTGGTGCCGTTCCAGTATTGCAAATCGCTCACTTCCACGAGTGGCGTCTTGTCGCCGTTTCGACGTTGCAAATCGCTCGTTTCGACGAGTGGCGCCGTTCCAGTATTGCAAATCGCTCACTTCCACGAGTGGCGTCTTGTCGCCGTTTCGACGTTGCAAATCGCTCGTTTCGACGAGTGGTGCCGTTCCAGTATTGCAAATCGCTCACTTCCACGAGTGGCGTCTTGTCGCCGTTTCGACGTTGCAAATCGCTCGTTTCGACGAGTGGCGCCGTTCCAGTATTGCAAATCGCTCACTTCCACGAGTGGCGTCTTGTCGCCGTTTCGACGTTGCAAATCGCTCGTTTCGACGAGTGGTGCCGTTCCAGTATTGCAAATCGCTCACTTCCACGAGTGGCGTCTTGTCGCCGTTTCGACGTTGCAAATCGCTCGTTTCGACGAGTGGTGCCGTTCCAGTATTGCAAATCGCTCACTTCCACGAGTGGCGTCTTGTCGCCGTTTCGACGTTGCAAATCGCTCGTTTCGACGAGTGGTGTCGTTCCAGTATTGCAAATCGCTCACTTCCACGAGTGGCGTCTTGTCGCCGTTTCGACGTTGCAAATCGCTCGTTTCGACGAGTGGTGCCGTTCCAGTATTGCAAATCGCTCACTTCCACGAGTGGCGTCTTGTCGCCGTTTCGACGTTGCAAATCGCTCGTTTCGACGAGTGGTGCCGTTCCAGTATTGCAAATCGCTCACTTCCACGAGTGGCGTCTTGTCGCCGTTTCGACGTTGCAAATCGCTCGTTTCGACGAGTGGTGCCGTTCCAGTATTGCAAATCGCTCACTTCCACGAGTGGCGTCTTGTCGCCGTTTCGACGTTGCAAATCGCTCGTTTCGACGAGTGGTGCCGTTCCAGAGTAGTACAGTGGCACCGGTTCTGCAACCGAAAATGGCGCTCGGTGGCGCTCGCAGTGTTGCCAACCTCTTATTTGAAAAAATCACCAAGGTTTTAGCTTGGTCTAACCTAACTTAAAGCAAGAAGCTGGCAATCTTGCTTGAGGCTGTTTTTGCAGTGTTGCCAACTTTTTACTCGAAAAAATCACCAAGGTTTTTTTGGTCTAACCTAACCTAAAGCAAGGAGCTGGCAACCTTGCTTGAGGCTTTTTTTGCAGTGTTGCCAATTTTTTACTCGAAAAAATCACCAAAATAGTGGGGGTGCCCAGGTTCTGCGCCAGAAAATGGCGCTCGGTGAGGCTCGCAGCGTTGCCAACCCGGGCGAGGCGTAGCCTTTTACGGTGTATGTTAACCTCACCAGCGTTGCCAACTCGGGCGAGACGTAGCCTTTTATGGTGTATGTTAACCTCACAAGCAGCGTTGCCAACTCGTCGTAGCTTTTCACGGTGTATAATTTTTTTGCTTTTTTTGTGTGAGTGTACGTGTTCGGGCGAGGCGTAGCCTTTCACGGTGTATGTTAACCTCACCAGCGTTGCCAACTCGTCGTAGCCTTTTATGGTGTATGTTAACCTCACCAGTGTTGCCAACTCACTCCACGAAAATTTCACCAACTGATATTTTGAAGCTTTTCACGGTGTATGTTAACCTCACCAGCGTTGCCAACTCACTCCACGAAAATTTCACCAACTGATATTTTGAAGCTTTTCACGGTGTATGTTAACCTCACCAGTGTTGCCAACTCGTCGTAACCTTTTATGGTGTATGTTAACCTCACCAGTGTTGCCAACTCACTCCACGAAAATTTCACCAACTGATCTTTTGAAGCCTTTTATGGTGTATGTTAACCTCACAAGCAGCGTTGCCAACTCGTCGTAGCTTTTCACGGTGTATATTAACCTCACCAGTGTTTCCAACTCGTCGTAGCCTTTCACGGTGTATGTTAACCTCACAAGCAGTGTTGCCAACTCCTCACTCGAAAAAAATCACCAAGGTTTTTTATTTGGTCTAACCTAACCTAAAGCAAGGAGCTGGCAATACTGCTTGAGGTCTTACAGTGCATAAAGCAATTTGCCAACCTACTGGTATTTTTGCCATAGCTTTTTACAAAAAAGAGAAAAAGGAGAAAAAGAGAGAAAGGGAAGAGTTAAACAACCGACAGTGTTGCCAACTCCTCACTTGAAAAAAATCACCAAGGTTTTTGTTTTTGGGTCTAACCTAACCTAAAGCAAGGAGCTGGCAATTTTGCTTGAGGTTTTACAGTGCATAAAGCAATTTGCCAACCTACTGATATTTTTGCCATAGCTTTTTTACAAAAAAAAAAGAGAGAGAGAGGGAAGAGTTAAACAAGCGACAATGCTGCCAACACCTACCTACAGCTTTTTTTACTTGGCAAGGGCTATTTTGCTTGAGGCTTAACTAATTTATATACTGACGTAACATACATACACTGGGCAATAGAGCCGGCAACAAATATATACTGCCGTAAAAAGAGAGATGGATGGATGGCAACATAGTATGTGTGTGTGTGTATAATATATAGCATTATTAACTAGAGTGTGTTGGCAACCCACCTGCAACTAAAAAAGATAGAGATGCCAACATTGCTGTAAGATGAAAAGAGAGACTAAGCTGGCAACAGTGGTGGGCGAATACGCATTATTTCCAAGTTCTGGGTGCCAATGTATATTGCGACTTTTGCAAACCTCTTCGCGGGAACGATGTGCTGCACATGCATACGTGCGCGCTGGTGCCTCTTATTATTTTTCGTATTGTGAGGCAAACAAACAAATAAATAATTGTTGTTTTTTAGGATGCCAGGCCCCTACAACCTCGCCAGGGTGCGTGGTGCCCAACCCAAAAAGGTTCTAACGGCTGCGGTTGTAGATAGCCGCACCTCTGTAGAGTTTCACGTGTTTTTTTTTTTGTATGGTAGTGGTAGTGCTGGCAATAGTGGGTGGGTTAATTGTTGTTGTAATGGGCAATAAAATCTGAAGAAAATTCGTGTCTAGCAAAAATAAGCTAAATAGAATTACACATGCATACAATATTTATTGTGTTTTTTCTATCTACAATCATATTTTTCTTATATATTTTTTTTAATTTTTTTTATAGAGTTGATTAAAGCATATATTTGAGGAAGGCAACACCACCCATATATAAATAAACATACCCCGAAAAAATGCGCTCCATGAAAAGTTGCCCTGTGTGCGAAAAAACTATATCAAGCGAACATTTTGCAAGACATTGTCGCACCTGCGCGCCAGGCAAGCATTTGGCTGCCACCGAATTATGTTCTGGATGCAATAAACACATCACAATTGCGTATGCCAAAAAACATAAGCTTACTTGTTTAAACAAAAGTACATCTGGGGCTCAACCGTCGACCAGCTCAACCAAGAGGAAGGCAGAAGCAGCCTCCATCAATGCACCACTCGCCAAACGCGTCAAGCCTGCGATAAAAGCAGACCAGTCTGCTTTCCAGCGTTCGTTAGAGGACTTTCCTTTTATTTCGGAGGGCTCATGCGACGTGCGTAGCTTTTTAGAGAACGTGCAAGCGCAAATTATTTCCGTCCTCGGCGATGCGCTTGCAACGCACTCCACTAAATTCTACGCATCGCTACGTTGTCGGTACAAGAAGCCGTCTGATGAAATTTACAGCTTCTGCCACAACACCAAGGCGAAGACGTTGCATCTGGCGGATGTCGACAACCTCGAGGATATTTACAACAAGTTTGTCGAGGAGCTGGTGGCAAAGCAGGAGGAACATCAAGCCAAGGGCTCGGGGGGTTCGCTGTGTGGCGAGCCTCACGAACTGCGCGTCAAACTTTGCAAGTTTGTACCTCTCTCCGCCTCCAGCTACGTCCGCTTACCAGAAGCGATTGAGGATAAAAAGGCCGTCCTGAACATTCAAAACAGTGACGCCAAGTGCTTTCTCTGGTCGGTGCTTGCAGCATTACACCCTGTCGACCGGAAAAAACAACCACACCGAGTTAACCACTACCTACCCTACGAGCCAGAGCTGGAAGATGCGATGGTTGGGATCGACTACCCGGTGGCGCTTTCGGATATTCGTAAGTTCGAGGCCCGTACACACAACCCTCGGTTGGCCATCAACGTTTACGGCCTCACCGACGAAAATGTGGTGTACCCTATCCGGGTGAGCGACGTAGACGATGATGGTGTGCAAGAAATTCATCTCCTACTCATCAAGAACGAGACCCATCACCACTACACTCTCATCCGTTCCCTCTCTCGGCTTGTTTCAAGCCAGCTGAGCAAAGACGAACACCACATAGAAGTTTGTCCCAGGTACTTGTCTAAATTTCGTAATCAAAAACGGCAGGATTATCAACGCATCAGAGGTCCCAACACCGCTGTCGAGAAGCTCGCTAACCACAAGCTCTACTGCAAAGCCAACGAACCGGGGGTGGCAGACTTGCCCAAACCTGGCACCGTGGAGCGTTTCCACATGCACGGTGCCATGGTGGAGCACCCTGCTATCATCATCGCGGATTTCGAGGCCTTCCTCAAACCCCTGTCCACTTGCGACCCCGATCCTGAAGTTTCTTCCACCACCCCTTACCAACTCCACGATGCATCCAGTTTCGCTTACGTTGTGGTGCGACGAGATCAACACATCGCCCCCGAGCCCTATGTGTATCGCGGTCCCGACGCAGCCAAACACTTCCTCGAGAGGATGGTTAACGAGGCCATCGAGATAGGGAAGGTGCTGTTGACCCCCAAGTCTATGCTCCCACTGTCCCCCGACGATCAACGCAGACACGACGAGGCCATCGCTTGCCCTGTCTGCGTCGAGGAGTACACTACCAAAAACCGTAAAGTCCGTCACCACGATCACTTTAACGGTAGGTACGTTGGTCCTTGGTGCAATGATTGCAACCGTATGGCCCGGGACCCACGCTTCATCCCTGTGTTTTTTCACAACGGCTCGGGGTACGACTTTCACCACCTGATCAAGCATCTTGGGTACGACGACATGCGAATCAACGTTCTCGCCCAGAACGAGGAGCGTTACATCAGTGTGAGCAAGCGAGTGTCGATCCCAGAATCCGGCTCTACCGTCGAGCTTCGCTTCCTCGATTCCCTGAGGTTCCTCCCGGCCAGCCTCGATGCCCTTGCAGGGAAGCTGAGCAACGAGCAAATGCTCATTACCTCTGCGAATTTTCCAAACTTGGACGCCGGTCTCTTCAGGCGTAAGGGGGTCTTCCCCTACGAATACGTCACCGACTCTACCAAGTTTGCGGAGACGTCGCTACCTCCCCAGGCGAAGTTCTACAGTCAGCTACGAGGCTCGAACATCACCGACGAAGAATATCATCACGCCCAGTCCATGTGGCGCGAGCTGGATTGCCAAAATCTCGGAGACTACCACGATGCCTACCTCAGACTTGATGTGACGCTCCTCGCCGACGTGTTCCAGACGTTCCGGGCGACTGCAATGAACATCTACCACCTGGATCCCGCCTACTTCTATAGTCTCCCCGGACTGGCGTGGTCAGCCATGTTTCTGGTGACGAAAATCAAGCTGGAGCTTCTTTCGGACGTGGACATGATGCTGTTTGTGGAACGCGCCGTGCGGGGTGGAATGGTCCAGGTGTCGCAACGGCACGCGTGCGCCAACAACCATCACATGGCTACTGGCTACGACTCTACCCAACCGTCGAGCTACATCATGCACACAGACGTGAATAACTTGTACGGGCACTCCATGATGCAGCCACTCCCCTTTAGAGGGTTCGAGTGGGCTGATCCCTCCAACTTCGACGTTGAAGGTTTCGACGATTCGGAACATGGGTTCTTCGCCGAGGTGGACCTTGAGTTCTCCGAGAAGCTGCAGGATTTGTTCTGCGATCTTCCCCCTGCACCCGAGTTCAAGTGTCCACCCGATTCCAACCAGAAGAAGCTCGTCATGGATTTCGAACCCAAGAAGAATTACGTCCTTCACTACCGGAATCTCCGGTGGTTGATGCAGCAAGGAGTCACAGTCCACGTAGTTCACCGCATCCTCAAGTTCGAGCATTCTTCATGGTTGCGTCCATATATCGAAGTCAACACTAAACACCGCACCGCAGCCACGTCCGAGCTTGATAAGGATTTCTTCAAGCTCATGAATAATGCGGTGTTTGGCAAGACCATGGAGAATGTACGGAATCGCGTGGACATAAAATTGGTGACGAGGAAAGAGCGATGTCGTCAGCTTGTCGCGAGTCCATTGTTCAAGTCTCGAACAATCTATAACGAGCAGCTGGCTCTGATTCACATGAGGCAAGGTGTGGTGAAACTCACCAAGCCCATCTACGTTGGAGCCACTGTTCTGGATCTGAGCAAGCTCCACATGTTCGAAACATACTACGACATATTACGTCCACACTACGGCCACAACATCTCGCTTCTCTACACGGACACGGACAGCTTGGTGTACCACGTTCACACAGCCGACGCATACGGGGATATAGCCACAGTTCCAGCTCTTGAAGAGCTCTTCGACACCTCAGGCTATCCCCAGCCGAACCAGTACGGTATCCTGGCCAGCAACAAGAAGGTGCCCGGCAAACTCAAAGATGAGAAGGATGGAGACGTGATTCTTGAGTTTGCAGGTCTTCGCGCCAAGGCCTATACCATCAAAGCCGAGGGTAGCGTTACCAAGAAGGCCAAGGGTGTCGGCAGACAGGTGGTTCGGGAGCATCTCACATTCGAGGACTTCCTCGATTGCCTCAAGACCAGGTCGTCGGTTCTAAGAGCAGAACAGCGCATCCAGAGCGTCGACCATGTGTTGACCACCAACAAAGTGAGGAAGATTGCCCTGGATCCCAACGACGACAAGAGGTGCGTTCTCCAATGTGGAATCCACACACTGCCGTGGGGGCACTATCGCTTAGCAGAAAGCAAAACCTGCAACATATGCCCATCTTCAACAGAAGATTCATAAAACAAAACAAAAAAAAGAAAACAAAAAAACAACACTGACTGTTATTACAAAAAACTTTGACCGTATTTTAAATAACCAGCATACCTATGAATCTTTTTGGTTTCCGAAAACAAACCAACATGGAGACTGTACACCGCGCGACGACAGATCATGAATTTCTACCTTCCATGTTAACTAAACTCAACGGTCTACTGATCGTTCACCTTAACAGCATTTGGACGAAATTGGATGACGATGTGGGCAAGATGTTTTACGTCTTCAACAACAATTTACATTTCTACGAAATTCCGATTGATGGAAAACTTCAAATCGCCGTGAATCCGGAAAACGTAGGCGAAATCAAAATATCTACCGGCAAGAACATTTTTCGAATCAAGCACAACAAGATGCTTTCTAACATTACGTACGATGTTTCCGCAGGAGATTACCTGTACGTCGAACTCCTCGGAGATTACGACAAACTCATTCCTCTCTTCGTAGAATTACGAATCGTCTATCCTATTATAAATAACCGTTAACCAAAATGCCTAACGATATTTTCGGCAACACCAAGCGTGTAGACCACGCAGAAGAGATTCTCATGTTGGACGTCCGAATTAAAAAGTTGAGGAGCGATTTAATCGCTTTGCAGGAGACCTTAAACAAAAGTTTAGAGTCGGAGATCGCTACGCTCCAAACGCAATGTCTCGACCCCATTCTGAAAATCGATTCCGAACTGAAAACGCTCATAAAAAATTATGTCGACGTACCTTCTTACGACAACGTTCAAAATATACAGTTGAGCGTGGATAAGCTTCAAAATGATTTGGCCAAATTGCAGCAATTTCAATCAAAAAATGAAGATTTGGAAAAATTGAAACTCGAAATCGAAGAACGAGCTTCGGCAAACGAAAAGAATTTCTCTGAACTTCAAACCGTCGTGAAGGATATTGATGTAGAACGCTTGCACGTCGTCGTTTCCAAATTACAAGAAGAATTCGCCGGCACGTTGGAAGAAATTAAATCCAAGTTACAGACTTTGGAAGATACCATGACGAACCTACCATCGTCAGACGAACTGCAGGTCATCGGCAAAAGCGTCGCGAACATAAAAATTCAATTGGAGGCTTATCAAGATTTCGAACACATTCAAACCACCATCGCTACGCTTCAGGCGTCTCTGGAGTTGATCAACGAAGAAATTAAAAATATTCACGCTGAAGCAAGTGCGTTGACGAGCATACAAGACACGTTGAGCGCGGTTCAGCAGAAGATCAAATATTTAGAAAATTTGAACGTCGAAACGAATCTTGCTCATTTTCATCACGTACTGGACAACATACAGGGTGACTTGGAATCGTTACGGACGAGCGTACCTTCGAGCGAAGATTTGGAAAAATTGAAAACGGCGGTGACGGCACTATCCGATTCGAGCGACATCAAAAGTTCATTGAGCGATCTCGAGAGTAGGGTGGCCAATCTCCCCACCTCAAAAGAATTGCACGCTTTGAAAAGGAACATATCACGTATGCTGAAACGACTGGAAACGGAAACGGCGAACGTGGAACAGATTCGAGACGAACTTACTTCGCTGGTGTCGACGCTGCCCACTTCGCAGAGCGTCGCCGACCTTCACACGCAGTTTACCGAGATGCGAAGCATCGTGAACGATCTTACCGAGAAAAGTTCGAAATTGAATCAAGTCGAGAACCTTCAGAGTATCGTCGTTAACATCAGAGATCAAGTTGGAGTGCTGGAATCCACGCAGGAATCGACGCTGGCCTCTTTCGGTGCCAAATTACAAGAACTCAACGAAAACTTCAAGCAGTTGAACGTGGAAGTGAAAATCAAGCCGTCATTTTCTTCCGTAACGGATACTATAGTCGAATATTTGTTGCCCGTACAAAATACACTGGGGCAGCTTCACAGCAACCTCGTTAGCGTCGATACTAAATTTGCTAAACTGCATTCTCTGCAAGCCATCGAAATCAACAGCGTACCCAATCAACAGAGAATCTCCACGTTCGTTGAAGGTAACAAACTGTACATGTTGCATCCTTATCATCCGTACTACAAGTTTCTCCTCGATGGCACGATTCAGATAAACGAATTTTCGTACTGGTCTCACGGCAGAAAAGCTAGCGTTCCCACCATGACCTTGATATCGAATCGTGGTGTCCAGAAAGCAGGAAACATTCCTCTGGCACGTTGGAACGAAACGCGCAACATATATGAAATACACGAAGACGAAGATCTCACCGTTTTTGACGTGAGTGCCGGCGATAAGCTGATCATTCAAAACACGAGTGAAGTACCACCCTCTTTGAATCCCATCACGCTGGTGCTTCTCTTCAAACGTAATCTCTAAAAAAATGTCTAGGCAAGCCATCGTCCAAGAATTGCATAAACCCGCACGCCGCAACTACGAACGTTTGTCGGTGGTGACCAAGGGAATCGATGACCTCTGGCAAAGTGACCTCGTGGAGATGAGTAGCGGCAATCTAAAAAATGTGCATAAATTGAACAAGGGCAACAAATACCTCCTCACCGTCATAGACACGTTTTCGAAATTCTCATGGGCTCTACCTTTGAAAGCCAAAACGGGGACGTGCGTCATGGAAGCATTCAAGACAATTTTTCGCAAAAGCGGCAGACGACCACGGTTTTTGCAAACAGACAACGGTAAAGAATTTTACAATGCCGTATTCCAAAAGTTTATTCAAAAACATGGCATTCGACATTATTCAACCTTCAGTCACATCAAAGCCAGCATCGTGGAAAGATTTAATCGAACCTTGAAAACACACATGTGGAAACGATTCACGCTTCGAGGAAATTACAAATGGGTCGACATACTGCCGGAACTCGTCGACACCTATAATGATACGGTACACAGAACGATAGGCATGAAGCCAGCTGACGTTACGAAATCTGACGAGCAGCGTTTAATTTCTACAGTTTACTGTCCAAAGTACACTCCCACAACTACCAAAAAATCAAAATTCAAAATTGGAGACCAGGTGAGGATCAGCAAATTCAAACGCACCTTCGAGAAGGGGTTCACAAAAAATTGGAGCACAGAACTTTTTACGGTGGTTCGAGTTTTACCCGGAAACCGACACACGTATATAATAAAGGACAGTGGTGGTGAAATTTTATTGGGGCGCTTCTACGAGGAGGAACTCTCTAAAACAAAATACCCCGACACGTACCTTATCGAAAAAGTTTTGCGTAAGAGAGGCGACAAACTTTTGGTGAAATGGCTGGGACTTCCGGACACGAGTTGGATCGATTCAAACGAAGTGATTCTATGAGTGCGTGGAATGTCGTGAAACGTCTACCTGATTCGGAAAATCGAAAGAAGAAAAGGAACGGTGAGTTGCTTCCCGACAGCATCCGCTGTCTGATCGTAGGTCCTTCGGGGTGTGGGAAAACAACACTGCTCGTGGACAATTTTCTCCTCGCACCGAATTGGTTAGATTGGAAGAACAGGCACCTCTACGTATTTTCGAAAAGTCTCGAACAAGCGAAATACAAGCAACTGATGAAACTGTACGATGGTCTGGACATTGCAACGTTCGCTTTGGAAATAAAGCCACTCGACGATTGTCGTGAAAATTCAGTTGTTGTGTTCGACGATGTTACCCTGGAAAATCAAAATGAAATTCGCAATTTTTTCACGCAAGGTCGTCACAAAGGAATAGATTGCTTCTTCCTAGCTCAAACGTTTTCCAAAATTCCAAAACAGTTAGTACGCGACAACGCTAATTTCATATGTTTGTTTCGTCAAGATCACACCAACCTCAAGCACGCGTACGATGACTACGTAGGCGGAGACATGAACTACAATCAATTTTCGGAACGCTGCTGCTCCCACTGTTGGAACAGTGACGATTTCGGATTCGCGACGATCGACATGACGAGAAAACCCAACGACGGAAAATACAGAAACAAAATCAACGACTTTCTAAACGTTGCAACGTTGTGAGAAACGACGTGTATAAATAACGCTATGACGAAACGAAAAATCGAAGACGAAAATCTCAAGCTTCGCGATTACCTCGCGAAACGCTTCAAAGGTTGGAAATCCGAGAATCGCGGATTCTACGAAGAGAAAAAACGTCAAGATCAACCTGTGATCGACGCCATCAGCGATCTAGGTAAAGAAATTAAAGGCGTCACGGAACAAAATAAAAATTTGATCAACGAACTCGTACCACTTGCAGCTAAAAGTTACACCGTACCCACGCCCATTTCGAGCATTCCTTCGACGCCGTTCGAACTGAAGGACGTACCGGCACGACGTCGAGCCATAGGTAGCACGCCGTCGTCTTTGGATAAGATCGAGTTGGGACCTTTGGCACGAGACTACCTGAGCACGGGGAAATTCGACAAGGATGAAGTGTTCGGATTGTATCCGAGCATGGAGAGCAACGAAGGTGGCAGTATAGTTTGGAAGATTGGAAAATCGAAGGAGACCTTCGAAGGCAACGACATTAAAGTTAATTTAGGCGAGAAGGATAGTTGGAACAGGTATCCGGGTACGGTGGGACTGTGGGAACTCGTTGCCAAAAAGCAGCCGAAAGATTACACTGACGAAGATTACCAGAGTTACAAGGAAATTTTGATCATGACGGATGCCTTATACCAGAACAACGACGCCTCGCAGAATAGGGTGAAATCGAGCAGCGGCGAGAAGTACAGAAATCTCATCAAACCGATTTGGAACCAGGTGAAAACAGGCAGCGGCGTCAAACTCTACAACACCCTGCCCAAAGAGTTTGTGTGGGTGGACGACGTGCGCAAGCTCATAGACCGATTGTTGGTTATTGCAGGAGAGGAGAATGCAGGCAATCGTAATTTCTACAACGAGAAGGTAGGAATTGTGGACATGATCAGCACAAAACTTTCCAACTTCATCGTGAACAACGACAAGGGCATAGGTTACCTCATTAAAATTATCAACACGCTGCCTCCGAGATTCTGGAACGTGGCCGAAGGAAAGGGACTCGTGAACGACATCATCAACAAGTTACCTTTCGAGATGCATTTACCCGGCTACCAGTTCTGCGGACCGGGTACCAAACTCGAGAAAAGATTGGAGAGAGGAGACAAGGGTGTGAATCCGTTGGACGTCGCATGCAAAGATCACGACATTGCCTACAACACCACTCGCACCGATCTGAATGCACGTCACGAAGCAGACAGAAAGTTAGAGCACGCAGCTTTCGAAAGATTCGTTAGTAGAGACGCTTCGCTGGGAGAAAGAGTTGCAGCACTGGGCACCACCATCGCCATGAACACGAAACAAAAATTTGGATGGGGTGTATAAATAAATAACATACAGTAAAAAAAGAAATAATAACAACATGTCTTGCATAACCGATTTGCCGCACGAACTGCTATGTAAAATATTCAAACACGCTTGCGAGGATGTAGGGAAACTTTTACACGTAGCAAGAACAACTCCGAAATTTCGTATCCCTTGTGAAATGCTTATCAAGGGCCATCTTCGGGAGATCAGTGGAATGAGGAGCGGTGATCTTGACACTCTTCTTTCGGTTGCGGGGGAAAAATTAAACGATAGGTTAGACGAACTGCACGAGGCGAGGCAGGGGAGAAGACGATATACTGATGATTGGTGTAAGTCCAAACAGGAAACTGAAGAAATCATCACGCACATCATTGCGTTTTCCGAAGCACGAACTTTCTTCCTCTAACGCACACACACAAAAAAAATCTTCGATACAAACCGTGAAAAAAAATATATATATAAATAACACACATCGTGAAAAAAATCTTCGGTATATATAAATAACACACATCGTGAAAAAAAACTAAATTTCTCTAACACACACACTGAAAATTTCTCTTCGATATGACAACTGAAAAAATGAGTGACCTCCAAGCATTAAAACAAATGCTAAATTTGTCAGTAGAGTATGTAAAAATTCGGGAATTGGAAGTGGACAAACCTTACACGATAACTTCCGGTTCAATTGTTTCTACCCAGTATGGTCCCAAGGCGCGTCTGTTGCTCAACGCACAATACAGTCTATTTTTACCAGATCGATACGCTGACATGTTATCCAACGAGAAGCTAGCTATTTTAATCGAGAACAAAACTCGAATCGTGTACAAGGGTACAAAAGAACTTCTTGGTAAAAAAACAAAGCACGTAATAGAATTTGTGTAACGACTCTGCGCAAAGTATATCCTTGAAAAAAATTACACGGACCAAAAAAATCTCAGAATATTTATATATAAATAACATACCAAAAAAATTACACAAAGCAAAAAAATCTCAAAACATATATATAAATAACATATCGTGAAGATAACATATAGAGCATCAACATGAAGCCTAAGGGTGTCGTGTACCAGATACCATACTCCAATCTGAAAAATCTAGGTGCCCTCGATGGGTTACTCACCAAGAAACAACGTGAGAAGAAACGTTCTTGCTTGACGAAAGGACACGGAATGAAATTACTTCTCAGCACACCTCAATTGAAACGCTTGCAGCGTTCGCGAAAACAGCAAAAAATCGGAGGTTTCATATTCAGCATCCCAGCCATCCTGGCAGCATTGGGGGCTGTTGGAAGTTTGGCCGGCGGTAGCGCCGCCATCGCGAAAACCGTCATCGACTCGAAGAAGAACAAGGCAGAATTGGAAGAACAGAAACGTCACAACCTGGCTATGGAGAAGAAGGGGAAAGGTATAACCAAAAAACAAAAAAAACAACCTCGATGCTTTGAAGAAATATAAAAAAAAGAAGAAGCCCTGTCCAACTTCGATATTGAATCTCTGATCAAACTGTTGGGAATAAAAAAACTTCAGGGGTGTTTTCATGTCCGATTCTCTACCCTCTGCTGTGAAGAAAAAGGAGTATGGCGTGGTCAACCTGGACAGTTACAAAAATCCTGGTACACATTGGATATGCTACCTCAAAATTGACGATAACAATGCATTTGTTTTCGATTCGTTCGGTGGCACACCGCCTGCCAGGTTGGTGAAGTATCTCAGTGTTGCCAACCTCTACTACAATGACAAACGCATCCAGGGTTTCACTGATGTTAACTGCGGCCACCTATGCCTTTCTGTTCTCGCATACATGTCTAAAATAAATAACCCGTCGGTGGAACATTTTCAGAAAGCATTGTGGAACCTGAAACACAATGGGCGTGTTCCATCTCACGAGCGAATCTTCGATCCTGAAACTCACGCTGCACGACGACATCGTCTATCCTAAATCCGTAGCTCTCCGTGCATTCTACAGCATGTACCTCATACCTAACGTCACGCAGCACAATAATAAAATTAGTGTCGGAAGCGAACACATCGTCGTCACGCCAGGCCAATACAATCTTTCCACTTTGCAAGCTCACTTACCCAAAGGCACGTACCTTTCTCAAAATTCGGTCACGCACAGAGTGGAAATCGTGTCGGCGACAGAGACCGTGAACCTGGGCACCATGGGAGAACTTTTAGGTTTCGAGAACGACACCAAACTCGAAGCTGGCATCAAACATACGGCAACCAACATTCCTAAATTTCTAGCCATAGAAACTCTAAACGTTCACTGCAACGTGGCGGAAGGCATGATCACAAAATCCTCGGACGGATTGTTAGGAAGTCACAAGCAGACAGGAATCATAGCCACATTCAAACCCAGTTCCGAATTCATGGAACCGATCATCTACACACCCTCTTTGCCGATCTATTTTCCAGTATGCCGCAACTGCATAGACGACATAGAGTTGGTGGTGACAAACGAGAAAGGAGACGTGGTGGATTTTGCAGGTGCAACGACCACTGCCATCGTGGAGATCAACGTATAATAAATAATATGTATAGTAAAAATGGAGCAAATCGAACGTTACGAATTGCAATCTTTCCCTCCGAACCGTTGCACGTTCGCCAATCTCAACGAAGCAAACAGGGAGATCGAATACGACGTGGACGTAGGCGACGGGTTCGTTCATCCTCACAGAGCGGACCTCTACCTTCAATTCGACGTAGTGAAGAAAGAAAGCGGAGAAGCGTTTCCGCCCAATGCAAATTTGATACTCGTGGACAACTTCGTGCCTCACCTGTTCTCGCAGGTGGAGGTGAGGAAACACAACACCGTCATAGACAGAATAGACTATCCAGGCATCACATCGACGGCAGTGGGAACATTGAAATTATCCAAAACGGATGCAGCATACTACCAGGCGGGAGGATTCGAAGCGGGGACCAAAATATCGACTAGAAATTACACGGTGCTCTTTCCCATGCGTCTGCTGCCGGGATTCTTCTCGGACTACAAGGAGATCATGTGGAAGGGTGGATTGCGCGTCACGTTTCGAAGAGCGGCCAACGACAACAACGCACTGATGCGATACACCAACTTGAATGCCGACGGCACGCCGATAGCCAACACATTACCCGAAGCAGCCAAGTGCGTCATCCGGAGCATGGAATTGAGAATGCCGATCGTGGAATACGAAACAAACTACGCCCTCAAGTACAAAACGGAGATCTTGAAGAGTCCGCAGGTACTGATTCACTTTCACGGTTACCAGTGCGTGCAGAAGATGGCATCGGGGAGTCACATGGAATTCGACGTGACGACACAGTTCAACAACATACAGTTCGACATGCCAGATTTCGTCGTAGTGCTCTTTCAGACTGGTCGCGATAACAACCAGGAAAAAAATTCCAGCAAATTCGACGACTGCAAGATCAAAAACATTTATCTCAAGAATGGACGCAACGAAGTCTTCCCGCGCGAGAATTACAACCTCGACATGACCAAAGACGATTATCTCAAACTTTACGAAGCTTACACGGCTTACAAGCGCGTGACCGAGGGAAGCATGGACATGTACTACACGCCCAGCGAATTCAAAACCCGCAGACCCATGTTCGTCATCAATACCACGAAGAGGAAGCAGGTGGTGGTCAACGATCGCACCAACATCAAGATCGTCTGCGAGTTCAACAGTCCGTTGCCCGAGGACACCGTATGCAGTGTCATCCTGGTCGCCGAGAAGTCCTTCGTCCACGACGTGAAGAACGAGAGGGTCACAGAGCAGTTTTAACAGGTTTTTAACATCTTTTTCTTGCACAATAAGAAATTTTTTGTGCTAGCACAATCAGTTTCAATGGCACAATACGAAAATTTCACTAGTTCAAAATCAGTTACAATATTAATTTCATCAGTTATGAATTACAATATCATCAGTTTTTGCACTATAGCACAAGACAATCAGAATTTTTGCACAAAAATTTTGTTGTTGTTTTTACATGAGAAAATTAACAATAAAATTTTTTTATCGTTTCAGATGCTGTCGAACATCAAAAAAACACATGCACATACACATACACACACACTAGAAAAAATAAGCATGCAACTTTATTTGTAACACACACATACATTCTCCATCTTCATCAAAAAATATTATAATAAACATAATTATTATTATCTATATCTCACAAAATTCTATATCCAAAAATATTACAACATCAAATAACACTAGAGTCGTTAGTACACGTTGCATGCATTACGGAGGTCCTCTGTAGGGTTTCATGGAAGTTTGGGGGGAAAAAAAAACACGTGAAACTCTACAGAGGTGCGGCTATCTAGAACCGCAGCCATTAGAACCTTTTTGGGTTGGGCACCACGCACCCTGGCGGGGTTAGGGGCCAGGCATCCTAAAAACAACAATTATTATTTGTTTGTTTGCGTCACAATACTGAAATAAAAAAAAAGTACGTACGTATGTATGTGGCACATCGTTGCCGCGAGAGAGGATTGCAAAAATCACGATATACATTGGCGCTCGGGACTTGGAAATAATGCATATTCGCTCACCACTGTTGCCAGCTTAGTCTCTCTCTTTATCTTACAGCAACATTGGCATCTTTATTTTTTTAGTTGTAGGTGGGTTGCCAACGCACTCTAGTTAATAATGCTACATATTATACACGCACACACATACTGTGTTGCTATCTATCTATCTATCCCTCTCTCTTTTACAGCAGTATATGTTTGTTGCCGACTCTTTTTGCTCAGTGTGTGTATGTTACGTCAGTATATAAATTAGTTAAGCCTCAAGTAAGATAGCTCTTGCCAAGTAAAAAAAAGCTGTAGGTAAATATTAGCAACACTATCGGTTGTTTAACTTTTCCCTCTCTCTTTTTTGTAAAAAGCTATGGCAAACCAGTAGGTTGGCAAATTGCTTTATGCACTGTAAAACCTCAAGCAGTATTGCCAGCTCCTTGTTTGAGGTTAGGTTAGACCCAAAAACAAAAACCTTGGTGATTTTTTTCAAGTGAGGAGTTGGCAACACTGTCGGTTGTTTAACTCTTCCCTTTCTCTCTTTTTCTCCTTTTTCTCTTTTTTGTAAAAAGCTATGGCAAAAATACCAGTAGGTTGGCAAATTGCTTTATGCACTGTAAGACCTCAAGCAGTATTGCCAGCTCCTTGCTTTAGGTTAGGTTAGACCAAATAAAAAACCTTGGTGATTTTTTCGAGTGAGGAGTTGGCAACACTGCTTGTGAGGTTAACATACACCGTGAAAGGCTACGACGAGTTGGAAACACTGGTGAGGTTAATATACACCGTGAAAAGCTACGACGAGTTGGCAACGCTGCTTGTGAGGTTAACATACACCATAAAAGGCTTCAAAAGATCAGTTGGTGAAATTTTCGTGGAGTGAGTTGGCAACACTGGTGAGGTTAACATACACCATAAAAGGTTACGACGAGTTGGCAACACTGGTGAGGTTAACATACACCGTGAAAAGCTTCAAAATATCAGTTGGTGAAATTTTCGTGGAGTGAGTTGGCAACGCTGGTGAGGTTAACATACACCGTGAAAAGCTTCAAAATATCAGTTGGTGAAATTTTCGTGGAGTGAGTTGGCAACACTGGTGAGGTTAACATACACCATAAAAGGCTACGACGAGTTGGCAACGCTGGTGAGGTTAACATACACCGTGAAAGGCTACGCCTCGCCCGAACACGTACACTCACACAAAAAAAGCAAAAAAATTATACACCGTGAAAAGCTACGACGAGTTGGCAACGCTGCTTGTGAGGTTAACATACACCGTAAAAGGCTACGTCTCGCCCGAGTTGGCAACGCTGGTGAGGTTAACATACACCGTAAAAGGCTACGCCTCGCCCGGGTTGGCAACGCTGCGAGCCTCACCGAGCGCCATTTTCTGGCGCAGAACCTGGGCACCCCCACTATTTTGGTGATTTTTTCGAGTAAAAAATTGGCAACACTGCAAAAAAAGCCTCAAGCAAGGTTGCCAGCTCCTTGCTTTAGGTTAGGTTAGACCAAAAAAAACCTTGGTGATTTTTTCGAGTAAAAAGTTGGCAACACTGCAAAAACAGCCTCAAGCAAGATTGCCAGCTTCTTGCTTTAAGTTAGGTTAGACCAAGCTAAAACCTTGGTGATTTTTTCAAATAAGAGGTTGGCAACACTGCGAGCGCCACCGAGCGCCATTTTCGGTTGCAGAACCGGTGCCACTGTACTACTTTCCAGTATTGCAAATCGCTCACTTCCACGAGTGGCGTCTTGTCGCCGTTTCGACGTTGCAAATCGCTCGTTTCGACGAGTGGTGCCGTTCCAGTATTGCAAATCGCTCACTTCCACGAGTGGCGTCTTGTCGCCGTTTCGACGTTGCAAATCGCTCGTTTCGACGAGTGGTGCCGTTCCAGTATTGCAAATCGCTCACTTCCACGAGTGGCGTCTTGTCGCCGTTTCGACGTTGCAAATCGCTCGTTTCGACGAGTGGCGCCGTTCCAATATTGCAAATCGCTCACTTCCACGAGTGGCGTCTTGTCGCCGTTTCGACGTTGCAAATCGCTCGTTTCGACGAGTGGCGCCGTTCCAGTATTGCAAATCGCTCACTTCCACGAGTGGCGTCTTGTCGCCGTTTCGACGTTGCAAATCGCTCGTTTCGACGAGTGGTGCCGTTCCAGTATTGCAAATCGCTCACTTCCACGAGTGGCGTCTTGTCGCCGTTTCGACGTTGCAAATCGCTCGTTTCGACGAGTGGTGCCGTTCCAGTATTGCAAATCGCTCACTTCCACGAGTGGCGTCTTGTCGCCGTTTCGACGTTGCAAATCGCTCGTTTCGACGAGTGGTGCCGTTCCAGTATTGCAAATCGCTCACTTCCACGAGTGGCGTCTTGTCGCCGTTTCGACGTTGCAAATCGCTCGTTTCGACGAGTGGTGCCGTTCCAGTATTGCAAATCGCTCACTTCCACGAGTGGCGTCTTGTCGCCGTTTCGACGTTGCAAATCGCTCGTTTCGACGAGTGGTGCCGTTCCAGTATTGCAAATCGCTCACTTCCACGAGTGGCGTCTTGTCGCCGTTTCGACGTTGCAAATCGCTCGTTTCGACGAGTGGTGTCGTTCCAGTATTGCAAATCGCTCACTTCCACGAGTGGCGTCTTGTCGCCGTTTCGACGTTGCAAATCGCTCGTTTCGACGAGTGGTGCCGTTCCAGTATTGCAAATCGCTCACTTCCACGAGTGGCGTCTTGTCGCCGTTTCGACGTTGCAAATCGCTCGTTTCGACGAGTGGTGCCGTTCCAGTATTGCAAATCGCTCACTTCCACGAGTGGCGTCTTGTCGCCGTTTCGACGTTGCAAATCGCTCGTTTCGACGAGTGGCGCCGTTCCAGTAATGCAAATCGCTCACTTCCACGAGTGGCGTCTTGTCGCCGTTTCGACGTTGCAAATCGCTCGTTTCGACGAGTGGTGTCGTTCCAGTATTGCAAATCGCTCACTTCCACGAGTGGCGTCTTGTCGCCGTTTCGACGTTGCAAATCGCTCGTTTCGACGAGTGGTGCCGTTCCAGTATTGCAAATCGCTCACTTCCACGAGTGGCGTCTTGTCGCCGTTTCGACGTTGCAAATCGCTCGTTTCGACGAGTGGTGCCGTTCCAGTATTGCAAATCGCTCACTTCCACGAGTGGCGTCTTGTCGCCGTTTCGACGTTGCAAATCGCTCGTTTCGACGAGTGGTGTCGTTCCAGTATTGCAAATCGCTCACTTCCACGAGTGGCGTCTTGTCGCCGTTTCGACGTTGCAAATCGCTCGTTTCGACGAGTGGTGCCGTTCCAGTATTGCAAATCGCTCACTTCCACGAGTGGCGTCTTGTCGCCGTTTCGACGTTGCAAATCGCTCGTTTCGACGAGTGGTGTCGTTCCAGTATTGCAAATCGCTCACTTCCACGAGTGGCGTCTTGTCGCCGTTTCGACGTTGCAAATCGCTCGTTTCGACGAGTGGTGCCGTTCCAGTATTGCAAATCGCTCACTTCCACGAGTGGCGTCTTGTCGCCGTTTCGACGTTGCAAATCGCTCGTTTCGACGAGTGGTGCCGTTCCAGTATTGCAAATCGCTCACTTCCACGAGTGGCGTCTTGTCGCCGTTTCGACGTTGCAAATCGCTCGTTTCGACGAGTGGTGTCGTTCCAGTATTGCAAATCGCTCACTTCCACGAGTGGCGTCTTGTCGCCGTTTCGACGTTGCAAATCGCTCGTTTCGACGAGTGGTGCCGTTCCAGTATTGCAAATCGCTCACTTCCACGAGTGGCGTCTTGTCGCCGTTTCGACGTTGCAAATCGCTCGTTTCGACGAGTGGTGCCGTTCCAGTATTGCAAATCGCTCACTTCCACGAGTGGCGTCTTGTCGCCGTTTCGACGTTGCAAATCGCTCGTTTCGACGAGTGGCGCCGTTCCAGTAATGCAAATCGCTCACTTCCACGAGTGGCGTCTTGTCGCCGTTTCGACGTTGCAAATCGCTCGTTTCGACGAGTGGTGTCGTTCCAGTATTGCAAATCGCTCACTTCCACGAGTGGCGTCTTGTCGCCGTTTCGACGTTGCAAATCGCTCGTTTCGACGAGTGGTGCCGTTCCAGTATTGCAAATCGCTCACTTCCACGAGTGGCGTCTTGTCGCCGTTTCGACGTTGCAAATCGCTCGTTTCGACGAGTGGTGCCGTTCCAGTATTGCAAATCGCTCACTTCCACGAGTGGCGTCTTGTCGCCGTTTCGACGTTGCAAATCGCTCGTTTCGACGAGTGGTGCCGTTCCAGTATTGCAAATCGCTCACTTCCACGAGTGGCGTCTTGTCGCCGTTTCGACGTTGCAAATCGCTCGTTTCGACGAGTGGTGCCGTTCCAGTATTGCAAATCGCTCACTTCCACGAGTGGCGTCTTGTCGCCGTTTCGACGTTGCAAATCGCTCGTTTCGACGAGTGGTGCCGTTCCAGTATTGCAAATCGCTCACTTCCACGAGTGGCGTCTTGTCGCCGTTTCGACGTTGCAAATCGCTCGTTTCGACGAGTGGTGTCGTTCCAGTATTGCAAATCGCTCACTTCCACGAGTGGCGTCTTGTCGCCGTTTCGACGTTGCAAATCGCTCGTTTCGACGAGTGGTGCCGTTCCAGTATTGCAAATCGCTCACTTCCACGAGTGGCGTCTTGTCGCCGTTTCGACGTTGCAAATCGCTCGTTTCGACGAGTGGTGCCGTTCCAGTATTGCAAATCGCTCACTTCCACGAGTGGCGTCTTGTCGCCGTTTCGACGTTGCAAATCGCTCGTTTCGACGAGTGGTGTCGTTCCAGTATTGCAAATCGCTCACTTCCACGAGTGGCGTCTTGTCGCCGTTTCGACGTTGCAAATCGCTCGTTTCGACGAGTGGTGCCGTTCCAGTATTGCAAATCGCTCACTTCCACGAGTGGCGTCTTGTCGCCGTTTCGACGTTGCAAATCGCTCGTTTCGACGAGTGGTGCCGTTCCAGTATTGCAAATCGCTCACTTCCACGAGTGGCGTCTTGTCGCCGTTTCGACGTTGCAAATCGCTCGTTTCGACGAGTGGCGCCGTTCCAGTAATGCAAATCGCTCACTTCCACGAGTGGCGTCTTGTCGCCGTTTCGACGTTGCAAATCGCTCGTTTCGACGAGTGGTGTCGTTCCAGTATTGCAAATCGCTCACTTCCACGAGTGGCGTCTTGTCGCCGTTTCGACGTTGCAAATCGCTCGTTTCGACGAGTGGTGCCGTTCCAGTATTGCAAATCGCTCACTTCCACGAGTGGCGTCTTGTCGCCGTTTCGACGTTGCAAATCGCTCGTTTCGACGAGTGGTGCCGTTCCAGTATTGCAAATCGCTCACTTCCACGAGTGGCGTCTTGTCGCCGTTTCGACGTTGCAAATCGCTCGTTTCGACGAGTGGTGCCGTTCCAGTATTGCAAATCGCTCACTTCCACGAGTGGCGTCTTGTCGCCGTTTCGACGTTGCAAATCGCTCGTTTCGACGAGTGGTGCCGTTCCAGTATTGCAAATCGCTCACTTCCACGAGTGGCGTCTTGTCGCCGTTTCGACGTTGCAAATCGCTCGTTTCGACGAGTGGTGCCGTTCCAGTATTGCAAATCGCTCACTTCCACGAGTGGCGTCTTGTCGCCGTTTCGACGTTGCAAATCGCTCGTTTCGACGAGTGGTGTCGTTCCAGTATTGCAAATCGCTCACTTCCACGAGTGGCGTCTTGTCGCCGTTTCGACGTTGCAAATCGCTCGTTTCGACGAGTGGTGCCGTTCCAGTATTGCAAATCGCTCACTTCCACGAGTGGCGTCTTGTCGCCGTTTCGACGTTGCAAATCGCTCGTTTCGACGAGTGGTGCCGTTCCAGTATTGCAAATCGCTCACTTCCACGAGTGGCGTCTTGTCGCCGTTTCGACGTTGCAAATCGCTCGTTTCGACGAGTGGCGCCGTTCCAGTAATGCAAATCGCTCACTTCCACGAGTGGCGTCTTGTCGCCGTTTCGACGTTGCAAATCGCTCGTTTCGACGAGTGGTGTCGTTCCAGTATTGCAAATCGCTCACTTCCACGAGTGGCGTCTTGTCGCCGTTTCGACGTTGCAAATCGCTCGTTTCGACGAGTGGTGCCGTTCCAGTATTGCAAATCGCTCACTTCCACGAGTGGCGTCTTGTCGCCGTTTCGACGTTGCAAATCGCTCGTTTCGACGAGTGGTGCCGTTCCAGTATTGCAAATCGCTCACTTCCACGAGTGGCGTCTTGTCGCCGTTTCGACGTTGCAAATCGCTCGTTTCGACGAGTGGTGTCGTTCCAGTATTGCAAATCGCTCACTTCCACGAGTGGCGTCTTGTCGCCGTTTCGACGTTGCAAATCGCTCGTTTCGACGAGTGGTGCCGTTCCAGTATTGCAAATCGCTCACTTCCACGAGTGGCGTCTTGTCGCCGTTTCGACGTTGCAAATCGCTCGTTTCGACGAGTGGTGTCGTTCCAGTATTGCAAATCGCTCACTTCCACGAGTGGCGTCTTGTCGCCGTTTCGACGTTGCAAATCGCTCGTTTCGACGAGTGGTGCCGTTCCAGTATTGCAAATCGCTCACTTCCACGAGTGGCGTCTTGTCGCCGTTTCGACGTTGCAAATCGCTCGTTTCGACGAGTGGCGCCGTTCCAGTAATGCAAATCGCTCACTTCCACGAGTGGCGTCTTGTCGCCGTTTCGACGTTGCAAATCGCTCGTTTCGACGAGTGGTGTCGTTCCAGTATTGCAAATCGCTCACTTCCACGAGTGGCGTCTTGTCGCCGTTTCGACGTTGCAAATCGCTCGTTTCGACGAGTGGTGCCGTTCCAGTATTGCAAATCGCTCACTTCCACGAGTGGCGTCTTGTCGCCGTTTCGACGTTGCAAATCGCTCGTTTCGACGAGTGGTGCCGTTCCAGTATTGCAAATCGCTCACTTCCACGAGTGGCGTCTTGTCGCCGTTTCGACGTTGCAAATCGCTCGTTTCGACGAGTGGTGCCGTTCCAGTATTGCAAATCGCTCACTTCCACGAGTGGCGTCTTGTCGCCGTTTCGACGTTGCAAATCGCTCGTTTCGACGAGTGGTGCCGTTCCAGTATTGCAAATCGCTCACTTCCACGAGTGGCGTCTTGTCGCCGTTTCGACGTTGCAAATCGCTCGTTTCGACGAGTGGTGCCGTTCCAGTATTGCAAATCGCTCACTTCCACGAGTGGCGTCTTGTCGCCGTTTCGACGTTGCAAATCGCTCGTTTCGACGAGTGGTGCCGTTCCAGTATTGCAAATCGCTCACTTCCACGAGTGGCGTCTTGTCGCCGTTTCGACGTTGCAAATCGCTCGTTTCGACGAGTGGTGCCGTTCCAGTATTGCAAATCGCTCACTTCCACGAGTGGCGCCGTTCCAGTATTGCAAATCGCTCACTTCCACGAGTGGCGTCTTGTCGCCGTTTCGACGTTGCAAATCGCTCGTTTCGACGAGTGGCGCCGTTCCAGTATTGCAAATCGCTCACTTCCACGAGTGGCGTCTTGTCGCCGTTTCGACGTTGCAAATCGCTCGTTTCGACGAGTGGCGCCGTTCCAGTATTGCAAATCGCTCACTTCCACGAGTGGCGTCTTGTCGCCGTTTTGATGTTGCACATCGCTCACTTCCACGAGTGGCCTCATGTCGCCGTTTTTATGTTGCAAATCGCTCACTTCCACGAGTGGCGTCATTTCGCCGTTAAGACGTTGCAAATCGCTCATTTCGACGTGTGGTAACCTGTTCTCGCGATTATCAACCATGCGCTATAATACATATAAGAAAGAAAAAAAATTAGAACTTGGTTACATATTTATTTTTCCAAATGCACTTCTTTTACAATTGACTTTTCCTTGCATTAGGTTAAATATTTATTTCAGCAGATTCAACATGCAAATATCAAGCAAAATATTTTTAATAACGAGTATAATAATTAATAAAAATAACCATAATTTTAATCTCCTTTTAATTTTGTAGGCCTTTGAACTGCAGTGAAGAATTAGTGTTTGGCTATCAATTTATTCCAAGGTATGTGTTTCACATGAAAGTGGAGATGATGGATGAAACATAGAAGTCATTTTCAATTAACATAATTTTTTTGAAAATTCCTTAACTCGGCGAAGAAATTTATTTTAATTTGGAAAAAAATATAATCTAAAATCATGCTCTGTGGAGCTCAGGGAACAACTGCTGCAAATGAGGACCAAATGGGATTTTTTGGTGGAAACGTAGTCATCTTTTAGTAGTGCAGGTGGCCGGGTTCACCAACCGAAAATGGGGCTCGATGGGGCTCGCCTTAATGGATTTCTCTCGTAAGGCATGAGCCCCATTTTCTCGCAGTGTTGCCAACTCCTCACTCAAAAAATCACCGAGGGTTTTTTTTTGGGTTTAACCTAACCTAAAGCAAGGAGCTGGCAACACTGCTTGAGGTCTGCCTTGCAGTGTTGCCAACATCTTACTCGAAAAAATCACCAAGGTTTTTATTTGGTCTAACCTAACCTCAAGCAAGGAGCTGGCAACACTGCTTGAGGTCTGCCTTGCAGTATTGCCAACATCTTACTCGAAAAGTCACCAAGGTTTTTGTTTTGGTCTAACCTAGCCTAAAGCAAGGAGCTGGCAATACTGCTTGAGGCTTATTCTGCAGTATTGCCAACATCTTACTCGAAAAGTCACCAAGGTTTTTATTTGGTCTAACCTAACCTAAAGCAAGGAGCTGGCAATACTGCTTGAGGCTTGTTCTGCAGTATTGCCAATATTTTACTCGAAAAGTCACCAAGGTTTTTATTTGGTCTAACCTAACCTAAAACAAGGAGCTGGCAATACTGCTTGAGGCCTTACAGTGCATAAAGCAATTTGCCTACTGGTATTTTGCCATAGCTTTTTACAAAAAAAAAGAGAGAGGAAAGAGAGGGAAAAGTTAAACAACCGACAGTGTTGCCAACACCTACCTACAGCTTTTTCTTACTTGGCAAGGGCTTAGCCAAATTTATATATTGGCGTAACATACACACACTGGGCAATAGAGCCGACAACAAATATACACTGCCGTAAAAGAGAGAGATGGATGGATGTGTGTGCGTGTGTGTGTATAATATGTAGCATTATTAACTAGATTATGTTGGCAACCCACCTGCAACTAAAAAATAGAGATGCCAATGTTGCTGTAAGATAAAGAGAGAGACTAAGCTGGCAACAGTGGTGAGCGAATATGCATTATTTCCAAGTTCTGGGTGCCAATGTATATCGTGACTTTTGCAAACCTCTCTCGCGGGAACGATGTGCTGCACATGCATACGCGCGCGCTTCTTATTATTTTCGTATTGTGACGCAAACAAACAAATAATAATTGTTGTTTTTTAGGATGCCTGGCCCCTAACCCCGCCAGGGTGCGTGGTGCCCAACCAAAAATGGTTCTAACGGCTGCGGCTCTAAATAACCACACCTCTGTAGGGTTTCACGTGTTTTTTTTTTCCCCCAAACTTCCATGAAACCCTACAGAGGACCTCCGTAATGCATGCAACGTGTACTAACGACTCTAGTGTTATTTTGATGTTGTAATATTTTTGGATATAGAGTTTTATTGTGAGATATAGATAAAAATAATTATGTTTATTATAATATTTTTTTGATGAAGATGGAGAATGTATGTGTGTGTGTTACAAATAAAGTTGCATGCTTTTTTCTAGTGTGTGTGTATGTGTTTTTGATGTTTCGGCAGCATCTGAAACGATAAAAAAGAATTTTATTGTTAATTTTCTTGTGTAAAAAACAACAACAAATTTTTTGTGCAAATTTTCTGATTTGTCTCTCGTGCTATAGTGCAAAAAAAACTGATGAAAAAAAGATGTTGTAACTGATAATTGGTGAAATTGACATTGTAACTGATCTGAACTAGAGAAATTCGTATTATTATTGTGCTAGCACAAAATTTTTATTGTAACTGATTGTGCAAGAAAAAGATGTTAAACCTGTTAAAACTGCTCTGTGACCCTCTCGTTCTTCACGTCGTACGCGAAAGACTTCTCTGCAATCAGGATGACGCTGCACACGGTATCATCGGGCAGCGCGTCGTGGAACTCGCAGACGATCTTGATGTTGGTGCGATCGTTGACCACCACCTGCTTCCTCTTCGTCGTGTTGATGACGAACATCGGCCTGCGGATTTTGAATTCGCTGGGCGTGTAGTACACGTCCACGTTTCCCTCGGTCACGCGCTTGTAAGCCGTGTAAGCTTCGTAAAGTTTGAGGTAATCGTTTTTGGTCATGTCGAGGTTGTAATTCTCGCGCGGGAACACTTCGTTCCTACCATTCTTGAGATAAACGTTCTTGATCTTGCAGTCGTCGAACTTGCTGGAATCTTTTTCCTGGTTGTTATTGCGCCCGGTCTGAAAGAGCACTACGACGAAATCTGGCATGTCGAACTGTATGTTGTTGAACTGAGTCGTCACGTCGAATTCCATGTGACTTCCCGACGCCAACTTCTGCACGCACTGGTAACCGTGAAAGTGAATCGGCACCTGTGGACTCTTCAAGATCTCCGCTTTGTACTTGAGGGCGTAGTTTGTTTCGTATTCCACGATCGGCATTCTCAATTCCATGCTCCGGATGACGCACTTGGCTGCTTCGGGTAATGTGTTGGCTATCGGCGTGCCGTCGGCATTCAAGTTGGTGTATCGCATCAGTGCGTCGTTGTCGTTGGCCGCTCTTCGAAACGTGACGCGCAATCCTCCCTTCCACATGATCTCTTTGTAGTCGGAGAAGAATCCCGGTAGCAGACGCATGGGAAAGAGCACCGTGTGACTTCTCGTCGATATTTTCGTTCCCGCTTCGAATCCTCCCGCCTGGTAGTATGCCGCATCCGTTTTGGATAATTTTAATGTTCCCACTGCCGTCGACGTGATGCCTGGATAATCTATTCTGTCGATGACGGTGTTGTGTTTCCTCACCTCCACCTGCGAGAACAGGTGAGGTACGAAGTTGTCCACGAGTATCAAATTTGCATTGGGTGGAAACGCGTCTCCGCTTTCCTTCTTCACCACGTCGAATTGAAGATAGAGGTCCGCTCTGTGAGGATGAACAAACCCGTCGCCTACGTCCACGTCGTATTCGATCTCCCTGTTCGCTTCGTTGAGATTGGCGAACGTGCGACGGTTGGGAGGGAAAGATTGCAATTCGTAACTTTCGATTTGCTCCATTTTTACTATGCGTGTTATTTATTATACGTTGATCTCCACGATGGCAGTGGTCGTTGCACCTGCGAAATCCACCACGTCTCCTTTCTCGTTTGTCACCACCAACTCTATGTCGTCTATGCGGTTGCGGCATACTGGAAAATAGATCGGCGAAGAGGGTGTGTAGATGATCGGTTCCATGAATTCGGAACTGGGTTTGAATGTGGCTATGATTCCTGTCTGCTTGTGACTTCCTAACAATCCGTCCGAGGATTTCGTGATCATGCCTTCCGCCACGTTGCAGTGAACGTTTAGAGTTTCTATGGCTAGAAATTTAGGAATGTTGGTTGCCGTATGTTTGATGCCAGCTTCGAGTTTGGTGTCGTTCTCGAAACCTAAAAGTTCTCCCATGGTGCCCAGGTCCACGGTCTCCGTTGCCGACACGATTTCCACTCTGTGCGTGACCGAATTTTGAGAAAGGTACGTGCCTTTGGGTAACTGAGCTTGCAAAGTGGAAAGATTGTATTGGCCTGGCGTGACGACGATGTGTTCGCTTCCGACACTAATTTTATTATTGTGCTGCGTGACGTTAGGTATGAGGTACATGCTGTAGAATGCACGCAGAGCTACGGATTTAGGATAGACGATGTCGTCGTGCAGCGTGAGTTTCAGGATCGAAGATTCGCTCGTGAGATGGAACACGCCCATCGTGTTTCAGGCTCCACAATGCTTTCTGAAAATGTTCCACCGACGGGTTATTTATTTTAGACATGTATGCGAGAACGGAAAGGCATAGGTGGCCGCAGTTAACATCGGTGAAACCCTGGATGCGTTTGTCATTGTAGTAGAGGTTGGCAACACTGAGATACTTCACCAACCTGGCAGGCGGTGTGCCACCGAACGAATCGAAAACAAATGCATTGTTATCGTCAATTTTGAGGTAGCATATCCAATGTGTACCACGATTTTTGTAACGGTCCAGGTTGACCACGCCATACTCCTTTTTCTTCACAGCAGAGGGTAGAGAATCGGACATGAAAACACCCCTGAAGTTCCTTATTCCCAACGGTTCGATTAGAGATTCAATATCGAAGTTGGACAGGGCTTCTTCTTTTTTTTATATTTCTTTAAAGCATCGAGGTTGCTTTTTTGTATTTTGGTTATACCTTTCCCTTTCTTCTCCATGGCCAGGTTGTGACGTTTCTGTTCTTCCAACTCGGCTTTGTTCTTCTTCGAGTCGATGACGGTTTTCGCGATGGCGGCACTTCCGCCGGCCAAACTTCCAACAGCCCCCAATGCTGCCAGGATGGCTGGGATGCTGAATATGAAACCTCCGATTTTTTGCTGTTTCCGCGAACGCTGCAAGCGTCTCAATTGAGGTGTGCTGAGAAGTAATTTCATTCCGTGTCCTTTCATCAAGCAAGAACGTTTCTTCTCGCGTTGTTTTTTGGTGAGTAAACCATCGAGGGTACCTAGATTTTTCAGATTGGAGTAAGGTATCTGGTACACGACACCTTTGGGCTTCATGTTGATGCTCTATATGTTATCTTCACGGTATGTTATTTATATATATGTTTTGAGATTTTTTTTTGTTTTGTGTAATTTTTTTCGGTATGTTATTTATATATAAATGTTCTGAGATTTTTTTTTGTTCCGTGTAATTTTTTTTTTCAAGGATATACTCCGCGCAGAGCCGTTACACAAATTCTATTACGTGCTTTGTTTTCTTACCAAGAAGTTCCTTTGTACCCTTGTACACGATTTGAGTTTTGTTCTCGATTAAAATAGCTAGCTTCTCGTCGGATAACATGTTAGCGTATCGATCTGGTAAAAATAGACTGTATTGTGCGTTGAGCAACAAACGCGCCTTGGGACCATACTGGGTAGAAACAATTGAACCGGAAGTTATCGTGTAAGGTTTGTCCACTTCCAATTCCTGAATTTTTACATACTCTACTGACAAATTTAGCATTTGTTTTAATGCTTGAAAGTCACTCATTTTTTCAGTCGTCATATTGAAGAGAAATTTTCAGTGTGTGTGTTAGAGAAATTTAATTTTTTTCAAAATGTGTGTTATTTATATACACTGAAGATTATTTTTTTTTCACGATGTGTGTTATTTTATATATATTTTTTTCACGAGATTTTTGTATCGAAGATTTTTTTTGTCTGTGTTAGAGGAAGAAAGTTTGTGCTTCGGAAAATGCGATAATGTGCGTGATGATATCTTCCGTCTCTTGTTTCGACTTATGCCAATCATCTGTGAATCGTCTTCTCCCCAGCCTCGCCTCGTGCAGTTCATCTAACCTATTGTTTAATTTTTCCCCTGCGACCGAAAAAAGAGTGTCGAGATCGCCGCACCTCATGCCGCTAATTTCCCGAAGATAATCCTTAACAGCCATTTCACAAGGGATGCGAAATTCCGGCGTTGATCTCGCTATGATCAAAAATTTTCTTATATCCTCACAATCTCCGTTTACTGCATGTTTGAATATTTTACACAGCAGTTCGTGTGGCAAGTCGGTTATACCAGACATGATGTTTTTTTTACTGTATGTTATTTATATACCCCACCCAAGTTTTTGTTTCGTGTTCATGGCTATGGTGGTGCCCAGTGCCGCAACTCTTTCTCCCAGCGATGCGTCTCTGCTGACGAATCTTTCGAAAGCTGCGTGCTCTAACTTTCTGTCTGCTTCGTGACGTGCATCCAGATCGGTGCGAGTGGTGTTGTAAGCGATGTCGTGATCTTTGCATGCGGCGTCCAACGGATTCACACCCCTGTCTCCTCTCTTCAATCTTTTCTCGAGTTTGGTACCTGGTCCGCAGTACTGGTAGCCGGGTAAATGCATCTCGAAAGGTAACTTGTTGATGATGTCGTTCACTAGTCCCTTTCCTTCGGCCACGTTCCAGAATCTCGGAGGCAGCGTGTTGATAATTTTAATGAGGTAACCTATGCCCTTGTCGTTGTTCACGATGAAGTTGGAAAGTTTTGTGCTGATCATGTCCACAATTCCTACCTTCTCGTTGTAGAAATTACGATTGCCTGCATTCTCCTCTCCTGCAATAACCAACAATCGGTCTATGAGCTTGCGCACGTCGTCCACCCACACAAACTCTTTGGGCAGGGTGTTGTAGAGTTTGACGCTGCTGCCTGTTTTCACCTGGTTCCAAATCGGTTTGATGAGATTTCTGTACTTCTCGCCGCTGCTCGATTTCACCCTATTCTGCGAGGCGTCGTTGTTCTGGTATAAGGCATCCGTCATGATCAAAATTTCCTTGTAACTCTGGTAATCTTCGTCAGTGTAATCTTTCGGCTGCTTTTTGGCAACGAGTTCCCACAGTCCCACCGTACCCGGATACCTGTTCCAACTATCCTTCTCGCCTAAATTAACTTTAATGTCGTTGCCTTCGAAGGTCACCTTCGATTTTCCAATCTTCCAAACCACACCGCCACCTTCGTTGCTCTCCATGCTCGGATACAATCCGAACACTTCATCTTTGTCGAATTTTCCCGTGCTCAGGTAGTCTCGTGCCAAAGGTCCTAACTCAATCTTATCCAAAGACGACGGCGTGCTACCTATGGCTCGACGTCGTGCCGGTACGTCCTTCAGTTCGAACGGCGTCGAAGGAATGCTCGAAATGGGCGTGGGTACGGTGTAACTTTTAGCTGCAAGTGGTACGAGTTCGTTGATCAAATTTTTATTTTGTTCCGTGACGCCTTTAATTTCTTTACCTAGATCGCTGATGGCGTCGATCACAGGTTGATCTTGACGTTTTTTCTCTTCGTAGAATCCGCGATTCTCGGATTTCCAACCTTTGAAGCGTTTCGCGAGGTAATCGCGAAGCTTGAGATTTTCGTCTTCGATTTTTCGTTTCGTCATAGCGTTATTTATACACGTCGTTTCTCACAACGTTGCAACGTTTAGAAAGTCGTTGATTTTGTTTCTGTATTTTCCGTCGTTGGGTTTTCTCGTCATGTCGATCGTCGCGAATCCGAAATCGTCACTGTTCCAACAGTGGGAGCAGCAGCGTTCCGAAAATTGATTGTAGTTCATGTCTCCGCCTACGTAGTCATCGTACGCGTGCTTGAGGTTGGTGTGATCTTGACGAAACAAACATATGAAATTAGCGTTGTCGCGTACTAACTGTTTTGGAATTTTGGAAAACGTTTGAGCTAGGAAGAAGCAATCTATTCCTTTGTGACGACCTTGCGTGAAAAAATTGCGAATTTCATTTTGATTTTCCAGGATAACATCGTCGAACACAACAACTGAATTTTCACGACAATCGTCGAGTGGTTTTATTTCCGAAGAGAACGTTGCAATGTCCAGACCATCGTACAGTTTCATCAGTTGCTGGTATTTCGCTTGCTCCAAACTTTTCGAAAATACGTAGAGGTGCCTGTTCTTCCAATCTAACCAATTCGGTGCGAGGAGAAAATTGTTCACGAGCAGTGTTGTTTTCCCACACTCTGAAGGACCTACGATCAGACAGCGCATGCTGTCGGGAAGCAACTCACCGTTCTTTTTTTTCGTTTGACTTTCCGAATCCGGTAGACGCTTCACCACGTTCCACGTACTCACAAGATTACTTCGTTCGCGTCGATCCAACTCTTTTCCGGAAGTCCCAGCCATTTGACAAACAGTTTGTCGCCTTTCCTACGCAATACTTTCTCGATGAGGTACGTGTCGGGATGTTTTGTTTTAGAGAGTTCCTCTTCGTAAAATCTTCCTCTCAAAATCTCGCCGCTACTATCTTTTATTATATACGTGTGTCGGTTTCCGGGTAAAACTCGAACCACCGTAAAAAGTTCCGTGCTCCAAT
This sequence comes from Lepisma saccharinum, assembly GCF_977018435.1. NCBI lineage: Eukaryota > Metazoa > Arthropoda > Insecta > Zygentoma > Lepismatidae > Lepisma > Lepisma saccharinum. The sequence goes on from NC_139246.1 coordinate 47,969,366, forward strand.
TTTTTGTGAACCCCTTCTCGAAGGTGCGTTTGAATTTGCTGATCCTCACCTGGTCTCCAATTTTGAATTTTGATTTCTTGGTAGTCGTGGGAGTGTACTTTGGACAGTAAACTGTAGAAATTAAACGCTGCTCGTCAGATTTCGTAACGTCAGCTGGCTTCATGCCTATTGTTCTGTGTACCGTATTATTATAGGTGTCGACGAGTTCCGGCAGTATGTCGACCCATTTGTAATTCCCCCGAAGGGTGAATTGTTTCCACATGTGTGTTTTCAAGGTTCGATTAAATCTTTCCACGATGCTGGCTTTGATGTGACTGAAGGTTGAATAATGTCGAATGTCGTGTTTCCGAATAAACTTTTGGAATACGGCATTGTAAAATTCCTTCCCCTTGTCTGTTTGCAAAAACCGAGGTCGTCTGCCGTTTTCGCGAAAAATTGTCTTGAATGCTTCCGTGACGCATGTCCCCGTTTTAGCTTTCAAAGGTAGAGCCCATGCGAATTTCGAAAACGTGTCTATGACGGTGAGGAGATACTTGTTGCCCTTGTTCAATTTATGCACATTTTTTAGATTGCCGCTACTCATCTCCACGAGGTCACTTTGCCAGAGGTCGTCGATGCCCTTGGTCACCACCGCCAAACGTTCGTAGTTGCGGCGTGCAGGTTTATGCAATTCTTCGACGATGGCTTGCCTAGACATTTTTTAGAGATTACGTTTGAAGAGAAGTACCAGCGTGATGGGATTCAAAGAGGGTGGTACTTCGCTCGTGTTTTGAATGATCAGCTTATCGCCGGCACTCACGTCAAAAACGGTGAGATCTTCGTCTTCGTGTATTTCATATATGTTGCGCGTTTCGTTCCAACGTGCCAGAGGAATATTTCCTGCTTTCTGGACACCACGATTCGATATCAAGGTCATGGTGGGAACGCTAGCTTTTCTGCCGTGAGACCAGTACGAAAATTCGTTTATCTGAATCGTGCCATCGAGGAGAAACTTGTAGTACGGATGATAAGGATGCAACATGTACAGTTTGTTACCTTCAACGAACGTGGAGATTCTCTGTTGATTGGGTACGCTGTTGATTTCGATGGCTTGCAGAGAATGCAGTTTAGCGAATTTAGTATCGACGCTAACGAGGTTGCTGTGAAGCTGTCCCAGTGTATTTTGTACGGGCAACAAATATTCGACTATGGTATCCGTTACTGTAGAAAATGACGGTTTGATTTTCACTTCCACGTTCAACTGCTTGAAGTTTTCGTTGAGTTCTTGCAACTTGGCACCGAAAGAGGCCAGCGTCGATTCCTGCGTGGATTCCAACACTCCAACTTGATCTCTGATGTTGACGACGATACTCTGAAGGTTCTCGACTTGATTCAATTTCGAACTTTTCTCGGTAAGATCGTTCACGATGCTTCGCATCTCGGTAAACTGCGTGTGAAGGTCGGCGACGCTCTGCGAAGTGGGCAGCGTCGACACCAGCGAAGCAAGTTCGTCTCGAATCTGTTCCACGTTCGCCGTTTCCGTTTCCAGTCGTTTCAGCATACGTGATATGCTTCTTTTCAAAGCGTGCAATTCTTTGGAGGTGGGGAGATTGGCAACCCTACTCTCGAGATCGCTCAACGAACTTTTGATGTCGCTCGAATCGGATAGTGCTGTCACCGCCGTTTTCAATTTTTCCAAATCTTCGCTCGAAGGTACGCTCGTCCGTAACGATTCCAAGTCACCCTGTATGTTGTCCAGTACGTGATGAAAATGAGTAAGGTTCGATTCGACGTTCAAATTTTCTAAATATTCGATCTTCTGCTGAACCGTGCTCAACGTGTCTTGTATGCTCGTTAACGCGTTCGCTTCAGCGTGAATATTTTTAATTTCTTCGTTGATCAACTCCAGAGACGCCTGAAGCGTAGCGATGGTGGTTTGAATGTGTTCGAAATCTTGATAAGCCTCCAATTGAATTTTTATGTTCGCGACGCTTTTGCCGATGACCTGCAGTTCGTCTGACGATGGTAGGTTCGTCATGGTATCTTCCAAAGTCTGTAACTTGGATTTAATTTCTTCCAACGTGCTGGCGAATTCTTCTTGTAATTTGGAAACAACAACATGCAAGCGTTCTACATCAATATCCTTCACGACGGTTTGAAGTTCAGAAAAATTCTTTTCGATTGCGGAAGTTCGTTCTTCGATTTCGAGTTTCAATTTTTCCAAATCTTCATTTTTCGATTGAAATTGTTGTAATTTGGCCAAATCATTTTGAAGCTTATCCACGCTCAACTGTATATTTTGAACGTTGTCGTAAGAAGGTACGTCGACATAATTTTTTATGAGCGTTTTCAGTTCGGAATCGATTTTCAGAATGGGGTCCAGACATTGCGTTTGGAGCGTAGCAATCTCCGACTCTAAACTTTTGTTTAAGGTCTCCTGCAAAGCGATCAAATCGCTCCTCAACTTTTTAATTCTGACGTCCAACATGAGAATCTCTTCTGCGTGGTCTACACGTTTGGTGTGGCCGAAAATATCGTTAGGCATTTTGGTTAACGGTTATTTATAATAGGATAGACGATTCGTAATTCTACGAAGAGAGGAATAAGTTTGTCGTAATCTCCTAGGAGTTCAACGTATAAACAATCTCCTGCAGAAACATCGTACGTAATGTTAGAAAGCATCTTGTCGTGCTTGATTCGAAAAATATTCTTGCCGGTAGATATTTTGATTTCGCCTACGTTTTCCGGATTCACGGTGATTTGAAGTTTTCCATCGATCGGAATTTTGTAAAAATGTAAATTGTTGTTGAAGACGTAAAACATCTTGCCCACATCGTCATCCAATTTCGTCCAAATGCTGTTAAGGTGAACAATCAGTAGACCGTTGAGTTTAGTTAACATGGAAGGTAGAAATTCATGATCTGTCGTCGCGCGGTGTACAGTCTCCATGTTGGTTTGTTTTCGGAAACCAAAGAGATTCATAGGTATGCTGGTTATTTAAGAATACGGTCAAAGTTTTTTTTTGTAATGACAGTCAGTGTTTTTTTTTTGTAATAACTAACAAAATAATTTTTTTTTTTTTTTTTTTTTTTTTTTTTCTGTTTTTGTTTTATGAATCTTCTGTTGAAGATGGGCACATGTTGCAGGTTTTGCTTTCTGCTAAGCGATAGTGCCCCCACGGCAGTGTGTGGATTCCACATTGGAGAACGCACCTCTTGTCGTCGTTGGGATCCAGGGCAATCTTCCTCACTTTGTTGGTGGTCAACACATGGTCGACGCTCTGGATGCGCTGTTCTGCTCTTAGAACCGACGACCTGGTCTTGAGGCAATCCACGAAGTCCTCGAATGTAAGATGCTCCCGAACCACCTGTCTGCCGACACCCTTGGCCTTCTTGGTAACGCCACCCTCGGCTTTGATGGTATAGGCCTTGGCGCGAAGACCTGCAAACTCGAGAATCACATCTCCGTCCTTCTCATCTTTGAGTTTGCCAGGCACCTTCTTGTTGCGGGCCAGGATGTCGTACTGGTTCGGCTGGGGATAGCCCGAGGTGTCGAAGAGCTTTTCAAGAGCTGGAACTGTGGCTATATCCCCGTATGCGTCGGCTGTGCGAACGTGGTACACCAAGCTGTCCGTGTCCGTGTAGAGAAGCGAGATATTGTGGCCGTAGTGTGGACGTAATATGTCGTAGTATGTCTCGAACATGTGGAGCTTGCTCAGATCCAGAACAGTGGCTCCAACGTAGATGGGCTTGGTGAGTTTCACCACACCTTGCCTCATGTGAATCAGAGCCAGCTGCTCGTTGTAGATTGTTCGAGACTTGAACAATGGACTCGCGACAAGCTGACGACATTGCTCTTTCCTCGTCACCAATTTTATGTCCACGCGATTTCGTACATTCTCCATGGTCTTGCCAAACACCGCATTATTCATGAGCTTGAAGAAATCCTTATCAAGCTCGGACGTGGCTGCGGTGCGGTGTTCGGTGTTGACTTCAATATATGGACGCAACCACGGAGAATGCTCGAACTTGAGGATGCGGTGAACTGTGTGGACCGTGACCCCTTGCTGCATCAACCATCGGAGATTCTGGTAATGCAGGACGTAATTCTTCTTGGGTTCAAAATCCATGACGAGCTTCGTCTGGTTGGAATCGGGTGGACACTTGAACTCGGGTGCAGGGGGAAGATCGCAGAACAAATCCTGTAGCTTCTCGGAGAACTCAAGGTCCACCTCGGCGAAAAATCCACATTCCGAATCGTCGAAACTTTCGACGTCGAATTTGAAAGGGTCAGCCCACTCGAACCCTCTAAAAGGGAGTGGCTGCATCATGGAGTGCCCGTACAAGTTATTCACGTCCGTGTGCATGATGTAGCTCGACGGTTGGGAGGAGTCGTAGCCAGTAGCCATGTGATGGTTGTTGGCGCGCGCGTGCCGTTGCGACACCTGGACCATGCCACCCCGGATAGCACGTTCCACAAACAGCACCATGTCCACGTCCGAAAGAAGCTCCAGCTCGATTTTCGTCACCAGAAACATGGCCGACCACGCCAGTCCGGGGAGACTATAGAAGTAGGCGGGGTCCAGCTGGTAGATCTTCATTGCGGTCGCCCGGAATGTCTGGAACACGTCGGCGAGGAGCGTCACATCAAGTCTGAGGTAGGCGTCGTGGTAGTCTCCGAGAGTTCGACAACCCAGCTCGCGCCACATGGACTGGGCGTGGTAATATTCTTCGTCGGTGATGTTCGAGCCTCGTAGCTGACTGTAAAACTTCGCCTGGGGGGGTAGCGACGTCTCCGCGAACTTGGCAGGGTCTGTGACGTATTCGTAGGGGTAGACCCCCTTACGCCTGAAGAGACCGACGTCCAAGTTCGGAAAATTCGCAGAGGTGATGCGTATTTGCTCGTCGCTAAGCTTCCCCGCGAGAGCATCGAGGCTTGCCGGGAGGAACCTGAGGGAGTCGAGGAAGCGAAGCTCGACGGTAGAGTCGGATTCTGGGATCGACACTCGCTTGCTCACACTGATGTAACGCTCCTCGTTCTGCGCCAGGACGTTGATTCGCTCGTTGTCGTACCCAAGATGCTTGATCAGGTGGTGAAAGTCGTATCCCGAGCCATTGTGAAAAAACACAGGGATGAAGCGTGGGTCCTGGGCCTTAAGGTTACATCTGTTGCACCAAGGACCAACGTACCTACCGCTAAAGTGGTCGTGGTGTTGGACTTTACGGTTGTTGGCGGTGTACTCCTCGACGCAGACAGGGCAAGCGATGGCCTCGTCGTGTCTACGTTGATCGTCGGGGGACAGTGGGAGCATAGACTTGGGGGCCAATAGTATCTTTCCTATCTCGATGGCCTCGACAACCATCCTCTCGAGGAAGTGCTTGGCTGCGTCGGGACCACGGTACACGTAGGGCTCGGGGGCGATGTGTTTATTTCGTCGCACCACAACATATGCAAAACTGGATGCCTCGTGGAGTTGGTAAGGGGTGGTGGAAGAAACTTCAGGATCGGGATCGCAAGTGGACAGGGGTTTGAGGAAGGCCTCGAAATCCGCGATGATGATAGCAGGGTGCTCCACCATGGCACCGTGCATGTGGAAACGCTCCACGGTGCCAGGTTTGGGCAAGTCTGCCACCCCCGGTTCGTTGGCTTTGCAGTAGAGCTTGTGGTTAGCGAGCTTCTCGGCAGCGATGTTGGGACCTCTGATGCGCTGGTAATCCTGCTGTTCTCGATTACGAAATTTAGACAAGCACCTGGGACAAACTTCTATGTGGGTTTTGTCTTTGCTCAGCTGGCTTGAAACAAGCCGAGAAAGGGAGCGAATGAGGGTGTAATGGTGATGGGTCTCGTTCTTGATGAGTAGGAGATGGATTTCTCGAGCATCCTTGTCCTCTACGTCGCTCACCCGGATGGGGTACACCACTTTTTTGTCGATGAGGCCATAAACATTAATGGCCAATCGAGGGTTGTGTGTACGGGCCTCGAACTTGCGAATATCCGAGACCTCCACCGGATAGTTGATCCCAGCAATGGCATCTTCCAGCTCTGGCTCGTAGGGTAGGTAGTGGTTAACTCGGTGTGGTTGTTTTTTCCAGTGAACAGGGTGCAACGCTGCAAGCACAGACCAAACAAAGCACTTGGCGTCTCTGTTCTGAATGTTCAGGACGGCCTTCTTTTCCGCAATTGCTTCTGGTAAGGGGACGTAGCTGGAGGCGGAGAGAGGTACAAACTTGGAAAGTTTGACGCGCAGTTCGTGAGGCTCCCCACACAGCGAACCCCCCGAGCCCTTGGCTTGATGTTCTTCTTGCTTTGCCACCAGCTCCTCGACAAACTTGTTGTAGATGTCCTCGAGGTTGTCGACATCCGCCAGATGCAGCGTCCTTGCCTTGGTGTTGTGGCAGAAGCTGTAAATTTCATCAGATGGCCTTTTGTACCAGCAACGAAGCGATGCGTAGAATTTAGTGGAGGCGTGCGTAGCCAGTGCATTACTAAAAATAGAAACTATTTCTGCTCGCTTCTCCTCTAAAAAGCTACGCACGTCGCATGAGCCATCCGACAATTGAATGTAATCTCCTAATATTCCCCCGAAAGCAGACCGGTCTGCTTTTGGAGGCTTGACGCGTTTAGCGGGTGGTGCATTGATGGAGGCTGCTTCTGCCTTCCTCTTGGTGGAGGTCGAAGGCTGGGCCCCAGATGTATTTTTGCTTAGACAAGTAAGCTTATGCTTCTTGACATACGCAATTGTAATATGTTTATTGCATCCGGAACACAGTTCGGTGGCAGCCAAATGCTTGCCTGGCACGCAGGTGCGACAATGTCTTGCAAAATGTTTGCTTGATATGGCTGTTTTGCACACAGGGCAATTTTTCATGGAGCGCATTTTTTTTTGGGTATGTTTATTTATATGTGATCTGTTGGTGATAGAGTGTTGTTTTTCTCAAATATGTGTTTTTAATCAACCCTATAAAAAAAATTAAAAAAAATATATAAGAAAAATATGATTGTAGATAGAAAAAGCACATTAAATATTGTATGCATGTGTAATTCTATTTAGCTTATTTTCGCTAGACACGAATCTTCTTCAGATTTTATTGCCCACTAGTATATTTTTCTACCATTCTAGTAGAGGTGTGAAACTATGAAAATGTTCTTGTTTATATATATTCTTTTGTTTTGGCTGATATAATAGCAAATATATATATATATAGTTATTTTGAAATTCTAAAACTTTCAGGTATACTTATTTTTTACATGCAAACATACATCATAAAAATTACACAATCGTATTTTTTTCCATATACATATTTTTTTATTTTCAGAAAACAAAATTATTTTCGATCTCCATTTTTTTAAAAAATTTATTTGTGTTTATAGTATTTGCCGGGCAATAGCAGATAAAACAAGAATAGGTTTTCTACGACCCATACTTTACGAGTTACAAAACAACTTAGAAATTACATCTTGAAATTTTAATTTAAAATAACTCGAAAACAGTAAGCACTAATCATTATGTTTCCAATAGGTTGCAGAGTACCTTCAATTTTTTATCAAATATCATTAAAATTTTCGAAATAGGGTAAAAACTAAGCCAGCAAATCAAGTTTCTCAAAAAATAAAAAAAATTGTCTATATTTTCGAAACTTGATGGGGTAAAATCGATTTTATTTGCTAGTCGAATAGTTTTCGTCAAATCCTATCCAACAAACTTAAAATCATCATCCTAGCTCAATTAGGAGCCGAGAAAATCAATATCTTGGAAAACGTCTTAAGATTTTTGTCTTAAGAAAATTTTCTTGATAGACCGGAAGTAACATCTTGACAGACCGGAAGTCGACTTTCTTAAAGATTAAGATATTTGTCTTAAGACGTTTTCCAAGACATTGATTTTCTCGACTCCTATGGGACCTAGAACCATGTAACTTTGGTCTATGTATATACCAGCACTTGCCCGACCCCGTGGCCGAGTGGTTGGCACATCGCGCTACAACACCAAGGGTTCCCCGGGTTCAAATCCCGGTCAGGTATGGTTGTTTGTGAATATCCATTTTCATCAATTTCATCACTCACCCCCATCTTCGCAAATTAGCCAAGAGGCACAAAATGCGAAGTTAAAATAAACTAAATCAATCAATCAATCAATCATTAAGTTCGTGTTGTAATCATGAAATTAAATTTTAATTAATTTTTTCCTATCCATCTCTCAAATCTATATAGCCTGTTCATATTTGGCATGTCGACCATTTTGTTTACGTAGCAAAAAAAATCTCAAGCCATTTTTGCGAATGCTCGTTGTAGCCAAAAGTATATTTGGATATAATTGTCGGATTTTATTTAACATTAGGTTTAAAAATCAATAAGCCTGCATAAAAAAAAAAAAAAAAACTAAATATTTTAAATAAATTAGATTCGAATAACTATGTACTTCCATTAGTCTTTGCAATGGTGTAGTGGTAGCATTGTAATCAAAAATTTGATACCCGCACAAGTGGTTCTTGAAACTGTAGGTCCAGTCCCGATTAACCTTACATGCATAAAATAGACTTAAAACATCAAATCTATCAGTACTTCCACTAGCCTCTACAATAACACTGCAATAGTTTTGTAATTGAAAGTTTGATATCCGTATAAATGGTTTTTGAAACTGTAGGTCCAGTCCCGATTAACCTTACGTGCATAAAATAGACTTAAAACATTAAATCTATCAGTACTTCCACTAGCCTCTGCAATAGTACTGTAATAGTTTTGTAATTGAAAGTTCGATATCCGTATAAGTGGTTTTTAAAACTGTAGGTCCAGTCCCGATTAGCCTTACGTGCATAAAAATAGACTTAAAACATCAAATCTATCAGTACTTCCACTAGCCTCTGCAATAGTGTTGCAATAGTTTTGCAATTAAAAATTTGATATCCGTGCAAGTGGTTCTTAAAACTGTAGGCCCAGTCCCGATTAGCCTTACGTGCATAAAGTGGATTTAAAACATCAAATCAATCAGTACTTCTACTAGTCTCTGCAATAGCACAGCAATAGCATTGTAATCAAAAGTTCGATACCCGCACAAATGGTTCTTGAAACTGTAGGCCCAGTCCCGATTAGCCTTACTGTGCATAAAATAGACTTAAAAATAACAAATCCATTATAGCTAGTCAAGCGACTTGTGTGCGTATAACTTATGCTAATATAGTACTCACCTGACAGACCAAACTAATTCGGTTTCTATTACACTTAATATTACACTTGGTATAGCGTACACTTTTATGCAACTACCCAGTAGCAATACTCGACTGCAACTGATGTGCGCGAGGTTTCTAATAGAAACTTATACCTGCCGACAGCTAAACTTTCAAGGTTGGTTCGAGCTATGCGTGAACGCCCTTTCCTAGAAAAAATATCGTTGACGCCCAGCTGTATTTTGCTGGAAACAAGTAGAACTTGTTTCGTGCAGAATTTATGACAGCTGTGTGAGTGATTGCTTCCTGTGGTCATCCAGTAGATTTGAATCTTGTGTGCCCTTTAGTGCAATCCAGGAAAAAAATATCGTTGAGTTCATCGCACAGCCTGGGTGCAACTGCAGGAAGCTGTCAATCACATAGCCGTCGCAAAAGCTGAGAATTTGCAAAGTTTTCGGCAGTAACAAATAATCTTGATTTTTGTCGAGTAATGATACCATCAACTTGATGGACAACTTCCTGCAGTCACACCCAGGTGATTGACAGCTTCCTGTTGTATGATTGATGGTTTCCTATAGTTACCCGCCCAAGTTTCCACACAACACAGTTGAGTTGACCACAGATTTTCAGATTATCCTCTCAGTCACCCCCAACAGTCGATGAAAATTGTAGATAGGCTGTGATTGATGGCTTCCCGCAGTCACCCACCCAAAGTTTTTACATGGTTGAGTTGACTACAGATTTTCAGCTTGCCCTTCAGTCACTTCAGTAGATGAAAATACAAAAATAAAAAAAAAAGAAGTACGTACGTGTGTGTGTGGCGCATCGTTGCCGCGAGAGAGGTTTGCAAAAGTCACGATATACATTGGCACCCAGAACTTGGAAATAATGCATATTCGCTCACCACTGTTGCCAGCTTAGTCTCTCTCTTTATCTTACAGCAACATTGGCATCTCTATTTTTTAGTTGCAGGTGGGTTGCCAACATAATCTAGTTAATAATGCTACATATTATACACACACACGCACACACATCCATCCATCTCTCTCTTTTACGGCAGTGTATATTTGTTGTCGGCTCTATTGCCCAGTGTGTGTATGTTACGCCAATATATAAATTTGGCTAAGCCCTTGCCAAGTAAGAAAAAGCTGTAGGTAGGTGTTGGCAACACTGTCGGTTGTTTAACTTTTCCCTCTCTTTCCTCTCTCTTTTTTTTTGTAAAAAGCTATGGCAAAATACCAGTAGGCAAATTGCTTTATGCACTGTAAGGCCTCAAGCAGTATTGCCAGCTCCTTGTTTTAGGTTAGGTTAGACCAAATAAAAACCTTGGTGACTTTTCGAGTAAAATATTGGCAATACTGCAGAACAAGCCTCAAGCAGTATTGCCAGCTCCTTGCTTTAGGTTAGGTTAGACCAAATAAAAACCTTGGTGACTTTTCGAGTAAGATGTTGGCAATACTGCAGAATAAGCCTCAAGCAGTATTGCCAGCTCCTTGCTTTAGGCTAGGTTAGACCAAAACAAAAACCTTGGTGACTTTTCGAGTAAGATGTTGGCAATACTGCAAGGCAGACCTCAAGCAGTGTTGCCAGCTCCTTGCTTGAGGTTAGGTTAGACCAAATAAAAACCTTGGTGATTTTTTCGAGTAAGATGTTGGCAACACTGCAAGGCAGACCTCAAGCAGTGTTGCCAGCTCCTTGCTTTAGGTTAGGTTAAACCCAAAAAAAAACCCTCGGTGATTTTTTGAGTGAGGAGTTGGCAACACTGCAAGAAAATGGGGCTCATGCCTTACGAGAGAAATCCATTAAGGCGAGCCCCATCGAGCCCCATTTTCGGTTGGTGAACCCGGCCACCTGCACTACTTCTTTTTACTGTGTTTTGACATGGAGTGACCAATATATAATTTTCTTCACCTGCTTTAACTGTTATTGTACTAGATTTTGGCATTAATATGTACATGTCACTACCCTGCATTTTCCTTATAGTGAGCTTGTAAACGGTAAGTTGTAGTCAGAGATGCCAACTTAAAATAAATTTGGGGGGCAAGGTTGTCATAAACAATAATGTATATGTGTAAATATACAACGGTTGGATAAAAAGTAATGGCAACACTGCTGTCCCGTGAAAGGGGTGACTCACAGCGCCACAAGCGTTTCGTGGCTGATAAAGGAATGTCAGACGAGGAAGTATGGTGAGTGGGAGCGATTGTATGTTATTCAGTCAAAAACAGCAGTGCTCTGAAGCACAGGACGAGAGTGCAAGCGCCCTAACAATATGTTTAGGCAAGAAGAACAACGTCTCTCAGGCAGACGGTCAACGCAGCCTACTTCTGCACCTTCTTGCAACACCAGCTTCGTCTCGCATTAAGAAGGAAGCGACGGCACGGTGTCCCATCATCCTGCTTGACAATGCAAGGTGTCACACTGCGAACAATGTGACGGCGCTCCTGCATAACTGGTAGTGGGAGGTACTGGAACATCCGCCGTATTCACCGGTATGAGACCGTGTGATTACGACCGTTTTGTCAAAATGAAGGAACCACTGGGCGGGAAGCGCTACGACACGCGCGAAGCCATCATACGTGCTATAGGGCGGTCACTGCGAGACATCGACAGAGATGGACGCGCTGACGGTGTACGACGCCTTCCATACGTGTGACAGAAGGTCGTAGAGATGAGGGGCGATTACTTTGAAGGAATGTAACACGTGCTCCTCTGCCAATACAGTCAAGTACCAATTATACCAGTGTTGCCATTACTTTTTATCCAACCCTTGTATATAAAATCTGTCTGCATAAATTTTGGGGGGTGGGGCAGAAAGTACCTTGCCCCCCAAAGTTGACGTCTATGAGTTGTACACGTAACGGTTTAGGTGGATTAATTTTGTGCTCAAGCTACACAAGAAGTATCCAGTATATCCAGATAGTTGAGCATTAGTTCATCTCCATTTCGTCACGAACACCATGATTTTTGTCTCTCCCTACTTTCCACCCTATCCCCTATCTCTCTACTCTCCTCCTTCTACTTTTCACCTTTCTCCAATAAAAAAAAACATGACCATGTTATACAGGGTGTCTCATCTAACATTACAATGTAACGAACGCCATTCTTAATGAATTTTTTCCGTAATTTCAAATGATCTAAAAATAAAATGGGGTTAAAAAAATCTAAGTTTGTGTTGAAAATCGTACTTCCTTACGTAGTTGAACGTATTGTGTCCACTAATTTCATGAGCCCCTCTCATACCTATATATGTGAGAAAGCAGTTTTTCAATATTTGTTGTTGTTCACGAAATATTTCAGGTCGCAATGTTAGATGAAACAACCTTTATATTTACTGTTTTTATAATGAAAACTAATATCCTTACTTTTAACATACAGTGTGTATCATAATAGAGTAAACAACTTCAAGAATTTATTTCGAATGTAATACAACAATGATATTTGTTGTGTATCAATCAGTAACACTAAGTTTCTATAAATGTGTATAAATGATTACAAATGTTCAATATGGCTTCCATCAGTTATGCGACACACATCCTATAGAAATTCTAGTTCTTGCCACACTCTTCCCAAGAACTCCTCGTCCACCAACAAGGCAAGGACGTTTCTTATTGTCTCCTTTAGCTGTTGCACATTCTGAGGCATAGGTGGCAGGTACATAGACTTCACAAAGCCCCAAATGCAGAAGTCTAAGAGTGTAAGGTCTGGGAACTTATAAGACACAACTTGATTTTTCTCCACTTGTGAAATTCGCTATTCTCTTTAATAATGCACCAGCGCCACAATGGCCGTGTTTGACAATTCATGAAAACAGAACTTGAAGATTTTCTCATTGTTGTACAACAAACCTCATTGTTGTGATTCAGATATTTAAAAAGTAATAATCCTGATAAATTCTTTACTGTAATGTGATACACGCTGTACTTTGAGTGTCACTGTTAAATAAAACGTTTGTTGTTTATTTCCCTGGACCTTGAAGGCATTCACGCTTTCCACAGAGTTATTATATGTAGTGACTCGATCAGTGTGCTATAGAGTCTGCAATGGCTGTCTTCCAGACATCACGCTATCCTTCGATTCGACTGCTCATGTTCTTGTCTGCCTGTGCTGAAGTCGGCTTTTGTTGGGTTAATAGTGACGTGGGTAGCAAGTGGAAAGAAGCAGCCAAGTCTGCCGATGCACATGGCGATGTTCTCGTCCATCTGCCGCCAAAGACCACATAATGTGTTTCGTTGACCCTTCATGACACATGGCAGAAAGAGTGGAATGAGGTAACGAGGAACAAGCTTGGATTTTCTCCTCCCATTCCTTCAGCCGAGAAGAAGTCATCTTAACTCGGCTTCGAATCGGACACAGACGTCTCACACATGGTCTTTTTCTGCAAGCTCTGGACCCTCCACTGTCTCTACGTAATGTTCTTCCAAGTGTTCTGCATATTCTTCTCGAATGCACCTATTTTACTTTCCTCAGACAGTGTTTCAAACTTCTCAACGATTTGTCATCCATGGTGGGGAATAATGGCAGTGTTTTAGCAAACGTTTTAAGCTATTTGAGAAGTTCGGGACTTTTACACTGTTTCTGAGAGAAGTTTCTCCACCATGGATATTAACCTCTTTTTTCTCTAGATTCGATAAGTATTAAAACGACATATTAATTATTATTACCTTTTTTAATGTGTTGTGCTTGTCCTGTGCACTTTTAACCTCTTTTAAGGATCTTTTACACACTTTCCTTTAAACTTTAAGGTAAAGGTTTTAGATAAGGGGATTTTTCCTTGTATACTTAGAAGTGTGAAAAATAATTACATACCCAACAATTTTAACTTAATCAATCAATCAACGTGTGTGTTTATTTAATACGTACATAATGATATCAAAAATTAAGACATTACCTAATCTCTTAGCTTAAATTGCTACATGATGCAAATTTATTTATTATGTTATGCAGCAGTAATGCCAATTAATTCTTGCCAACAATAAATCCAAATCTGGATTCCACTTTAAACTGTAGGTCCAGTCTAAATTAACCTTTCTGTTCATAAAGTGAACTTAAACGAACAAACAAACAAATAACCACGTTTATGTAATTAGAAAAAGAGTTTTGGCGCTAATCAAGGGGGGGGGGATTCCCCCGAGGACGGTGCCCCGGACAGTTGCTCCTGATGGTTATTATGCAACTGTCCCAAGGGTGGTAGTTTGTTGCAATAACAACAATACAGAAATCAACAAATGTCACTTAAGATGTCTGTATTCACCATTCTACTTCAGTCATAATAGTAAAGCATAACAATACAAAATAACACTAATATTATATAAAATATGTACAATTAAAGGGGGAACCCCCGAATATAACCAAACCTCCACCCGTATACATTCGAGGGTATACGCTGTGTCCCAGTGCCTTTGTAAATAAACTGGGACGTCAATTTCTCGAATTACGGTTCCCCCGTTAATCGTTGCTCTACATCTTTATTGGTAAATTTAAAAATACAGAATAATATAAATGGAATATATGGTATGCATGATGCATTTACAATTTATTTTTTTTGATTGATTTGCCTAAGTATTCACAGACATCCAGGTTATACCGTGTTGAATGATGATGAGAAGTCTGTATTGATGATTCTGGCAGCCAGAATTACATTAGTCTAGTTACCTGGGGTCCAGGTCTATTTTTAACTTGACTGGTGGTATGAGGTCAGCCATTCAACGCGCAGCTGAGTTTAGTTTGCACATTTGGTTAATTTATCTCTATTGTATTTGGTAGTAACTCCACCCCAAAGGCAAGGTGTTTCTGTCGTCAAATGGCTAGCCTCACCATGTTCATTATTTATTGATGATCTTTATAGTTTGTTATGATGATTGGGATTGTGTAATGCCTGTGTTGTTAAATTTTTGTTAGGTATTGATCATATAGTTAGAGTTTAGGGTTGCGTGGGTTATCCAGTTATGTTGCATATACAAATGTTGATTGTTCTTGTGTTTGGTACTTTTGATTGATGTGTAGTGTGTGGTGTGTGTTGGTGTTCAAAGTGTAAGGTGGTTTTTGTTTAATATGTTGAAATATAATGAAGTTAAATTAAATATAAAATAGATAAAAAAAAGGAAGAAGAAGAAAAAAATATCAGTATCTATATAAGCCAAAAATAAGTAAAACGAATAAAAACTACAACAGAAATGTCTTCGTTCTATGTGAATTATGCAAAGAAAGAAATGCAATATATAATTGAAGGGATCAGTAAGAGATAGTAATAAGCCACAAGTTTAGCTTCTTGAGTTAAGCATGCCATCATGTGCAATGAGCAACCCTCTGTCCAGGCAGTGCGAAAAATTGCAATATTTCCCATCGGATTGCAGTATAATACATGACTGAAGTTCTTGGTCCTCCCGCTAGGTGGTAATCTGTGTAGTGATGTAGTCATAAGTAGACCTCGGATTTTTAGATTCTAAAAAGTGTGCTTTTAGGTTCTTAAAATAGACCCTAAAAATCCCAAAATAGGTTCTAAAAATCCTAAAATAGGTTCTAAAATTCCTAAAATAGGCTCTAAAAATCCTAAAATAGGTTCGAAAAATCTTAAATTAGGCTCGAAAAATCCTGAAGTAGGTTGCAAAAAAACCTAATTGGTACAAAATTCCTGAAAAAACTGATTAGATACAATCGTTAAAACAAAATTTCACAAGAACTGTAATATCCAAATATTCATTTTCTAAACAAATTTTCGTTTCATTGTATCATTTTAAAAATTATCTACAAATTATTGTAATACTACACTTAGCAAAAGTTACTTGTTGATATGAAAAATGAATCACGTATGTATAATTTGCTGCACAATATTAGGGTGGCTATTCATTTGGGAATTCCTTGAATTCCAGGAAATATGCGTGAATTAATGGCTCTGGAAATTACTCATGAATTTTGGTAAAACATGAGAAAAGGTACAAGGGGATGTTTTCTCTATTCCAATTTTTTTTCTCCGTAGACGTGATAAATCGAAACTTTTATTAATCCAAATCCCATAAAATTTATACATGTTTATAAATGCCCTTAAGCAAGTTTTTTTTACATTTTAGTTTTTATTATTTTTTTAGGAAGAAAAAGAAAGGTACATGGTAAATAAAACAAAATATTCTTAATCCTTTATTTGTGTGCGTGTGTGTGGGGAGTGAGAGTCTGTAATATGTAAGTTTGGAATAGAGAAAACATTTGCGTGTTGCCTTGAATATTTGGAAAGTTCACCTTGAAAACCAGGAATAATACTTGAATTTAATCATGGTCCTATTGACCACCATGAAACTTTTTGCATGTTATCCACGCTCAAACTCCGCCTGTTGTCTGTGAGGATCATTTCATGTGCTGAAAATTATCTTTCAACAGAAACATAGTTAGTGGTGCTGAATTTTGATGCTGAAACGTTACTTCGCAATGCGTAAATGCCAGAAAAGGACCAAACTGGCGTGAAAGTGAGTAAGGTCACCCAGATCAGAAGTTTGCCCTTTGGACTGTGCTGACAGTAAAGTTGATTGGGTGCCAAAACTGAGAGAGGGGGTGGGGAAGGACAGTTTACTTTATCTGAGTAGGCAAGGCTTAGAATTAAGAGTCTATAGTGCAGTGGTAAAAAGTAGGGGGGAACTGTCCCGTTTAATCGCCGCCACTGTACAAACCCGAGTTAAAAGGCTTGTTCGGTACGAATTGATTACGATATTTTTTTCGACCCAATTTCTAGTTCATACTTTTCCTTTTTTAATAAAATCACAAAGCAGTAATTCTCCTACAACTTTCTTCACATTGCTCGTCCACCTTTAAACCGGCTTTGACGAAAGAATTTCCATTAACATTTTTGCTAGCATAAATGCTACGTAAATGCTTCCAAAAATCTTACAACAGATAGTATTTTACACGGAAGCATTTCATGGATCATTTCGGTTAGCTGTTTCAATTGCAATGTACAATACATACAGCACGAAAGGCACGTCGCGTTACACCGTCAATGCTGTGTGCACGGTGTTTACAATTGAAAAAGCTAAAATATTCTTCCATACGTGTACATTAAACGTTGTAAAGTATATATTTAAGCAGCGCCATTCTTCTCTACCTAAAACCATTTAATACGAAGCGACATTCCTCTCGGTTGAATAGTTATCGTATTTTAAAAGAGTGAAGTGATACGTTGTTTACATCTCACGCGGCCGCCATTTTGGGAACAAAAGATTATCAACAAGTACGGTGTAACAAGTACCGTGTGAGGCGAAAACTAGCAAATGGGTAGTCAGTCCAGCGTCAACTAGAGCATTCCTACTGGATATCCAGTTCCGTGTGATTCAGGCTTTATTCTTTTGCTTGTACCTAATTGATATACTTTATTATTAAATGGTTCATTATGTTTTGGAGGGAAAATATAAACGAATAATTTCGTTTAGTGAACGTGTGCCTCTGAAATCCGTGGGTATCGAGTTGGAATCCTTCAACCAGTGGCGGCGATTAGGAGACCACTTCTGCCCCCGCACTATGCTAAACCTTATCTACTGTAAACTGTCCTACGCCACCCACCCGGTTTGGAGTCAAATCACCGCCCCTGCCTTCACCTATTTTGTTTCATTAATTTGCAATTCATCCTCAACATCGCTGTTAAACAAGGGAGGCAGCAGTACGGCTTAGCCTAAAATAAAACACCACCGTCGCCGGCCCCCGTGGCGGAGTGGTTAGCACGATCCAGGGGCGCCGGGTTCGAATTCCGGCTTGGACATGGATGTTTGCGAGTGTCCATTCATCAATTTCATCATATCATCACTCATCCCCATCTTCGCAATTAGTAAAAAGTGGCAAAAAAGCGAAGTAAAATAAAGCAAATCAATCAATGAATTTAGCACAGTCGGTATCACACACATTCGGGCACAGTGTACTTAGCTGCAAGAAAGTTACACTCGTTAGAACTGTTTTACGATGTGCTGTAGAGCCTCAGATAGTGTCCGAATCTGCTTGCATCATTTCGTTGTTCTCCGTCGCTTAGCTGTGCCGTCGAAATTGTCCGAAACGAAAGGCTTCCTCAGTTGCCACTTTTCTCGCCAGGTGTCACTTCGAACATCACACTCCGCGCTGTAGGACGCAGGAGCATAATGAACCATATTACTGTGACGTCACATTGAGCTACGTGAGCCTGCTAGGTTTGCAGCAGACATCACAGCAGAAAGCTTCAGAACGGGAATTGGTATATTTTCTTTAAAATGAATGATTTCCTTACTCGAGTTATTCTTTACCTTTACCTTATCCTCTGTAAGGTATACTGTATGTGTAACATAACGACGTATTCTCCGAAATCTCATCTTTACATTGATGCACGAAACACATCACGATTTTATTTCATAACTGCTGTCACCATTTTAAAAGTTACCCTTTGCAATGGAAAATACAATGTTACCCCACAAGGAAACAAATGTATTTATTGCATTTATTTAATACCTAGTACATAATGATATCAAAATAACAGTAATCTCTTAGCTTGAATTGCTACACGATTTTGCAACGCATGTCTTATGTTATGCAGCAGTAAATTCAGAGGATCATTACTTACTTGGATGAATACTAGCAAGAAGGATTATTGAGCTGTGCTTTCCCTAAATCTATTCTTCGTTGAGTACTTCTTTATGCGTGAATTGACTACAGGTTTGAACTTCTTGAATGATGAAAATCATTCTCTTTTCCTTTCCATCTAAGCCCCGCGACAGTTTAAAGTTTGCAGCAACTTTTCGCATATATAAACCCAAACGTGCGCGCATAATATAGTTCCCCTGCAATACTGCCGATTTTCTCTCTGTCTGTAACATGAACAGCTCGGTGGTTGAGGCAAAACTGTCACAGGACGTGCTGGGCGCCGTTTTTACGCGGATTAATACATGAAAACTGCTGCAAACTTAACCTGTCGCGGGGCTTACTACTTGTTTTTTATACATTACATTTGTTTTCTTTGCATCTTTGTATCTTACCTTTACTTTCTTTAAATCGATATTCATACGATTTACTCACATTCTTTCATCCTGTGCTGCCATCTTTCATTCATTTCCAAAACTCCTTTTTTTCCATCTCGTTTATTGTTTCCAATGTGAAATATCTGGTTTGTAACAACTCTTTTCAAAACAAATAGTAATGTAATGTAATTGCAATAGTTACGTTTTGGCGCTACTCAAAGAGTACATCCCGATTTGGCGCCCCGGTCCGGCACTGAGTTTTGCCTATTCAGTAAGGGTTACCCGAACGAAGAAAAGTTGCAATATGGGTGCCGAGCGTCAAGCTAGAGCGAGTTAAAACTGTCACCTGTCACGTCTTCTACCATTTCTCTCCATCATGAACCATGCCGCGGATTCAGACTAAGAGAAAAAAGGGGGATTCCATGGGTGGAATGTGCCTTAACCCTTTATAGCCTGAATTTTTGTTATGGAACAAAACGGCAGTTTCAAACATTTATATGTATGGTAAGACTTCCTTTGGCAGGTCTAAGTGTGCCCTTTCACAAGCGGAACTAAGAAACGAATGTAGCATGCAGAGTACTTGATGAAACCAAAATTCTACCCTGCCTGAATAGCTTCTTCTTCTTCCTCTTGCAGGTCTGAGTAACCAAAGCTCGTTCTGCGACTACAAAAATTGATCATTCCATCGGCGATATGCTATTCCTGAATGTCTTTTTCCTTTTGGCCTGTAATTTACACACATCAAAAAAAGTTCGAAAACACCCACAGTACCAGGTATTAGAGAAAGAAAACGAGGTATATGCATCATGAAAGATGAAGAGTGTATTTGTGGAAACCTTTGACCATAGTACAGTTAAACAACATGACATTCCCAGTCAAGTGAGAGACGAAAAAACAAAAGTATGCCATTATGGCGAAAATGGAACAAAAAGAGACAGCACATGACCTGATCTCTGCAAAGCACATGGTCCATCTCAGTAGCGAGTAACGCCTCCTCGTACACGTCTCAGGTCATTCACACGTCGTGGCATACCACTGATGAGGCTGTCAATGAACTCTTGGTCCATCCGATCCCACTCGTCTTCTGCCGCTCGTCGGAGGTCGTTCAGTGTTGAGGAAGGCGGTACACGCTTCCGACAGTCCTTTTCAGCTTGTTCGATGGGGTTCAGGTCTGGGAAAAATGGGGATCAGTCCATTCGAGTGATACTTGCATTGTCGATGAACGCTCCTACAAACCGCGCCCTGTGACAACGAGCATTGTCATCCTGCAACACGAAAGCATCTCCCACAGCAGCACCAAAAGGCGCAACAAAACGTTCAAAACTGCAGTCCCGATATGTGACAGCATTCATAAACCTGTGAACAGCAACCAGTGGTGTGCGACGTCCCATCATGATACCACCCCAAAACATGACTGAGCCACCTACCTGTTGATGTCGCTCTACCACATACCAAGCTCGAGCAATGCTACCTGACTCTCGCCACACACATATTTGACCA
Source organism: Lepisma saccharinum (assembly GCF_977018435.1). Taxonomy (NCBI): domain Eukaryota; kingdom Metazoa; phylum Arthropoda; class Insecta; order Zygentoma; family Lepismatidae; genus Lepisma; species Lepisma saccharinum. The sequence continues at coordinate 47,989,971 of NC_139246.1, forward strand.
TTATCAGGTCGCAAACACAGGCGGCATTCATCAGTAAAGAGATCACTGGACCATCGCCGAATGTCCCAGTTGTGGTGTTGTTGAGCCCACCGATATCGCACAGTACGGCGTGTCCTGGTTAACGGGGGCTCTCTCCAGGGACGTCGTGCATGCAACAATACATTATGGAGCCGATTGCGAATGGTTTGTGGGGTCACGTGTACACCTGTAGCTCCGAACATGTCATTTCTGAGGACTGCAGGAGTGCGGGGTTTCTCCGGGCAAGAATTCGGACATAGCGGTCCTGTGCTAGGGTGAACGAACAGGGACAACCACTGCGAGTACGATCGACAACACCTCCAGTCTCCACATACCGTTTCCATGTTTTGGACACAGCAGATACACTCACACCCACTCGTTGGGCAACTTGACGATAAGAACCTTCCTCCACTAAGGTGACAATTCGAACACGATTGTATTCTGATATCGTTACTGGAGGCATTTTTCTACCCAGGCAGGTGCGTTTCACTCACTGCAACACACGAAAAAACACAATGCGCCTTACCGTACTGACAGCTCGGAGTGGTTGTGAGTTGCACTATTCCCCCCCACACCGCACGGTGGTGCTGCTATTTCTGTCTGCTCTGCTGGTAACGTCTCCACTGACATCTACCATGAGTCACATGCCATGCACCGTTCCACATTTTACTGGTCAACTGGGGTGTTTCCAAACTTTCTTTGATGTGTGTAAAAATTTTCGACGCAAACGACTATCTGGCATCCTCAGAACACGTTCATTACACTTTAACTGATATTTTTAAAATTTCTTCCAGCCTTGCTTCGACCTTCCATTTATTTCGGATTTCTTCACTTCTAATTTTGTCTCTTAAGGTTACTCCACTTAAAGACCGAAAAAATCTAATTTCTGGACAATTTTTTCCAGTTTTATCATGTTCACGAAGAGTCCAACATTCGCTACCATATAGAAGAGCCGGATTGGAAATTGTGTTATGGTATCTAATTTGAATTTCTTTTCTCAATTGTTTTCCAAAATTTCTTTTCAAAATTCAATTTAATCAATTCAATTTTATTAAATTTTCTTAACATCTTTTTGGTGTTCGAACTTTAAAATATGGCTTCCCAAATATGTAAAGTCTGTTACCTGTTCAATTATTTTATCGTTTATCACCAATTTCACTCTTGGAAGTTTTCTTGACCATTTATTACCATTGACTTTGTTTTATCCTCTGAAACTTTCATGTTATGTTTTGTAAGAATTGATTGAAACTTGAAAACAGACCTTTGTAGATCTTCACTTGTTGCTGTTTATACAATCAGTGAGGGAATTCAACTTTTTGCTTTTGGAGGGATGCTAGCAAAACCATTCCTTTTCTGGATCAGATAAATACAGCGTTTTCGGCTTATTATTGTAGTGTTTATATTTTAAAATTTGTCTTCATTTAACGAATTGGAAACTTATAGGTTTTATAAGTTACAATTGCCAATTTCTTGAATGTGCCTCTCAATTGTGAAGCTCAGCATATGTTAAATTTCCTGCTATCAGTAAACTGTAACAATTGTGGTGGACTGATAAAAACTCTAGATAGTTCCAAAATAATATTAAAAGCCTGTTGTGAAATACGTACTTAAAATTTATTTGTTAAATGAAAATATTATTATCAAATTGCGTGGCCAAGTTAAGTAACAAAATTTAAAAAATGCTATAAAACAAAATGCAGAAATTTTGAAATATAGAAGAGAACAACGTTATTAATTTTAACAAGAAGAACAAATGGATATTAATTCCCTACTTTTTAATGCAATTTACAATAACACTTCTTTTTAAAATATTTTTATTCATTATCCATATTTGGCGTATTTACCTGCCCTCCATTCTAATTTCTTTAGAGGCTTCATAATTGAAATAAGCAAGTTAAGCATTAAGTACAAATCAGCCTCCTAAATGGACATAAGGGGTAGTCTACAATCACGTAAACTTGAGTAGTTCGATGTAACCATGTGTGAAAGCACAAAAAATGGTAATTTTTTTTTGCAAATGTGATTGTTATATTGTTTTTTGAAGGATTCTTTTCCCTGTCAGGAGTATTGTGATGGGAGACAGCAATTCGTGACATACCCTTCTCCTTAATTCGCACCCTCTGCAATCCAACAGCAGAGCCAGCAACAAAATTGGAAATGAGCTGAAGTGAGTCATAACCACGATTTACTTCGGATATTTTACAAAGGTTGTAATATTTATTAGATTTTTCTAATGAATAATTACATAGATTTTTCCAGGATTCGTTAATATCCACTCGCAACCCTGGAACAGCCACAGTAATCTTCATTATTTGAATATGTCATCAGAAATGATCTGGCATTTTTTATAAGATACTCGCCCATTAGATCTATCTTACAACGCAGTCTTACGATAAAATAAGCCATTACTTTCTTACCTTATGCAGATCTTCTTGTTAACCCTGTCTTTTCTGCACTATTTGCTTGGATAAATGGTGGGTTTCTTTCGTTTAAAAACTAAATTAATTCACATTTCAAAAGATTCAGAAGTTTCTGTGGAGCTTATAATTTTCATGGTTATAAACGGTATTGTTGATCAATAAGAATGGAAGTGTTGGAGTGTTTGTGCTTACATTGTTTACTACTTGATTGTTTCAGTTGAACGATCATGAACCATTTATTAACTATTTGCTTCCGTTAATATAATAGCATTTCAAAATTCTGAAAGTACCCATAGGAAAGTAATTGGCAGGGAACTGATGTTGTGTTGCTTCCTACTCAAAATGCGTTTATATTTGTGGTATCGATGGACTAATATGATATTATTGTTGATACCGATAAAGTATCATTACCATTTAGACAGTTGCTGTACAACTTCACAAAGCTTTTTTTTTTTAACAAATGTTGAATCGAATTTTGTGCTAAATTATTTTTTATTGTCGTTATAGTGATGTAGAACCGAATGAAAGATATCAAACACCCTCAAGAAAAAAATGGAAAGGAAATTTGAAAAATTGTTTTTCTGGATGCGACAACAAATTGTTTATATTGCATGTTCTGTTAAGTGTTTAAGTATATTTGACTTCAAATTCAACATTTTCATCAGAACGTGAAGATACTTATAGATGATTATACAATAGTTATGCTCACAGCCTATGATAGAAGAAAGGAATGTCTTCTAAGTGGTTCTAATCCCTGTAGCCAAGCAATACAGTTATTAATATTAATGAACGCTGTGAGTCAGTGTGATCAATTCTGCAACAGTGATGAAAATCGCAGTGCACTCTGTCCATCGATTCATGCCTCAAAACCTGGAGCACACATGCTACATAAACGCCATTTTCTAATTTGAGATTGCATGAAATTTGAACAATCGCTTAAATAATCCTGTATTTCTTATCCTGTATTTTCTGATTCATGTATTCGTAATTATTATTAATAAACATCGTAGTTCCTGCTGAATATTTCTTCTCTACACCCTTAATGTGTTTCACAACATTTCACTTACGCCTCGTAAGTAAACTTTCCTTGTTATATTTTTTCTAGTTAATTTATACAAATACAATACAGGGTGTCTAGATAATATTCACCCCATAAATGTTGCCCATTAAAAAAAAAACACTTTCTATGCAAGTGGAGTGGAGGTCGTTAGTATTAACATGAAGAACACCTAAAGAAAATATTCCATGTACTTGGCAACACTCGTACCATCATGCATTGCGGCAAAACAGTAAAACAGTGGAAAAGGCGACGGTGCTAGAAAAGGCAATGCGTGTGTTAGGGTTATGGGAAACAAAATCTCCTGTAAGTGCTTAGCGTCGCTATAGGAAAGAACATAAAAAGAATCCACCTATGAAACAATCATTTCACGGAGTCCCGCAAGGAAGTTACAGACTTGGTGGAATTGAAGTCCAGGATCGGGGAGGCTGTGGCACGTGGAATGAATTCATCAATGGATTTGATATTGTGAGAACCACTGTAGAGATATTAATAATGAACTATGTTCAATAAAAATTCTTTGAGTCAATGAATGTAACAGTCTGTTGTTTCCGAGAAACTTTATACAGTAGCTAATTTGATCTGTTATGGGGTGAATAATTTATGGACATCCCGTATTTTGGATTTTTGTTCATAGGTGTTTCTGACTATCTTGATTATGAAGAGGAAATTAGAGGAGAATATGCATTTCAAATAAGAAATATGGCAGGAAAACGATGTGAAATAACAAAATAAAAAAGAGAAAGATACGGAAAGGTCCCGGCAAGGGACCAAAAATGAACTTTAGGATAGATTATTTCTATAAATGATAGGAAACATAGAACACAACATTAAATAGTAATACAAATCCACCTAGAAAATCTGAGCATTGAGTAAAATACGTTAAGCGCTGAATGCAATGATAACATGATCGATGCAAATTATATTATTGTTCATTGTTGCTGAAGTGTAAAATGATAACCACGGAAGCTATTGTTACATAGCTTTCGTGTTGCTCTAGGAACTCAATTATGTTTACATATTAGTTCGATAGTGATGTCAGATGTCGTGTTATTCGAATAGAGTGAGTACAACATTTATATTACTTCAAAATTGATTGATTAGGTTTATTTTACTTCGCTTTCTGCCACTTTTGCCCAATCGCGAAGAGTGATGATGTGATGAAATTGATGAAGAGACACTCACAAAAAACTCTCATCAACTCTTGTCACCATGAGAAATAACTTTATGAAAGTAGATACTGAATGAAAACTTTCTGTTCATTTTTTTGTACACTTAAATGTTGTATTATGTTCTGATTTTTTATTAACAGTTAAGCACAGATATTTTGTTCCGGGCACATTGTTGTCGAATGTCAGATAATGTTGGTTGTGCATTTGTAATTTATTTTCCTTATGTTCATAAACATAACATAAACTTCTCCTCAGTGTTTCGTACTTTTCATTTTCCCGGAGGAGGGGAATGTTGTGACTGTCCTGTGGATCCGCACAACATAATTATACATGTTTATTGAAATTATTAATTTCATATTATACAAATTACTTTACATTAACGGTTCAAAAATTTGACATTGCTTTAAACAGATTTAAACATTAATTGTGGATGTCAGCGATGCTTTCAAAGTTCTTTTTATTTATTATATAGGCTTTTGCGTAGAAAGATCGTTAACGCTATCACCTTTAGTGCTAGTGATGTCGGGTTCGATCTGAAGCGGGAGCTAAAAAATATCGGTGTTGACCCAAGGTCGTGAGATCACTTGGAGAGTTACTTGATTGCAATAATAGAGAAAACTAAATAGATGCTTACAGTACAAGAATAAGGATATGTGGGCCTCCCCGATGGCGTAGTGGTAACGTCGTCGCCTTGTAATCAAGAGGTACCGGTTCGATACCCGGTGGTTCGGATCAACTTTAAACTGTTGGTCCAGACCCGATTAGCCGATCTGTGCAAAGTGGAAGTAAAACAACAAATCAATCAATCAATAAAAAAATCAAACAAGGATATGTAATAATCAAAACCTAATTAGAGAAAACATCCTTTTTAAGTCAGTTTCAAAATTGAAATATTTACGAATAATGTTAAGAAATAAGAACGACATTAAAGAGGACACGAAAAGCAGACTTAATTCACGCACTGCATGCTATTTTTCTGTTCATAATATTTTATCATCTCGTCTAATATCAAATTTAAACTATGCAAGAGAGTAATTATGTTTGTTGATTTTCGAAGTGGAACAGAAATTTAGAAGGTTTGAAAGTAAAATCTTAAGAAAGATATTTGGAACTAAAAAGAGATAAGACAGCAGGGGAGAGCTGAAAGTTACATAGGCTAATACTGAACTACATATTCTAATAATAATATAGTAAAAATATAATAATTCATCTCTTAATGTTATTAGAATAATTCAATGAACAAGACCTCTGCTAACAGGGCATGTAGAATTTATGGTAGAGAATGCATGGTTCCTGTTGGGTAACATGATGACAAGAAACCTGTGGCATTAGCAAAACGAAAATTGAATAATCTTATTACAATGGACCTGGTGGAAATAGGTTAGGATTGTCAAAAGTGGTTGATATTGCCCATGATAGGGAAAGATGAAAAACATATGTTGCTGTGGCAATAAACTTTCGGGTTTAGGAGTGCCAGAGAATCAGCTAAAATAGTGTCTCGTGAATGAAAGAATACACGATAAATAATATTTTTTACCTCATAGCTTTCGCCGCAACGTTAACAGCTTCCAGTTTTATTGCTTTGATTGATTCAGTTGGTGTTTTATGTCCGCTTTATACACAGTAAGGCTAATCGGGACTGGACCTACAGTTTAAAGTGGGATCCGAACCACTATGTGCCTCCACCGTGTATCGAACCCAGGACCCCTTGGTTAGAAGACGAGGAGGCTGCCACTCCGCCATCGGGGAGGCCCTCAGAACTTTCTTGTACAAGTCTGTACTTGCAGCACTGTACTGTATGCGAGATTCCCCAGCTCCCCCAAAAAAGAAATTCAATTCAGGTTTTGCCCAGGAGCGGAGCTCCTCGGCGGAGTGGTTAGCACAGCTACGAAACAGGGGTCCCGGGCTCAAATCCCGGTCTGGGGATGAGTGTCCCTTCATTAATTTCATAATGTCAACACTCAACCTCCTTGTCGCGATTAGAAAAAAGTGACAAAAAAGCGACCAACAAAATTAATATCAAGAAATTAATTTCAAATAGACTTAGACATATTTCGATCATCCTTAATATTGTTACTGCAAATAATCAAAGTGCTTTTGTTGTCATCATGGGCATTGTTTTAAAGTAATTTTAAAACTCCAGACACAAATTGATATTTTCTGTTGCTTCATCTTGTGCCAATCATGCCCTATCATATATTAGCACCTCAGAAAGTGCAGGAACTTCAGTTCCGTTGACAGTCAGAACTAAAAATTTTAATACACTCTAAATTTGCTCAATCTGTCTGCCCACTAGAGACATTAATTGTCATCATAATCAAATTACACTTTTCCTGTAGTTGATACCTTAAAAATATTATGTCAACAATAGAAAGCAATTGTACAAATCAGAACTCCGTGTAAAATTAAACACGGTAATAATATAAACTTGACTAGACACAAAATGCTTCGATTATCGTATTCGTTTATCAGAAGAAGGTACCAATCAAAACGAATTAACAGATGAAAATTACTGAGTATGAAATTGGAATAGCCATACACAATATAACACAAAAAATACACGTATTGCGACTTAAATTATCTCAAGAGTACATTAATGTTTATATTGATTTGAAACAGTAGTGTACATAGTAAACACTCGATGACATGGTAACTGTTAATAACGCCGAGAAAAATTAAGATACAAACACAGGGGATTATCTATGAATTGCCAACTTTATTACACGTAATTCCTGTTCATTTCAACAATGGAATCATTTGTTACCTATTAATTGCTCACAAAATATTTATGCATAAAGGAAACATTTGGTGCTTTGCGAGACTAAACAATAATATATTTTATTACAATATAAACTAATCAATTTTATTCGCTGATTTAAGAAATGTAATAAATAATTTTCAGTTGGCCTTTGCACACTGTCTCTTGCGAATCTGTGGAGCAACACCTCGCATAACAGTAGAGAAGGGCAGAAAGCGAGTGAGTGGGAATAAGCTGTGCGGAAATCTAGAAACGACTTGTAGCTGAAGCCACGTTTACCACTCCATACACTTACTTCCCCTCTCACGAGTTCATTGGTTGAGCCTTCTGAAGTCTTACTTCACCAGATAACTTATTCTCGTTCACTTCCTTCAGACATTTCCCGGATAGAGACCAGATATCAGTTAAAATTAATTTCCGGATTCTAGTAACTTTCCATTTCTAACAGGTTTATACAAGGTGAGAAGAGACCATGGATTACTACCCTAATAATCGCATTTGCAATACAGCCAAGAGACATCTCTACATCTACCATAAAATAACCTTAAACGAGAGAAACCTTCACAACTGTATCAGTAATTCCGTTTGTGAGGAGAAATGAGCCCAGCTCTCTTAGTATCTGCGTTTGAGAAGAGATATCTGCCCAGCTGACATAGTAACAGCGTTTCAGAAGTGATATTTTCTCAGCTGTCTTAGAACTAGCATTCGAGAAGAGAAATCTGACCAGCTGTCTTTGTAATCCCGTTTCAGTAGAGAAATCTGCCCAGCTGTCTTTGTAATCCCGTTTAAGAAGAGAAATCTCCAGAGATGTCTTGGTAATCCCGTTTCGGAATAGAAATCTTACCAGCTGCATTGGTAATCCCGTTTCAGAAGAAAAACTTTCAGAGCTGTCTTCGTAATCCCGTTTTGAAAAGATACATCTGCCCAGCTGTCTTGGTAATCCCGTTTGAGAAGACGAATCTCCAGAGCTGTCTTGGTAATCCCGTTCAAGAAGAGAAATCTGACCAGCTGTCTTAGTAATCCCGTTTGAGAAGAAAAATCTCCAGAGCTGTCTTCGTAATCCCGTTTGAGAAGAGATATCTGCCCAGCTGTCTTGGTAATCCCGTTTCAGAAGAAAAACTTTCAGAGCTGTCTTCGTAATCCCGTTTGAGAAGAGTAATCTGCCCAGCTGTCTTTGTAATCCCGTTTAGGAAGAGAAATCTCCAGAGATGTCTTGGTAATCACGTTTCGGAATAGAAATCTGACCAGCTGTCTTGGTAATCCCGTTTCAGAAGAAAAACCTTCAGAGCTGTCTTCGTAATCCCGTTTTGAAAAGATACATCTGCCCAGCTGTCTTGGTAATCCCGTTTCAGAAGAAAAATCTCCAGAGCTGTGTTCGTAATCCCGTTTGAGAAGAGAAATCTGCCCAGTTGTCTTGGTAATCCCGTTTCAGAAGAAAAACCTTCAGAGCTGTCTTCGTAATCCCGTTTGAGAATAGTAATCTGCCCAGCTGTCTTTGTAATCCCGTTTAAGAAGAAAAACACCAGAGATGTCTTGGTAATCCCGTTTCGGAATAGAAATCTGACCAGCTGTCTTGGTAATCCTGTTTCAGAAGAAAAACCTTCAGATCTGTCTTCGTAATCCCGTTTTGAAAAGAGGCATCTGCCCAGCTGTCTTAGTAATCTCGTTTGAGAAGAGAAATCTGACCAGCTGTCTTAGTAATCCCGTTTGAGAAGAGAAATCTCCAGAGCTGTCTTGGTATTCCCGTTTCGGAAGAGGAATCTGACCAGCTGTCTTAGTAATCCCGTTTGAAAAGACGAATCTAGAGAGCTGTCTTGGTAATCCCGTTTGAGAAGAAAAATCTCCAGAGCTGTCTTAGTAATCCCGTTTGAGAAGAGAAATCTCCAGAGCTGTGTTCGTAATCCCGTTTTAGAAGAGAAATCTGCCCAGCTGTCTTGGTAATCCCGTTTCAGAAGAAAAACCTTCAGAGCTGTCTTCGTAATCCCGTTTGAGACGAAACATCTGCCCAGCTGTCTTTGTAATCCCGTTTAAGAAGAGAAATCTCCAGAGATGTCTTGGTAATCCCGTTTCGGAATAGAAATCTGACTAGCAGTCTTGGTAATCCCGTTTGAGAAGAAAAACCTTCAGAGCTGTCTTCGTAATCCCGTTTTGAAAAGATACATCTGCCCAACTGTCTTGGTAATCCTGTTTGAGAAGAAAAATCTCCAGAGCTGTCTTCGTAATCCCGTTTGAGAAGAGAAATCTGCCCAGCTGTCTTGGTAATCCCGTTTCAGAAGAAAAACCTTCAGAGCTGTCTTTGTAATCCCGTTTAAGAAGAAAAATCTCAAGAGATGTCTTGGTAATCCCGTTTCGGATTAGAAATCTGCCCAGCTGTCTTGGTAATCCCGTTTCAGAAGAAAAACCTTCAGAGCTGTCTTCGTAATCCCGTTTTGAAAAGAGACATCTGCCCAGCTGTCTTAGTAATCCCGTTTGAGAAGAAAAATCTCCAGAGCTGTCTTCGTAATCCCGTTTGGAAAGAAACATCTGTCCAGCTGTCTTAGAAATCCCGTTTGAGAAGAAAAATCTCCAGAGCTGTGTTCGTAAACCCGTTTGAGAAGAGAAATCTGACCAGCTGTCTTGGTAATCCCGTTTTGAAAAGAGACATCTGACCAGCTGTCTTAGTAATCTCGTTTGAGAAGAGAAATCTCCAGAGCTGTCTTAGTAATCCCGTTTGAGAAGAGAAATCTCCAGAGCTGTCTTGGTAATCCCGTTTCGGAAGAGGAATCTGACCAGCTGTCTTAGTAATCTCGTTTGAGAAGACGAATCTCCAGAGCTGTCTTGGTAATCCCGTTTGAGAAGATGAATCTCCAGAGCTGTCTTGGTAATCCCGTTTCGGAAGAGGAATCTGACCAGCTGTCTTAGTAATCCCGTTTGAGAAGACGAATCTCCAGAGCTGTCTTGGTAATCCCGTTTGAGAAGACGAATCTCCAGAGCTGTCTTGGTAATCCCGTTCAAGAAGAGAAATTTGACCAGCTGTCTTAGTAATCCCGTTTGAGAAGAGAAATCTCCAGAGTTGTCTTGGTAATCCCGTTTGAGAAGAAAAATCTCCAGAGCTGTCTTAGTAATCCCGTTTCAGAAGAGAAATCTCCAGAGCTGTCTTGGTAATCCCGTTTCGGAAGAGGAATCTGCCCACCTATCTTAGTAATCCCGTTTAAGAAGAAAAATCTCCAGAGCTGTTTTCGTAATACCATTTCGGAAGAGAAATGTGCCCAGCTGTCTTAATCCCGTAATGGGAACGAAATCTGATTATTTTAGAAAACCGGAGAAATGTTTAATGTTGTCTTATTGAATAAGTTCACAGGAAAATTATTGACAGATGTAATAGTTTCAACTTTGCTCAAAATATTCATTGATGACGGTTAACACATCAGAAAGTGATAAACTCTAGGTGATATTGAAAAATGTTATGTAAAAGAGGCATACAGAGTGTAATGAGAAGGTAGTTATTGTTGTGCACATTGTAATCTAATATTGTTAAAATATAATAAATGTTTAATATTTCTTTTTAAATAATATTACCATCTTCTACTATTATTATTATAATTTCAATACTTTAAGTGTAAACTCTATTGTCATTGCATACATTATACGTGTTTTATTTAAGTTAAATTTTTATGCAATTTCCTTTTACATAGTGCACAGGGGCGGACTGGGACTGCCAATAAGGCGGTGGCAATTTTCTTTAAGAGGACACCCCCAAGAATCGTTGATTGTAATGGCCTAGCATTATTGTAAAGGCTGAATTGATGTACACATTGTTAATGTAGGCTATACTAAAGTAGGCGTAAGAAATTCAATAAATTGTGAAAAATATTATACCAACACAGATGACAAAAGAAAGCGTCAAATTGTTTCACTAAAGTTTAAACGTACTTCAATTTAACCCCAAATTATAAAATCATAAATATACAGTGAAGTCTTATTAATTCGAACTTGTATATTTCTAATTATTCGGTATTTCGAACAGATGTTCCTCTTGAAATAATTCAAATTTTGGATAGTTCATTTTTTCCATATCTCCTTGGAGTTCGAATTAAAAAGAATCCACTGTATATATCGTGATGCATAAAAGGACTGTGAAAAACTCGTAACTTGCATCATCACATAAATTGTTATTTTATGGAATCATCGTTTACCTTAAAATAATTTACACTATTATTAGGTACTTTCAACTAACAGTTGTTTTTATCTTGCTTTTTCTATTAAAACGAACCAGAAGTAAAATGATATTTTACAGGGAATGAAAACTTTTTTTCATTTCAGAACTTCCACAACAAAATTTGTTGAAAATATTGTCATTATCATTAGCAATTAAAATGCCTTGTTCACACTGCATGAGGAAGAATGCTTCGAAATTATCACTATTTCCTGCACTGCAGGGAATAAACATTGTACTTACGAATAACACTGTATGCAGGTTGCATATTGTACTTGCAAACTTCCTCTCTCCTTCAGTTATAACTTCTATTTGATCCATTTATTCAAATTTCCTCTCAACTTCCATGATTGTCTTGAAAGCTGTGAACTTGTTCAGAAGCGTTGTGGCATCATTTTGCACTTTTTTGTTAAATTCATTCTTAATGGGCAATGAGAAAAAGTGTTGTAAACAGTTGACAGAACACACGTTCATGTATTCCCTCTCGATTTTGGTGATCTTCAGTCCAGCAATGCAGATGACCAAATATGTATATTGTGGCATCACTTCTGCTTCTCCATCTTCTGGTTCCTCTTGCTGCAAGTTTAACGCTGGGATTCTGCAGCAAGTAAACTTCTAGGAGTTCGTGATACTCGGAAACACTTGAGTTTCTTGCAACAAGCTAACATTCAGACACTGTGCTGTGACTTTAAGTACTAAATTGAGTACGTGAGCAAAGCATCATGTGTGGATGTGTTCTGGAATATTTTCAGTAAGTTCTTTAATTCACGAAAAATAATATTTGCTTTTTCCTGACTTAGAAGGTGGGTAGGGTGGTATTGTATGGGGGAATGCCTCCCTCTCATTACTACACCCGTTCATAACTTGTAAATCTATGCCCCTTGGGGGGCCTCCCCGATGGCGCAGTGGTATCGTCGTTGCCTTGTAATCAAGGGGTCCCAGGTTCGATACCCGTTGGAGGCACATAGTGGTTCGGATCCCACTTTAAACTGTAGGCCCAGTCCCGATTAGTCTTACTGTGCATAAAGTGAAGTGGACTTAAAACACCAAATCAACAACAACATATGCTCCTTGGGGATGCTATGTTCCTATTATATTGAATACCTGAATGCTTCGAAAGAAGTAACTGGAATTCTCCCACCCTGCAATTTTTCCAAATACCTCACTCCTTATAAGAAGTGCTTGATGCTGTTAACATTTTAAAAAAACATTCACTACTTTTTAAAAATGTTAACAGCGGCAAAATAATAATAAAATAAAAAAGATATTCACACGAACAGTAATCCCACATACAAAGTGAATTATATGTCACGTGTGACAGCACTATTCTCGACCTTCGCTTATTTGCTGCTTTCGAAGGTAATTCAAAATGTAAACCAATGGTGTCGGGAAAAATGCGCCCGGGTAAAGTGCGCTCTCTTAATAAAAGTGGGAAATATGCGCCCTCCCAAGAGTAACCACAATGAAAAGTGGGAGAAATGTGCCCAGCACACACGACCTTCACCAATATGATAATATGTTGATTAAAACAACCTTTACGCAGCTCCCCCTCACACTTGGGATTATCAGGAAAGAGAAATTATTTTTTTAAAAGTACAGTAAAAATAGTCTCTTTTCTGGCGTGTTTAGAAGCTGGAGATGATGTCCTTTGTCATATTTTTTTTTATTTTACATTTGTAATTTTTATTTAATATGTTGTACTTTTTATTTTATTTGATTAAAGTTTTTATTTACATTTGTATTTCCATTTCTTGTGACCTCCGTTGACGATCTTTTACTCCATTTTTTGGATGTACGCCAGACTTCTCAGGCACTTGGTAAGGTCCTTGGGTGTGCTTGTTTTGTAAGTATGTAAAATTTTGCTAATCTGTTCATCCAGTTTTATGTACGTTCGTTTCCTCTTCGTTCCTTCCAAACCGATGCTAGCCCTGTCATATTTGTATCCGCTGTTGTCTGCTTCCTGCTTCAGCGTTTTCAGAAGGGTGTAGAAGTTGGGATGAAGTCGAACTTTCTCCTGCAGCTTATTGTTCCACCCTTCGACAGCATTGTTCGTGCGGTGCTTTGCATCTCCACAGTGCCACACATCAAATGGTAGATTTGGATTTTGCAGCCATTGTTGTACAAAGTAGTCAAGAAACGCTGTCAGTTTCTCTCCTGCTGGCGCCGTACTATGGATTTGGAGCCACCCATCTTCAACGTCCTCGCGGGGGATCATTGCCAGAACGCTGTACATGCGGACATGAAGCCTTACTTCTTTGTCATTCTTGTAGTCCGGTACCAATCCAACGTCTTGAACTTTGCGCCACAGACACTGGTTAAAGTGAAAGTAGCATCCCTTGATGGTACAAGTCGGGAAGTTTGAAATGAGGGAAGAAATGCACGCATCTTCGAAGTCAACCATGATTCTCTCTGGATTCCAACCCGGTAAACATTCCTTCATTTTCCCAAAAAGTAGGTCGTAAGTTTCTCTTTTTTGTTGGACAGGAAGGCGAATGCTACTGGAGCGATGTTAATCTCGTTATCTGTACTGCCAAGGTCTGCTTGGATTGTATAGAGCTGGGTGAACTGCTTGCTACACGATTTCAAAGTCCCGTCCATGAAGAACTGATTGTGATTCTGCAGTATTTCCCTGCCTTTGGAGCTACAAAAAACGAGGATTCTCTGCTCGTCTCCTTCATCTACCAAAAGGAAACTTGAACTTTCGTCCATTTTCAGGTCTTCTTCAGATAAAACGATGTTCTGTCTGGAATTCGGGTCCCGACGATCTCTTTGTGCCTGCCTCCTCACATAGTTCCTGCTGCGTTTGAAGCTGGAGTACACAGGAACTTCCGCCACGAGGTCGAATCCTTGATTAAACAAGGGACCCATTTCTTCCTGGTAGAGCTTAGACATAGATTCGTCACCTTCTCTCCCTCGCTTCTTAGCTGCCACTCGCTTAATTCGGACTTCTGTTTTGGCGGCGTCCGGTTTGCACTTGTGATCTGTTGAGCTGATGATTTCTTTTCCTTTCGTAACTAACTGTCCTCTACATTTCTCTTTCTTCTCTTTAACACAAAGCCAAGTAGTTTTCTCATCCGTCTTCTTCTTAACTCGATATTGAAATCCATTGAACAGAGCATACGGCTTGCCTCTGTTCGTCTCGGTGATTGTCAAATCAGCCATCACAAATAGAAACACAAACACACACACCTGACCTGGGTTGGTAATGACTACTGAGTCATTGTAAAGCTTACCAGGTGTGCGATAGAAGCAAACAAATGAACAGAGTTAGATAACCGGGAATTCCAACCCTTCAATGGAGTAGTTGGTGAAGGTTATAACCCCTCGATCACAACAGTGAATGTACGCCAATAGTGACGTCATTGAAGGGCGCTGATTGGTGGAAGAGTGGAGGAGTACGTGCAGGAAGAAAACGGCTCTGGTCTATCGGCAGCCATGGGAGAGAGAGAGTCGCCTTGTCTTCAATCCCCAGTCTAGTTTAGTAGTAGGATTGGTGCTATTATAAACCCAACTTATAAGTGTAGAAAAGAAGAGGTTATTTGATTGAACAACCTGATTTGCCTATACTTAAAACAAAGGCAAGAGGGGCTTATACCCCAATTCTGCAAGTGTGATATGCTCTGAATTTTAAGAATTTTGAATTCAAGTGTAGAAAAGAAGAACCCTCAACAGCCCGATTTGCCTACACTTAAAACTATGCCAAGTCCCCATATGATCTTATTGTTTACAGTGTGTTTTTCTGTCAAAATCCCAGGAATCTTGAATTCTAGTGTAGAAATAATAAGCCCCCCCCCTCAGATTGATTCCGCCATGTGTACAAAGGCTGAATCTCTCAGTTTGTTGTCTATAAGCTTGTCAAAAATATGCCCCCTTGATATTGTATTGGCTATACTTGAAATTAAGCGAAAAATACTTATATGCCGGCATGCAAGCAAAACTTCCCGATCAATACAATAGCACAAGGGCAGGCGTGCATAATTAATTGCTTGCATGTTTTTCTAATCTTTGATCAGTCCCATGTCCCGGCAAGCAATTAATTATGCACGCCTGGGAGATTATATCTGCTGACATGCAATTTTCCCTGAAAGGACACAGTGTAGGTTATATCTCTTGCATGCCATCCATCATGTTATTAACTCCATGGGAAATTCTTAGTAAAGAGAATATTGGCCGCTTGCATGTTTGTCATGCAAGCCTGAATTGGATTCAGTTGTGTTAATATGTACCTGAGAGAGACTCTGAATATTTATTGCACATTTCAAAATCCCATTTTGAATTGTATTTGAGCTTCCCTGCAATAGGCAGAAGTGCTGTGTTATTTGAGCTTCCCTGCAAAAAGCAGATGTGCTGTATTTGAGCTTCCCTGCAATAGGCAGAAGTGCTGTAGACATAATTCCATGGCCTATATGTTCTATAATCAAAAGGCCCCCAGGTTTGAAACCTGGCAGAGTGTGTAACTTACAGAATATTTATTGCATATTTCTGTGTTTGAGCTTCCCTGCAAAAAGCAGATGTGCTGTATTTGAGCTTCCCTGCAAAAAGCAGATGTGCTGTATTTGAGCTTCCCTGCAATAGGCAGAAGTGCTGTAGACATAATTCCATGGCCTATATGTTCTATAATCAAAAGGCCCCCAGGTTTCAAACCTGGGAGAGTGTCTGGGCCTTCCTGATGGCAAAGTGTTGGTATTATTGCTTTGTAATCAAGGGGATTCTGTGTTTGAGTCGGCCCTCTAGAATTGCTCTGTGACTCTCTCATTTCTTACATCATAAACATATGATTTTTCACCTATGAGAATAACACTACATATGGTGTCATCAGGTAATGCCTCATGGAATTCACAGATAATTTTAATATTTGTCCTGTCATTAACCACAACTTGTTTCCTTTTTGAAGTGTTGATTACAAACATGGGTCTCTGTGCTTTGAATTCATCTGGTGTGTAATACATGTCGGTATTGCCAGTAGTGACCCTTTTGTATGCTCTAAATGCTTCATATAATTTAAGAAAATCATCCTTGGACATGTCTAAATTATAATTTTCTCTAGGGAATACCTCATTTCTGCCATTTTTAAGATATATGTTCTTAATGTTGCAGTTATCAAATTTTCTTGAACTTTTTTCTTGATTATTGTGTCTTCCAGTCTGAAACAATACCACCACAAAATCCGGCATGTCATATTGTATACTGGAGAATGAATTTGTAGCATCAAACTCATAATAGGTACCAGATGCAGGCTTCTGTACACATTGATATGTATAAAATTGTAAAGGAATCTGTGGATTTTTTATTATATCAGCTTTGTATTTAAGAGCATAACTGGCTTCATATTCAACAACTGGCATTCTTAGCTCCATAGTCTGAATAATGCATTTGCCCTCATCAGGTAGGGTATTAGGCAGAGCTTCCCCGGTAGAGTTTAATGAACTGTACCTCATCAAAGCATTATTATCATTGGCAGCTCTTCTAAATGTAATTCTTAAACCACCCTTCCACATAATATCTTTGTAATCTGAGAAGAATCCTGGCAACAGGCGCATAGGGAACAGCACTGTGTGGCTTTTAGATAATATCTTATCACCAGCCTCAAATCCACCTATTTTGTAGTAAGAAGCCTCGGTTTTGGATAATTTTAGTGTGGCCAAAGCTGTGGAGGTAATGCCGGGATAATCCACTCTGTTTATAACAACACCATGTTTTCTGATCTCAATTTCAGAGAACAGATGCGGCACAAAATTGTCCACCAATCTTATATTTGAATTTGCAGGATAATCTGTACCATCGAGCTTTACAACATCAAATTTGATGTATAGATCTGCTCTGTGGGGGTGTATAAAGCCATCCCCTACATCAAGATCAACCTCAATCTCTGTGTTGGGTTGATTTAAATTTGCAAAGGTCCTCCTGTTTGGGGGGGAATGATTGTAGCTCATAACTCTCAATATTTTCCATTTTTTCTTGTATGTATTTTTATTTAAATATTAATTTCTATGATAGCAGTTGTTGTGGCTCCAGCAAAATCAACTAATTCTTCTTTTTCATTAGTGACCATCAATTCAGTATTATCTATTCTATTATGGCACACAGGAAAATATAATGTTGGGGATGGAGTGTAGATGATTGGCTCCATAAATTCAGAATTAGGTTTGAATGTTGCAATGATACCAGTTTGTTTGTGAGTGCCTATGCCATTTGATTTGGTGATCATACCCTCTGCCACATTACAGTGAATATTGAGAGTCTCTATGGCCAAGAATTTAGGTATATTAATAGCAGTGTGTTTGATGGCTGGTTCAAATTTTGTGTTGTTCTCAAATCCTAACAGCTCTCCTATAGTACCCAGATCCACTGTTTCTGTAGCAGATACAATCTCTACTCTGTGAGTGACAGAATTTTGAGTTAATACTATACCTCTGAGTAATTGAGCATTTAAAGTGGATAGATTATATTGCCCTGGAGTGATGACAATTTTTTGATCCCCAACTGCAATTTTGTTGTTGTGATGTGTAATATTAGGGATCAAGTACATGCCATAAAATGCTCTGAGAGCTATTGTTTTGGGATACACTATATCATCATGTAATTTGAGTTTCAATATTGAATTTTGGCTGGTGAGATGGAATACCCCCATGATGTTTTAAATACCACAAGGCTTTTTGAAAATTTCCAATTGATGGTTTATTTATTTGAGACATATATCTAAGAACAGATAAACACAAATGTCCACAATTAACATCTTTGAAGTTTTGAACACGGGCATTATTGTAATAAAGATTAGCTGATTTTAGATATTTTACTAAATTTTCAGGTGGAACACCTCCAAATGAATCAAACACAAATGCCTCATTTTTTAAATATTTAAGATAACAGATCCAGTGAGTGCCCTGATTTTTGTACTTATCCAAATTAACAATGCCACACTCTTTGTTGAGTGGTTGTTCTGGTAAAGAATCAGACATGTACACACCTCTAAAATGTTTGATGCCCAGTGGCTTGATTAAAGCTTCAATATCTTGGTTTGTAAGCGGCTCTTGTTTTTTTAAACTTATTCATGGCTCTCTTAACACCTTTGCCTTGTTTCTCTATGGCCAGGTTATGGCGCTTCAATTCATCTAATTCTGCCCTATTCTTCTTGGCATCTATTACTGTTTTTGCTATGGCAGCTGATCCCCCAGCCAAGCTCCCAACAGCCCCGAGAGCAGCTAAGATGGCCGGGATAGTAAATATGAAACCCCCTACATGTGATTTTTTTCTAGATTGTTGTAATTTTTTTAATTGGGGGGTACTAAGCAACAATTTCATACCATGACCCTTGGCAATACAAGAATTTTTTTTCTTGCGCTGCTTTTTGGTCAAAAGGCTATCAATAGTTTTAAGAGATTTGAGACCTGCATAAGGTATTTGATACATAACACCCTTGGCCTTCATTGTAGGTTTATTATATACATATTCACAACCCCCACCCCAATTTTTGTTTGGTGTTCATAGCTATGGTGGTCCCCAATGCTGCTATTTTTTCACTTAAAGAAGCATCTTTGCTTACAAATCTACCAAATGCAGCCTCTTCTAATTTCTTGTCTGCAACATGTCTCTTGTCAAGATCAGAATGTGTGTTGTATGCTATGTCATGGTCTCTACAAGCAGCATCTAGGGGATTAACACCAGGATCACCTCTGTTTAATCTATGGTCCAATTTTGTGCCTGGACCACAATACTGATAGCCTGGAATGTGTAGTTCAAATGGCAGCTTGTTTATAATGTCATTAACCAACCCCCGACCCTCAGAGATATTCCAAAATTTAGGTGGTAGAGTATTAATAATTTTTATAAGATATCCAATGCCCTTAGTGTCATTTACTATAAAATTAGACAATTTGGTGCTTATCATGTCCATAATTCCAACTTTTTCATTGTAAAAATTGTGGTTGCCAGCATTTTCCTCCCCAGCTATCACCAATAACCTATCTACAAGTTTCCTGACATCATCAACCCACACAAATTCTTTAGGCAGGGTGTTGTATTGTTTGATTCCACTGCCAGTCTTGATCTGTGACCATATGGGCTTGATTAAATTGTTGTATTTTGCTCCACTGCTAGACTTGACTCTTTTTTGTGTGGGATCATTGTTCTGGTATAGAGCATCTGATTCTATTAATATTTCTTTGTAATACTCATAATCTTGATCTGTATAGCTGCCAGGTCTCTTCCTAGTCATCAGTTCCCACAATCCAGGTGTTCCAGGATACTTAACAAAAGCACCTTTTTCTCCAAGACGAGATTCTGAATATACAATTATATCATCTCCCATAAATGTTACTCTGAAATTGCCAATTCTATGTATGATGCTACCATCACGCTCTGTGTCAGCATATAAGCCAAAGACCTCATCTTTGTTGTCTTTAGGTGTGCTTAAATATTTTTGAGCAAGAAGACCCAATTCAATAGGATCCTGAGTAGCTTCAATTCTTCTAGGAGCAAGAGGACTAGGTGTATGAATACTAGAAAGTGGGGTGAATGGATAATCTAATATGTTCCTAGCAGCTACAGGTACAAGCTCTGTGATGAAATTTTGATTTTGCTCTGTAACAGTTTTGATATTTTTACCTAATTCACTAATAGCATCAATAATAGGCTGTTCTGTTTGCTTGTGTTTTTCATAAATTCCTCGGTTCTCTGATTTCCATCCCTTAAATCTTTTTACAAGATAATCTTTTAATTTAAGATCATCAATTATTGGCCTTTTCATGGTTATTTATATATGTTTCAATGTCTAGAAAATTGTTGATTTTATTTCTATATTTACCAGTATTAGGTGTTCTTGTCATATCAATTGTGACAAACCCATAACTGTCCTGGTTCCAGCATCCACTGCAAATCTTGGAAAAATCATTGTAGCTCAAGTCCCCACCTACATATTCATCATGTATGTGTTTGAGGTTGGTATGGTCTTGATGAAACACACATATAAAATTGCTGTTGTCTCGGATCAGCTGCTTCGGTATTTTAGAAAAAGTCTGTGCCAGGTAGAAGCAATCAATGTTTTTGTGCCGGCCCTGTGTAAAAAAATTTCTAACCTTGTTTTGATTATCCAGTATAATGTCATCAAACACAACAACAGAATTATCGAGACATTCATGAAGTGGCTTAACATCTGGATTCATCATATAGCTTCATCAGCTGCTGATATTTTAATTGTTCCAAGCTCTTAGAGAAGACATACAAGTGCCTGTTTTTCCAGTCTAACCAGTTGGGTGCCAATAAAAAATTATCAATCATTAGTGTAGTTTTACCACAAGCCGATGGCCCAACAATAAGACACCTAATATTATCAGGCAGCAATTTTCCATTTCTCTTAATCTGATGTTCAGGTTCTGGCAGCCTTTTTATAACATCCCAGGTATTCATATTATTATTTTGTTTGCATCGATCCAGCTGTGTTCTGGAAGTCTTAGCCATTTGACAAATAACTTGTTGCCTTTTCTGCGGATGATTTTTTCTATGAGATATGTGTCAGGCTGTTTAGTTTTGGTGAGTTCTTCTTCGTAGAACCTGCCTTTGAGAATTTCTCCTCGATGGTCTTTTATTATATATGTGTTAAGGGTCCCAGGTTTAACTTGAACCACTGTAAATAATTCAGTGCTCCAGTTTCTGGTAAAGCCTCTTTTGAATAAGTGCTTATATTTGCTGATTCTTACTTGATCACCCACCCTGTATTTGGCTTTTCTTGTTGTTGGCTGATATTTAGGATAATAAACAGTGCTGATCAATTTTTGGTCATCAGATGAAGTTATTTCAGAGGGTTTCATGTTGATTGTGGAATGGACCGAGTTGTTATATTTATGTAGAAGTTCTGGAAGAATATTAATCCATTTATAATTACCTTGCAGGGTAAATTGTTTATACATATGATTTTTTAGGGTTCTGTTGAATCTCTCTACAATTGAGGCCTTGAGATCACTGTAACTCGAGTAATGTTGTATTGCCTGGCTTTTAATAAATTGTTGGAACACAGAATTATAAAATTCTTTGCCATTATCTGTTTGCAAATAACGCGGTGATCTTCCACTCTGATTGATGATTGTCCTGAAGGCTTCTGTAACACATTTTCCAGTCTTGGATTTGAGTGGCACAGCCCAGGCAAATTTTGAAAATGTGTCTATTACAGTGAGTAGATACTTGTAGCCCTTGTTGATTTTGTCTAAGTTTTTCAGCTGTCCACTTGCCATCTCAATCAAGTCGCTCTGCCATAAATCATCTATGCCTTTTGTGACTACTGGCAGTCTCTTAAAATTATGTCTGGCTTGTCTGTGTAATTCATCAACAATAATTTGTCTAGACATAATATGTAAACAAGAATATTGCAACTATAGGGTGTTCAGCAGCTGATACTACAGGATTTTCTAAATATAATTTGTCCCCTATTTGTATTTTAAATTCCAGAGAGCCATCATCTTCAACATAAGATGTTTCTAATGTATTGGGATCTGTAAAATCCTCTAACTCTACACTGGTGATTTTTGGTTTGTTGTCAGCATTTGTTATTGATAAGGTAGGGTAGTGGTGTGCCTGTGGTTGAAGCCAATATTTGATTTTGATTGGTCTAAGTGTGCCCCCAACAAAAAACTGGTAATAAAATTGTGCAGGGGACAGCATATATATTTTGCCACCTGGTGTAAATGGTGAATCATATTCTTTGTTGGGAATGCTGTACAATTCAAGAATTACTGTATGTTTAGGATTCTCTATTATGCCTGTTATTTCTTTTTCTGCTGTGAGCAATCTACTTGTTACAGATTCAAGGTGCTCATTGATAGTTCTAACAACATCATCATGGCCTGGCTTGATTTTTATGTCCACAACAAGTTTCTTGTATTGTTGCACATTTTCTTGTAGCTGGGTGGCAAAAACAGACAAAGCATTTGCTTGATTGGATTCCATGGTCCCTGGCTGTTGCTTGATATTGGCTACAATTTGCTGTAAATTTTCAACAACTGCCAATTTTGAATTTTGAGCAGTAAGATCATGGACCTGTCTTCTGATATCCTCAAACAGGGCATGCAGTTCATTAATATGTTGATTAGTTGGTAGAGTGGCCACTGTCTGAGTAAGTTGTTTGATCTCTGTTTGGATATTCCTGATATCTTCTGATTTCAATATGCGATTCACTGCCCTCTTTATATTTTTAAGTTCCTGTGATGTAGGCAGATTTGATACAGTATTTTGCAAAGATTAAAGTGCCAATTTCACATCATTTAATTCAGAAGCATCAGCCACATTTTGCATAGCATTTTGGAGCAGGGCTATATCTGCCTGAGGGGGTGTTGATTGTTGTAAAATTTCAAGCTTTCTTTGGATATCATCGATCAAGTGATGAAAATGAGATAGCTCAGATTCAGTGTTGAGGTTTTCAAGCTTTGTGATTTGTTGCTGGACACTGACAAGGGTATCTACAATCCCAGGCAATCGGGATTCTAGAGATTCTTGTACATTTGCCAAATTACTTTGCACTGCTGCTATTGTACCCTCAAGATGGGTTATGGAACTTTGAATTTTTCCAAAATCTTCATATGTTTCAAGTTGCAGCTTAATATTTGCAACACTCCTAGTTATTGCATTCAAAGCATCAGAAGATGGCAAATTGTTCATAAAATTTTCAAGTGTCTCAATTTTTTCTTTAACCTCGGCTATGGCATTGTTCAGAGGGCCCAGATTAGGTATTTGGAGTGATTGAATCTGTTCTTTTAGAGTGGAAATCACTAGATCAAAATCTTCTTGTGATTTTATGCTTTTGACAATTGTTTGGAGCTGTGTCTGGATATTATTTATCTGTTCTTCTAATTGTTGTTTCAATTGCTCAGAGTTGTTAGCCTGGGTCTTAAATTTGGCTTGAAGAGCTGCTACAGCTTCTTCTAAACTTTGAAAATTATCCAATGTGGCCAAATCAGTATATTTCTGAAGCAATAATTTGAGATCAGAATCAATTTTAAGAAGAGGGTCCATGCATTGTGATTGCAAATTTGTAATTTCTAATTGAAAACTGGCATTGAGTGTAGTTTGTAAAGCTTGTAAATCACTTCTTAATTTCTTGACTCTGACATCAAGCATCAGAATCTCATCACTATGATCTTCATGTCTTGTATGGCCAAATATATCATTAGGCATTTTGTTTTAGTGGTTATTTATTATTGAATATCTAATTCTTAATTCTATAAAAAAAGGTATAAGTTTGTCATATGATCCCGGGACCTCAATATATAAGCAGTCACCAGCAGAAACAGTATAAACAGTGCCAGAAATCATGTTTGAGTGCTTAATTCTATAAATATTTCTCCCTACTGAAATTTTAACATCACCCTCAGGGGTTGTAATAAATTGCAATTGACCACCTACAGGTAATTGGTAATAATTTAAATTATTGTTAAATTTGTACAATATTTTACCTGTTTCATCATCAACATCTGTAAGTATGCTGTTCAGATGAATAATTAACAAGGCACTTAGTTTAGATATTATATCAGAAGAGGCTTGTGGTGTTGGCAGGTCCATATTAGCCCGTTTTTTTAACCCAAATAAGTTCATAGGCATGTTTATTTATTTCAAATCATGCTCTGTGATTGGGCATTGATTCCCACTTTTCAAATCACAATGACCCCATGGTAGAGTATGTATGCCACATGATAAAATGCATCTCTTATCATCATGTGGGTCCAGAGCCACTTTTCTTACAACATTTGTAGTCAATAAGTGATCCACACTCTGAATTCTATTTTCTGATGTTCTGATTGTGCTACATGATTTGAGACAATTTTTGTAATCCTCAAATTCAAGCTCTTTGTCAACAGTTACTCTGCCAATGCCCTTGGCCTTTTTGGCAACAGCACCACTACATGTTTCAAAACTGTACATCTTGGCCCTTAGCCCAGCAAATGCCACAATAACATCACCAAGTGTCTCATCTTTTAACTTGCCAGGCACCTTTTTGTTGTGGGGTTGAATCCTTGTATGTTCACTGCTATCAAAATATTCAAGCAATTCAGGCTGAGACATATCTTGATAAACATCTTCTGTTTGAATATCAAGAACAAAACTATCTGTGTCCATGTGCATCAATTTTACACAATCACCATAAAAAGGCTTCAACACATTATAATACAATTTTAACATATGTAATTTGGCCAATTCCAATATTACAGCCCCTACATAAATAGGCTTATCAAACTTAATCTTTGTTTTTTCATATTAAAAAGTGCCATATTTTCATCATAAATTCTTCTATAATTGAAGTTGGGCTTTGCAATCAATTTTTTGCTCAGGCTGGGGTCAGTAATTATTTTAACATCGGTATGTTTTCTGACATTTTCAATAGTTTTGCCATACACAGAATTGACCATCAATTTAAACAAGGCCTTATCAAATTGGCTCATTGCAGATGTTCGAAGCTCTGTGTTTGTATCAATATATGGCTTCAACCATTTTGAGTGCCTGAACCTCAAAACTTTTCCAACTTTGGTCACTTGAACACCTTGATTCATCAGGAACTGGAGGTTTTTGTAATATATGACATAATCCTGTTTTGGCTCCAGAGTCATCATCAATTTCTTCTGTTTAGAGCCAGGTGAGCACTTAACCTCAGGAATTGGGGGCAGATCAGAAAATTTGTTGTGTAAATTATCTGGTTGTCAGATCAACCTCTAAGAAGAGGCCATAGTCACTGTCATCAAAATCCTTAAGATCTTCAATATTGAAATCTTCAACCCACTCAAGCCCTGCATATGGCAGTTTATCCATCATAGCATAACCATAGAGGCTGTTGGCATCTACATACAGTATATAATTTGATGGCAGTGCTGGATCATAATCAGGAATATATTTGTTATTAGCTCAGGCATATCTCTGAGAGCATTGCACCATGCCTCCTCTTATACATTGTTCCATAAACAAGTACATATCTTGATCCTGGATCAGATCCAATTGCATTTTAGTGTTTAAAAACATTGCAGACCATGCTAGGCCTGGAGCACTGTAAAAATAAATTGGATCCAGCTTATAATTTTGCATGGAAGATTTTCTGAATGCCTGCAGTATATCAGCTAAGAGAGTGACATCAAGTTTTAAATATGCATTGTGATAATCACCAAATATCTGGCATTTTAAATTGTTCCACATCAACTGGGCATGGTGATAATCATCATCAGTGATTCCAGATCCTCTGATTTTGCTGTAAAACTCTTGTTGTGGTGGCAGAGAACACTCATCAAATTTAGAAAAATCTGTAACATAATCATATGGATATACACCCTTCCGCCTAATTAATTTCAGGTCCTGATTTGGAAACAAAGCACATGTGATTTTGAATTGATCATCAGATAATTGATTGGCCAGTGTAGCCAGGCTAGCCGATAAAATTCTGTATGAATCAAGAAATCTTAATTGAATAGGAACACCATTAACTTTAATTATTTTGCTAATGGCAATATATTTCTCATCATTTTCTGCTAAAATATTTAAATTCTCCTTGTCAAACCCCTCGTACCTGATCAAATGATGAAAATCATAATTGGATGCACCATGGCAAAATATAGGGACAAATTTTGGTCTCTGGATCTTAATATTACAGCTATTACACAGGGCCATTAAGAATTTACCATCTGTATGAGAATGGTGATGTATCTTGATATTTATATCTGAAAATTCAGAATCACATACCGGGCATTTTTCTGTATTGTTGAAATCTTCAATCTCTTTCTCTGTTAAAGGCAACATGGGTTTTGATTTTAATAAGATATTAGATGCTATGTCATTGCACTCATTTTCTATTCTATGTGCAAATTTTTTGATGGCATTTGGTCCCGTGTATAAGTGTGGTTCACTAGCTACACCATCCCGTATAACTATATAACAAAAACTGGAAGGTTCATGTAATTGGTATGGTGTAATTGAAGATTCCTCAGGGTCTGGGCTACAGAATGCAAGAGGTTTGAGATTTGATTCAAAATCACAGACTATATATGCGGGGTGTTCCAACAAGGCTTCAAACTTTTTGAATTTGGCATTTTCACTTGGTATTGGCATCACCATATGAACAGGTTTATGGTTGCCACAGTATTTTAAATGTTCAAGTAACTTGTTTTTAGCAATTTCTTAATTCACTTCCCGAACCCCATTCACCATTTTTCTACCAGCAAATACAGTTAAACATCTTCTGCACAACTTAAATATTCTATTAAATTTGTCTAGTTGTGTTCTAATTAAAGCTTCAAGATTATGTATCAGAGTGTAATGATATGTGTCATCCCCTTCAATTAAGAGCAGATCAATCGGAACAGCAGAATCATCATCAAATGTACTGATTCTGAGAGGTGCTATCAAGCAATTGCCACGGCCAGTAGAACAAATAAATACATTAATAGATAATTGTTTGCCATTGATATGCCTGGCCTTTTTTTTTTCAAATTTATCAATATTCTGAACAGACATTGGATATTCTAAGCCCTTCATTGCTTCATCGAAATTGTGTTCATATTGTTTATAATAAGTTATTCTCTCAGGATGCCTTAAAACTGGATACAAAGCAGCTAAAATACACCACAAAAAGCATTTCTCATCATTATTTTCTATGTTAACCACGGCTCTTTTGTTTTTAATATTGGCAGGTAATGGCAGATAGGTAGATCCTTGTAATGGGCTGAATTCAGAAATATTAATATATAACTTGTGTGGAGAACCGCATAGGCTCCATCCAGACTCTTTTGCTGCAAATTCAGAGTGTTTAATATTCAATTGATCTATCAAACTGCTTATTATTTTGTCTGAATTTGCATTTGAATATACAGGTACAGTTTCTGTTATGTGGGGCTGTGTAAATTTTGTGCCATTTGGCTTCTTATATTGTGTAAACAATTTGAGGGACAGCTTATAAGAGCCATTTTGTGCATTTAGAATTGCCTGCACATAAGGATTTACACTGCTCAAAAAATTCTTAATACCACATCTTGGCTCTGATACAAACCGATAATCCCTTAATTGGCCATTAAAACTGCTATCGATAGGTAGTGCATAGCGTAGCTGCTTTGCTGCTCTAGCATTAACAGGTGTTTCATGCTTCCTTTTCAGACCAGATGTGGATGGTTGTGGGGGCTATATTGATGACTCTACATAAGAATTACACTTATGCCATTTGTAATATGCCTTGCTTAATATTTTATAGCATCTTGGACACATTTTTGTGGCCTTTCTACATTTCTTAGAGTCACAAATATGCCGGTGCCTAGACCAATTAGAACTAGATATATTTTTATTACACTGATTGCAATATTTTTGTTTTGGCATTTTTATTGTTTATTTATATAAAATTTCCTGGTCCAAAAAAACAGAACTATGCCAAAACAATTATAACAGCAGTTAGTGGCTGAGCTGGTGCTTTTATACCCAGACAACAGCAATAACTAGGCTCTGGTGATCCCCAATATAAAATAATTTTGCTCTTTTATGCTGTTGTACAACACACTTTACCAGGTTTCAGATCTGGGAGCTATCAGTTGTATATCAACTAGCAGTAATTATTCTCAAAATCTCACGTGTGGAGATATTATTTTGCCACATGTATTTCAATCTTACATATTTTATCAGGACTCAAACCCGAGCCTCTTGTTTACAAGGCAACAATATTAACACTTTGCAATCAGGGGGGGCTTCACATTTTATCAGGACTCAAACCCAGAAGCCTCTTGATTACAAGGCAATAAAAACCATGGGGCTATGCACCACACTCTACTGGGTCTCAGAACCCAGGAGCTATGAGCTTTATATCAATGTACACATGGCGGAATCAATCTGAGGGGGGGCTTATTATTTCTACACTAGAATTCAAGATTCCTGGGATTTTGACAGAAAAACACACTGTAAACAATAAGATCATATGGGGACTTGGCATAGTTTTAAGTGTAGGCAAATCGGGCTGTTGAGGGTTCTTCTTTTCTACACTTGAATTCAAAATTCTTAAAATTCAGAGCATATCACACTTGAAGAATTGGGGTATAAGCCCCTCTTGGCTTTGTTTTAAGTGTAGGCAAATCGGGTTGTTCAATCAAATAACCTCTTCTTTTCTACACTTATAAGTTGGGTTTATAATAGCACCAATCCTACTACTTAGTTTTCAGTTAAGTATTATTGGTTTGATCTTTATTTCTTTCTGCGTGCATAACAGTGTATAAATTGCTAATTGATTATGTGAATATTCCAAAAGAAGTTTAATTTAATTTAATTTTCATATTACCATTTTGAAGAAAGGAAACTACTGTCTCTCTCTCATGCACGCTCCCACTGAATGGGTGACAATGTGAAATAGTATCTTCAGTAACTAAACCAACAATATGTAACTAAGCCACTAATTAATTTGAATAAATGTGTAGTTATCATGAATTGTGTGTTACTCAAGTTTTGACTACTGCAAATCGAGTTACTGTTCGACCGAGTATTGGGGACCTATTATGGGCCCAGTTCTGGTAGGAGTTCAGCCCCGAAAGGCGGTTGTAAGGTCATGTGTGCTGGGCGCATTTTTCCCACTTTCTAATGTGGTTACTCTCGGGAGGGCGCATTTTTCCCACTTTTATTGCGAGAGACCATTTTCCCCTGATTCAAACCAATGACGGCGCCAGAGGGAGAGCAGGAAGAAGACGCTTCTGGCTCAATTCCAGAAATTTCCTCGTCCCAATCTTATCGCTGAGGCAAACCTTGTCTCCTTGACTGTTCAAGATGTATTCTGTCCTGTAAAGGAGACGCACTCACATAGTGAAATCATGATGACACCCGTTTAGTCTTAATGTTCTCTTTCATTTTCAACATCACACGAAGGTATTTTCCAACAGTTTGAGATAATACTTCATCTACAAAATAAAGTTATGTTGATTATAATTTTCGTTAGTACAATGGAACTGACAACTACAGTGATTCCTCCATTCGCGTGACACACTGCCAACAAATGAAGTAAACAGGCACACAGCACCAACTCCGGTAAGCACGTAGGATCAGCAGAGGCGACAACTTCACATAAATATTGAGGGATCAAGATTAACAATAACTTTTTTATACTTCTTGAGGAATTGGGGGGGGGGAGAAAGTGCCATGCATCCCTAAAGTTGGCACCTATGAAGTGGTGGCGAGTAAAAATTAAATGAAACATCAGTACTTATAGTCTATGGGCCAAGTGGCCAAAATCAAGAATTCGGTATAATTTGGGGGTACTTATTTTCCTCTATGCCACAGTTATGTGGGTGTGTAATTGCCATCTGAAAGTGGTAGCTAATAGAATTGGCGGCCAATCCAAGATGGCGGATGTTGACATTTGAAAAAAATACTATATCTCTGAAAACAACGGCCCGATCTCAACCATTTAATGTCATCTTTAGTTTTTCGAAAGGAACAACCGTTAAGTAGTCAATCACGGATTAGTAAAAAAAAATCGTATTTTTACTATTAATTTTATATTTATCATTAATGTATTAATAATATAGGCATCTGAGAAGAAAATATTCCAAACAAACATTTTAGCTTAAACGCTTATCTTTAATTTGACATATTATACTTGTTGGTTTTCACCTTAGAATTCTTATAAAACAAATGAATTATGTAGTGTGTGCATCGAATTCTTCTAGCAGCATGTGTCCTTAGTCCTATTTAATTACACGTTTTGTAATTGGCACCGAATGTGTGCTTTTAGAAGGGCGCCCAGACGAGAGGGCGTACGGGAATTTTGCCCGGTGTCCCGGTCCTGATAGTGAATTGTAAACTCTTCTTGTGCTTTTGAATATAATATCTTTAAAATTGTATTAATTTTCTTTTGATATTAATTATTTTAGCCTTTCACAAAGTGGCAAGTTGAATTTGTAACATGATGTAATCAGAGGTGTTTCCAGGCCTTGTAGGCGTTGGCAGAGAGGGAATATGTTAATCCCCATTGCTATATTTCCTGAGCACAAGTACTTCAAATGTTTACATTGGCCGTTGACATAAGACTTACACCTCCAGAGAAAACTCCACTTGATATCATGTGTCATTTGTGTGCATATTTGTTTAGTAGATTCTTAAAGTTTTTCGAGGCACAGTATGATCAATCATAATCTTAGTGGTATTGTAAGCTGTCTTGGTAATCCCGTTTAAAATTTGAAAGTGGATACATTTAGTTAACGCTCCTCATATACTTAATTATTGTATAATTTAAGGTAAGAATTTAAATACCTGTATTCTTTATGAAGAAGATAGAAAATCTATTAACGTCTCTTTGCGAACTTCATTCTTGTTTTGTTTACATAATATAATATTTTTTTTGCAGTGTATTTGGGTTATCTCTTTTGTCATAAAATGTGTCAGATAATTAAATAAATGTTTTTCCTGCCACCTGGCGGTGATTAATTAATGCTTGGTGCACATGAGGTTAAAGTGCTTTGAATTTTAGATATTGAGACACTCGACAACAGTGCAACATTTGGAAAGCTGATATATTTGTACTGTACAGAAAATGTGGAAATCCTGTGGCTTAAATGAATAATACAGGGTGTCCCACGAACGGCGCAACTGGGAATTAAGAGTGGCGTTACTTTGTAACCGAAACCTGTACATACATAAGTCATACACCAAATGTTAGCCCTGTCCAAGTAGATATTTTTAAACATAGAAACAACAAACGGGGTGCAGTGTTGCCAAATGTAAGTGAAAGTGTAAATTTATTTTTCCACAAAGCATGGAAAATTGCATGTCAAACATTCGTACATTGATGTTTGAAGGCAACAAAAGGTGTGTTTAGTGATGGTCTATGACATGGAAATACTGGAAACAGGAAAAAAAGAAAATGAAAATTATGGTGAAAAAAGTGTTACTTACCTACTCCTGGCAACCATGCAATGCGCGTAACAGGCAGTGTAGCTTTACAAAAGATGTTGAAAATGACAACCATTTTCCCTGAGGTATTCATCAACACGTTTTATCATGTTGGAAGCAACTTTATGCAAGGTTGATTGGTTTATATTGTTAATGGCTGTGCAAATGTTTATTTTTAGATCATCAAGTGTTCTTGGGTTATTAATGTAAACTGTTTGTTTCAAATAACCTCACAGAAAAAAATCTGGAGACGTCAGATCCGGGGAGCGACTGGGCCATAAGTTTTTGCTTGATCGCCAAAAAACTCTGCTAACATGTCTAAAGTTTCATTAGACGTGTGACATGTTGCGGAGTCTTGTTGAAACCAACAATCACGTTCATCACGTTCCAACA
Source organism: Lepisma saccharinum (assembly GCF_977018435.1). Taxonomy (NCBI): domain Eukaryota; kingdom Metazoa; phylum Arthropoda; class Insecta; order Zygentoma; family Lepismatidae; genus Lepisma; species Lepisma saccharinum. Next base: position 48,021,859 of record NC_139246.1, read on the forward strand.
GAGAAATAAACTGTGTGATAAGGTCACGATAAACTATTCCGTCAACTGTTGTGTTGAAAAAGAATGGACCGATTATTTTTCTCCGCGAAATCGCGCACCACACACCGATCTTTTGTGGATGAAGTGATTGTTCATGTAACAAATGGGGATTGTTACTTGACCAGTGTAGAGAATTTTGACTGTTGACATATCCATTTAAGTGGAACCATGCTTCATCCGTGAAAAAAACCTTATCCAATATATTCACACCATTGTCTCTAATAAAATGTCTAAACCACTGGCAGTATCTTACACGTGCACCTTTGTCTGCTTCCTTCAGTTCTTGCACAGCCTGTACCTTATATGCACGTAGGTGCAATTGTTTTAACGCTCGGTGAGTTGTTGTTTTTGATACACCTGACTGTGCAGCAAGTTTACGAACAGATTTCCTGGGAGATTGTGATATTCTCTGCTCCACATCCTGCAGCACACCTTGTGTCAAAACTGGTGGTTGTCTGTGGTAGGGTTTGTCATTAACTGATCCTGTTTCACGAAATCTGGAAACAAGTCGATATATCGTCGAATTTTCTGGAACACTGTTATTCGGATATTTCTCGCGAAACACAGTTTTTACACTAGCGTACGATTTTGAACAAAAATAATGTTCCACAATGAACACCCTCTCTTCCAAAGAGTACTTCATTTCACAGAACAATTCTAATCTTCCCCTACGAACAATGCGAAATGCACGGCTCAAACAGTTCTGAGTACACAACTAACTGATCCTTTTGTTCTCGTTCGGTGGGCGCTCTTATCGCATTGCATGCTTGCCAGGAGTAGGTAAGTAACACTTTTTTCACCATAATTTTCATTTTCTTTTTTTCCTTTTTCCAGTATTTCTATGTCATAGACCATCACTAAACACACCTTTTGTTGCCTTCAAACATCAACAGTGTTGCCACTGTACCCCATAATTTTTTTAAAACACCCATTTGGACCGGTACGTTTTTACGAGGCATTTCAGGATTGGCTATACGCGAAAACGATCGGTTTTCTTCTCTGAACTATAGATGGCAAAATAGTCCTCCTACCCAAGGTGGAAATTGACGTCCAAATTTCCGTACGAATGTTTGACATGCAATTTTCCATGCTTTGTGGAAAAATAAATTTACACTTTCACTTACATTTGGCAACACTGCATGAACAACACTGCACCCCGTTTGTTGTTTCTATGTTTAAAAATATCTACTTGGACAGGGCTAACATTTGGTGTATGACTTATGTATGTACAGGTTTCGGTTACAAAGTAACGCCACTCTTAATTTCCAGTTGCGCCGTCCGTGGGACACCATGTATATGAGAGTACGTAGTTAATGGAATATTTCATTTAACCTTAACATAATAATTACGGCTGGAATTGGAATCACGTCAAACTTCATTAGAGAAATAGGCTCATTTCTTCCTTGTTAACCAGTGGCGCAACCACAGGGGCCAGGGGGCATTGCCCCCTCCCAACCTTGGAAGGAAATCAATTCTAGGTGGGGCAAGGGGGGCAAACATCAACGGCTAGGGGCACCTTCAGAGTGGCACAGAGGGAATATTGGCCCCCTCGATTTCAAATTTTATGCAAATAAAAATACATTCTGTAAAATGTTCTTGCTCGCTTAGCTGGCTCTCTTCCTTTTCTTACTTTTATCAAGTTCCGAGCCGTAGCTAGCGAGCGCCGAACGATGTAAATGAAAAAAGTTGTAAAAGAGAGAATGCCATGACGCCCCGTGAAATTATTTCTGCCCCTTTAGAATCAATATTGTTTTCAGTTTGCAAAAATTAGATCTGAAAATTTTCTCGCTCGCTTCGCTCGCAATATGACTCTTTTCTATAATGCATTGTAAATTACTAGAGAGAGAAAAGTAACACCAAATGTGTTCTTCAGATTGTTGTTGGTAAACAGTTTTGTTTTAAATGTATGAACAATCCCTTTGAGGGAAAGGAGCACACACATGTGAGACAATTTATATAATTTTTGCTGTTGGTTTGTTATGAGGTGGATGAATTGATTATGTAATGTATTTGAATAATATATATGCATTAAAGAAACATTGAATACGTGCACAATTTTGTGTTAACATGTTGCATATGAATTTTCTTATTTTACGTCGCTCCATGTTGCATATGTGTAAAACATATGTTCTACATGAAAGTTACACGTGTCATATATACAAAAGGAATTATATTCGTATTTTTTGTCGTCCAAAAATACAGTTTGTGTGCTTGTTTTCCATTATTAGCTAATGTGAAATTGAACGCTTTGAAATATACCAGAAAAAATGCCAATAATAATAGTAATGATAATAATAATGTCATTATTATTATTATTATCGGCACGTTTATCCTCCTGATATTTGGCCCCCCTCCAGACAAAGATTCGTGGTTACGCCTCAACATCAACTTTTAACACATTGGCAAAAGTTAATTTCTTCTTGAAGATTTAATGTATGTACCTCAGTATGTATGTTAGTATCTGCAACTTATCAAATTTGCAAATTAACATTTCGACTTCTAGAACGACAACAGTAGCTAAAGGAATAGTTTGCTATCATTAGATTCTCTACTTCACTTTCGATTTGCATTGTTTTCATGTTTGTACAGTCAACAGCAAAGATAATGGTAGGCAAATTGTCCACTGCTATTTTAATTACTTTTCATTCTACATCCTATTGTTGTTTTAAGGAATGAAACTATATTGGTTCGAAGCAGGCATTGTTCTCTGCTAATTGACGTCATTATATCATTTCATTGTCATCACAATGTGTAATACAGATCGAATTAATATGGTGGTGGACGATTCGATTACTGTTTCTTTCGCCGTTGGGTGTAATCAGGGTTGTCGTAATTTGTTCTTGTTTATTTAAACAAAAAATAAATATTTTTTTTGTTTTAAATAGTGTTTTGATTAAGAACAAAACGTGTTTAAAATAAAACGTTTAAAACAAAGACTTATTTCCCCAAAATAATGGTTGATTAGGAATGTGTTAATCATCCGAGGAAAGGCTGTTGTTTCTAGGTATAAAGTAAACACTTGATTAACTTCTTAAAACACATTTGAGGGGTCTAGTGAGAGAGGGAGCTATGCCACTTTGACAAGAAATGGAAATAAATTGAGTTTTCTAAAGCATTACGTTGAGTCATAATTTGTATAACAAAGGGTATTTTTTTTCTGAACATATTGTTAGGTAAATTATTCAAAAGGAAAAATATGAATTTCAATATAAATACCATTTATTATGAACATGTATGGTATATTGTTGTAGTATACCCATGTGGAAAAATCAATCTATCACATCAAATACTTTGAACAAGGCTTAAATACTTTTGCCTCAGTGTAAATCATGTTCACAGGGTTACATATGATCTACATAAAGACAACATCATATGTCTTCTGGAGGATCTTCACTGTCCATTGTTTCTGTGGATTTTAGTTTTTGGTAAACACCATATAAAACTGGAGGAATATAAGGCATTATTGCCATGAGATCATTTAACTTCAGGGCTGATACGGGTCGTCCATGTGGATAGAGTAGTGGTATTTCTTCAAGAAGTATAGTTACATAAGGATGATCAACCACAGGATCTCTTCTATTTTTGGAGCGACGACCTGGCATCTTCTTGAAGTTCTAATCCGTGCCACTGTTCCATGTCAAAATAGGTGTCTTTGAAGAAGAGCATGCCTGGTTGTGTTGCATCAAATTTCACAGCAGTTACATTTTTTGATATTAAATCTAGCACCGGTTACTGCAACACAACCTCTGCTACTCCTATTGCAGACACCATCAGTAAGTGGCATAGCTCCTTCTCTCACTCAAAATGCTGATGAGGACGTATTCAAGAACTCAGAAAATTTGCTGCAGAACAAGCGGAAGCTATACCACAAGGTTGTAGTTTACATGATAGATGACAGATGGTGGGAGAAGACTGAAAATGGCAAAAAATAAAATGTTCAAGATTTGTGGCATAGCTCCCTCTCTCACTAGACCTCTCATTTATGTTACTTGATAACTTCGAATGCAGGATGTTAGAGAAGGTTCGACTATTCCACAGTTGCTAGGCACTATTCTATCCCCGATGTAGCTACTATCTTTTCCGAAATATAACATTATATTGTGAATGTAACAATATATGGTAATGTGCACATCGGCACACGTGCACACCGCACAATCCGATTTTCGTGCTCATCCGCACAGTATTTTTATCTTGTAGTGTTATCGTGCTCAACCCCACGCACCCAGCGGCCACCTGATGCACACCTGGCCTCCTCATGACCTTGGGGGCATGGAGCTTGTTTACACAGCCTAAGAAAACATATCCATGCAAAATTTAGACGACTCAATACATGCCGCTTAAGAGCATGGAAAAAAAGCAATGATTACATATTAACTTCGTATTCGATCGATACTCCTAGGCGGCTTCGAGAGAAGCCTTGTCGAGTTTATTCCATACTAACTGCAAGTACTTCGTTGAAAAGATTACATACCAATGAGGTACCCTTAAGTATTTACACAAATTACATTATCTACTCCAGTTGCACATACACTAAACTCCTCAGACATTTCTTCAAGTCACCATATTTTCTTGAATTTTCAAGTATGTCATTTATCCTGTCATCAAGTTTAATATATGCACTTCCTGTCTTCCTAAGGCGTGGAAACTTAATGTGGCTTCATCTTTTAGCACCTTTACCAGAGAGAAAATGTGCGGTGTTTTCCTTGATATGGTGCTGTTCAATCGATGGTGCCAACCTTCAACGACGTTGTTCGTCCACTGCAGTTCCAAACTTTCGTAGACACGTTTGGATTTTCGAGCCATTATTCAATAAAATGTTCATTGAACACCTCAATCTATTCTCCTCGTGGGCAGTCCTCCATGATGACCAACCATCCGTCGTCAATATACTCCAGGGGCACAAGTGCCAGTGAAGCACACATCCGCACATATTTCCGTACATCTTCGTTGTTAGTGTACTTCTCTATCATGCCCAAAGCTTGTACCTTCCGAAAATAGCCTGGTTAAAATGATAGTTGTTGCACCCTGAGACCTCAGCATCGGGGAATACAACCTTCAGAGCATTCACAGCCGCAGTTTCGAAACCGACTTTCAGCATTTTCGGGTTAGCTTGACCACACCATGTTTTTACGTATGCGTGACCTCTCGTTTGTCGAGCAGCAATGCATAGAAAACAGGTACGACCGATGTACTGCCTTGTACACTTCCTATGTCTTCATGTAGCGTATAGAGAGGGCTGTGCAAAATGTTTAGAGCAGCTCTTGAAAGATCCATCATTGAACCACTCTTCGCTGTTTGTCAGTGCTTGCCTCAAACCCTCGTAACCGAAACACAGAATTCGTTTCTCTTCTTCCAATCTATCGTATTGCAAGAATGAGGATCCATCTTCAAATCGGAGAATATCGTCAGGGAAAGAGATGTTGCTAGGCGTTGGTGTGTCCTGTTTAAGGACGAGAGCTTTCCTTCTTGCTTTGTTCAAATATCCTTTCTTATCGCTGTACAGCGGAATAGTTGTCACCAAATCTAAACCTTGGTTTACAGGTACTGTCATTTCGTCTTTAAAAATCTGGCATACCGGTGTAAATATTTCTTCCTCTGCTCTTCTCTTGCAATTTGCGAGTCGTTTTCGTATCTCACAAGCAGCGACGTCTGCCATACATGTGTGATCTCTCTCCAAAACTGCAGTTTCGTCTATCGTCTTCACTTTGCTAGGACACTTCGACTTCCTTCTGTGCACACACAACTGGAAGAAAGTAGATAATTACAACGAAGATCAAAATCAACATAGAATACTCGTAGTTACAAGCGCTTCAGAAATTTTTACTTACCCATGTAGTAGAATCCTGATTCTTCCTTTGCCAATGATACTGAAATCCTTAATGCAGCAACAGTTCCTTACCCATAGCAGTTGTTGTGAACTCCATTGCACTCAACGCGATAATGTAGTTTCAATATCACAGTTTCGCCTTTTAAAGGCAGTCGTTGCCCTTCTGACTTTCCCCCCAAGGTCATGAGGCCAGGTGTGCACCAAGTGACCGCTGGGTGGGTGGGGATGAGCACGATAACACTGCAAGATAAAAATACTGTGCGGATGAGCACGAAAATCGGATTGCGCGGGTGTGCACGCGTGCCGATGTGCACGTAATCCAATATACGTACAATCACATTACTAACAAAGTACGTTAAGTGCGGTACAAAGCCTACTATTCAGTTATAAGAGTGTTTTAAATACGTCTAAAAATACATAGGCATATGTTTTAAGCGTCCAAAACAAATTATTTTATACATGTCAACCCTGGGTGTAATGATAACTATTATGTCACCACACATAAGACGGTGGATGTAGTTTACAAGTCGTCATTTTGAGTCGATGCAGACTTACTTCAAGGGGTAGGCTCCTCGAAAATCCTTTTGAGAAAGGATAGATATAAATTGGCTTGGCTGCAAACTTTTGGTTTTGTTTGTGGTTCTAACACGTGAAATCGAGGGGTGACGCCACTGGGTGGGCGAAGGTGGGCTCCAACATACCTTAAAATAGTCTCAACCCACCAGTCTGCCCACCCAAATAGAATGAATACATGTATAGTATATTATTTAGATAACGCGAAGTATAAGCTGGTAAATTATCAGTGTGGTATTTGTAGGGGGGATGGGGGAAATTCTTCCCCTCTGGAAACTTGTGTTCCCCTCTCTACTTGATAAATTTTATCCCTGGGGGAATGAGATTTGGGGGGGGACAATAAATTATTGGCAAATTTACTTACTTTTTCCCTCTTCGCCATTCAATTGCAACATTTTCTCTCAGACAACTGGAAGCTCTAATAGGCGAACACAGATGTGGCCTCAAGCGCTGTTCTATTCCTTAAACTGTCAGACAAGTGGCCAGGGTTGAATACCACCACCCCTCTTCCCTTTTCTTTGTCCACGGAATTTAGCAGGAAAATGCCACCGCAATCAAAGGTGAAAATTACAAATGAGTTGTCACGTGACACGAACTTGTCACCACAGAACGTCTGTATTTGTATGTGTGGAACAATAGTGCACAAAGATAGCCTACATGGAATTTTTGACGTGAGGGCGATAGCCCTTTACGAAGTCATCTTTTAAAGATCAATTGTGCTATTTTTTAGAACAATGAACTAGATTTTTTTGTGAAGCTAGAATGTTAGTGGAAATTACGAGTTCCAGACTCTGCAATATCAGGAATCTGCCTTCAAAGTGAACGAAATCTGGTGGCGGTGAAGGCTGTGTTGGTCAAAGGATGGGTCAAGTGGATCTGCACAAGGAGGCAGGAGTATTAAAGTGGTGAGTTCCGTTTGATTGCCCAATCAACAAGGTAATGTTACCACAACGTTGTGGCAACGTTAGCCCCTAACATACCTAACGTTGTTACAATGGTAGGTGTATATTGATACAACGTTGTGAAATCATTGTGTGAACGTTTAAGGGTAATTTATTTCAACGTTGCTGCAACGTAAGTTGACAACGTTGTGGCAACATATACTGAACATTATGTAGCAACGTTAGGTACGTAAGGGGTTAAATAGGAAATATAAGCATTGGTGGACAGTGAACACACAAATTCAGATTAAACAAAACACTCCGATCTGATGCTTGTGGCGCTCATGGTGGTGACCATCCAAACTCAAGCGCATTCAGTGGAATGTTTTTTTTTTTTTTTGTAACGTTGATGCAACGTTATCACAACGTTGTTCCCCTACATACAAGATTCATCATAAATACAACATGCATACAACGTTGTGGCAACGTTAGTGTGTTGACTGGGTGTTGGTTGCCTGTGAAAAAAATAACAAATGAAAAAGTACACTGCCATGGCTTGATGTATCTAGTGATGTTACACATACTGTACATTATATTTCAACATCACTGAATTAAAACACATGGGTAGCGGAGTGGTTAGCACATTGTGCTACGACGCCAAGGGTCCCGGGTTGGAATCCCGGTCTGGGCATGGGTGCTCATTGTGAGTGTCCATTCATCAGTTCCATTATATCATCACTAATCCTCTTTTTCGCAATTAACCAAAAGTGGCACAAAAGTGAAGTAAAATAAACTAAATCATTCAAAGTAAAACACATTGTCGAGTTGGAATGTGGTATCCTTTGTTGGAAATATTTTTCAGTTTGAGTATGCGTTGGTAGGTAGTTTTGTAAGTTTGCAGCAAGCTAAACACATTTATAAAATGTGACTAAAAAGTACAGAAGAAAAAGAATCGATATTGAATTCATTCTCGTGATCAGTTCCGGAAAAACAATTGATTATGAAATTACGTACACAATGATGGGCGTTAGATATATAATATTGGTAATCGCTATTGTCTTGTATTCAAGGAGCCCCAGACTAATTAGCCGTAACAAATTTTCAGAATTAACAAGCTTATGGAACTTGTGATAACATCCTGGGACCTGAGAAGCAAGTTAATGAGTAGCTAATTTTTATGATTTCGCAAATGTAACTGTAATTTAGCAAGATATCCTTGGGCCTTATTCTTATGGTGTAGAAAACTCTTTGATTCTAACCCCACCCCCCTCCTAAAGTTATTTCCAAGTTCGATTCAGATCCCCAAAAGTTAGGTCCAGACTATATATTTCTGGGGATAGGTGTCAAAATCTCACTTTGAAAATTGTAGGCCCAGTCTCGATGAGCTTTTTTGATCATAAATTGGACTTGACCTTTTCTTTCTTTTAAGATACAAATTTAAATCTGCAACTTTTAGCAATTATTTAAAATATGTTTTTTCCACAGCTTTTTTTATTTTAATTTTATTTTTTTAAAAAAAATGTTGAGTGGCATAAAACGAAGTGTGGAGTGACCCAATTTACCATTTAAAAATGTCGAGATACACATATGTTTGTGGCTGCTAGAAGAGAGTCGTTGCGGTGGGAGGGGGCCCCCGCAACCCCTCTCATCTAGCGGCCACAAACATATGTGTATATAGCTATATACACAGAACACAGCATATAAAGAATTATCTCACGCTGCCTGTAGATAGTCAGTAGAATTTCCCTCCCTCTGGATTTTTTTTAAATACCACACTGTAAATAATTATAGTATAAAGCGCACAAAGCTGCCTTAACAATTGACTAACATAACTCAGTTTCACTTCAAAAGTGAAGAACGTTTCTAGATTCTCCATTACGTTGGTTTCCTTTCATTAACGTGCGAGAAATGATTCCATGCGCCAAAATGATAAAATTAGACTTTTAACACATGTAAAAACATAAGTTCAAATTTAGGAAAAAAATATTGAATAAATTTGATCAAAGTGGTTATTTTAGAATTATTTTTACTGTTCCGGTAACTGTGACTAAATGAGTTTTCGTAAATTAAATCTTTTTTAATGTTATTGGTTGAATATAATTTTTCCATTTTTATGTTTACAAGCTTCGTTTGTCTTGTAAAAGCCTAGAGAACCATTTCTTTAACCGATGAAATCTTATTTCGTTTTATTTTTATAATACTATTTTTTTTTTACAAAATAGAGGACATTTATATGCCGAATTATTAACACTAATAAAAATTGCATACAATGAATCTCCATTTAGGAGATTACTTAAAAAAAAAGTCCACAGTACATCTCACCCACGTAGCTACATATTTTGGCGCCCTAGGCAGCGTTGTGGTTTAGACCCCCCGCCTCCTTCCGCACTACCAAGTATCGCAATTTTATTTATTTATTTCAAACGGTATTTATGTAAACGAACCAGGGACACCGTGACTACGGGGCGATGATGTTAGCCATATCTCTATCGAGCAGGCCCCGAAATTAATGTAGTACTAATGCTATTTAATAATAATGATATCATCATTACATACGAGTAGTTTGGTAGATATACGTATTTGGTAAAAGTGAAAATAAATGTGGACAACTTAAGCGTTTCCCATGAAAGTTTTCGTTATAGCATACATGATTAGGCCACAGTAAAAGGACGACATAAATAAATTGGTATTCAATAAATTCTCCAATTATATATTACCAACAATTAATTCTTGCTGGTAACTTAAAGACGCGATCTTTCACTTCAGCCTTCAACGATAGTTTCATAAATTTCTGTATTTTATCTCTAATTTGAGGCAAAAATAAGACACTCTGTAGTCAACAGTGTTATGCAGGAACCTTCCAGAAAGCTTAAGGCATAGTGCTGCCACCTTGTGTTCTGTTCCGTTAAGTGCACTTTTAAATTGTGGCATCTCCCCAACATGTAGATAATATAATAAACATTTTAGAATAGATCTCATGGCTCTCAATTGTTGAAATAATCTTGCACTGTCAATAATGAAGCAATATTCACAAAATTGTGAATTAAAAATTGATGGATATTTTATATAAAGATAGTTTTTAACATTTTTTAAAATAATGTGCAATTCAGGCATAGGCTATATAAGCTCTAGGCTTCATTCTATGGTTTTTAACTAAATTGAAACAGTTTTTTTTCCCTTGTTAAGTTTTCCGAGAGCACTGTTCAAGTTCTGTTGTTTCGCCTCACCCCATAGAACTGATAGAACTATTTTTTTTTTTTGAATTTTGAAAACTGCCGAACCATTTATTATTGTAGTTTAAATGGTAAAATATGAAAACATAACCTAGTTACTGTATTTTACACTATTTGTTTCGATCTAACGCTGTTTTTACTTTGGTTAATCTGTTCGAATATTAACTGGTCGTTATCTCTTCAATTAACAATAAAAGTAACGAGCTCCAGATGGCATGTCTTTAAACTTACTAATAGCAAGCAAGAAATCCAAAACTTCACTACGATGTTAAGCTGCTCAAATCTCTTAGAGATAAAATCACGTCTAGGACATGCTATTCGGCGTAGGGTTGTGGCGACCTCATCGCCCAGTGGCTTGTTCACTGCAGTTAGTCAACCAACAGAGTGAAATGGTCAACATTTTACTCTGTTGGGATTTACAGAGCTGCCGTGTCATGGCTCTATGAGCGTCCCACAATCGGCAGAAGTGGGGTATGGTTGGTGGACTACTATCTGATCCTCCCAGCTAGATCCGAGGGATCCGATGACCAACGACAGATGCGGTCCTCCATTCATATTGGGGGTTAGGCGTAGAGCTGACAACTCTGCACTGTAATAAGACATGTCAAGAAACAACAATATGAGGCCATGGATGTTCCCAAGGTAAAATATTCCGGAGGTAAAATAGTAGTCTCCCACTCGGAACTCCAGGAGGGGACTACTGTGGGAGGTTCCTGGACTAAGGATAAGATCTACATTAGGAATAAGGATATTAAATTAGGCACCTGGAATGTTCTGAGCCTTTACCGGCCTGGGGCATTTCAGTGTACAGTTAATGAGATTTTTAAGTATAAATTAGATGTAGTAGCTGTAGAAGTTAGGTGGCCAGGAGAAGAGAATTGTAAAACTAAAAATTATACTTTTTTCTATCGTGGTACTGAAAATCATAATTTTGGAACAGGCTTTTTCATAAATAATATAATTATCTCGGCTCTAAAAAAATTGAATTTATTAATGATAGGATATCATATGCAGTTCTACAGGGCAGGTGGGGTAAAATTATTTTAATAAACATACATGCACCAACGAAAGATAAAAATGATAATACTAAAGATGATTTTTATGTAGTTAGAACAGGTCTTTGATAAATTTTCCCAGTATGATATGAAAATTCTGTTAGGTGACTGTAATGCACAGATTGGCAAAGAAGAGACATTTAAACCCACGATTGGTAAAGAAAGTCTTCATGAATTAAGTAATGATAATGGTATAAGATTGATTACTTTTGCAACATCAAAGAATTTAATTGTGAAAAGTACCACTTTTAAACATAAAGATATCCATAAATATACCTGGTTTTCTCCAGATGGTAAAAATCATAATCAGATAGATCATATTCTCATTGATAAGAGAAGGCATACTAGTATAATTGACGTTCGTTCACATAGAGGTGCTGACTGTGCCAGTGACCATTATTTAATAATTGCTAAATTAAGAGAAAGACTCTCAATGATAAATCATAAGCAACAAAATCTAAAAGTTATAAAATTTAATACAGGAAAATTTGCTGATGAAAGAATTAAGAAAGATTACCAAATTAAAATATTTTGCAGGATTTAAATGATGATGAAAATATAAATGAAACAGACGTAAATAAGAATTGAGAACACATACGTAATGCAATAGAATCAGCAGCTAAAGAAAGTATAGGATACCATAAACCAAGAAAAAGTAAGCCATGGTTTGATAATGAATGTCATAATCTAATAGAAATAAGAAAGCAGGCTAGACTTAGGTGGTCAAATAACTCTGATGATCCAAATCTAAGCAATTATAATATAATAAAGCGAGAAGTTAACCGCACGTTTAGAAGTAAAAGAAGAGATTACTTGAAAAGTAAAATGAACGAAATTGAAACAAACAGCATAAACAAGACTATCAGAGATTTATATAAAGGTGTAAATGAATTTAGAAAGGGGTGGCAACCTAAAGTAAACTTGATAAAAGATAAAGACGGTGATTTTCTAGCTGACCCAAGCGATATTCTAAATAGATGGAAGAACTACTTTAATGACCTCTTAAATGTTCATGTAGGAGATAAATCAGAAGTAAATGAAGTTCACACAGCAAAACCTTTAGTTCCAGAACCTAAAGAATAACAAAGCACCTGGCATTGATTTAATACCAGCTGAGTGAATTAAATATGGTGGAAATTCGTTAATATGTCAAATTCATAAATTAATTTGTTTAATATGGAATAAAGAAGAAATACTTCAATAGTGGAAAGAATCCATAATTGTTCCTGTGTTTAAAATAGGTGATAACAACATATAAAATATTATCTAACAGTCTTTTAACAAGACTAACCCCATATGCTAATGAAATTATATATGATTATCAATGTGGATTTAAACGTAACAGATTAACTACAGATCAATATTTTCTCATCAGACAGACACTTGAGAAAAAGTGGGAATATAATCAAAGTGTCCATCAGCTATTCTTTGATTTACAAAAGCATATGATTCAGTCAAAGAAGAAAAATTATATAATATATTAGTCGAGTTTGGAATAACTAACTAACTAACTAACTCTCTAGCCTTCTTAAACCCGAAGGTTCATGGCTGCAGCAACACAGGCCTTCCATCTGTCCCTATCTTGAGCAAGATCTATATACTCTTTTCCATCCCTACCGATTTCCCTTAGGTCCATCTCGACGTTGTCCCTCCATCTTCGTCTTGGCCTTCCTACTGGTCTCTTACCATCAGGTTTCCCAACAAGAATCCTGTAAACTCCTCTTTCCTCTCCCATTCGTGCCACATGGCCTGCCCACCTAAGTCTTCTTGATTTAATTATTCTAATAATGTCTGGACATGAATACAAATTATGTAGTTCTAAATTATGTAACGTTCTCCACTCACCTGTCTCCTCATCCCTTTTAGGTCCAAATATTTTCCTAAGGATCCTATTTTCAAATACTCTCAATTTATGTTCCTCTTTCAATGTAAGGGACCAAGTTTCACACCCATATAATACTACAGGCAAAATTACTGTTTTGTATATTTTAACTTTTAGTTTCTTAGATATTAAACGAGAAGACAAAAATTTATGAAGAGAGAAGTAACATGCATTTCCTGAATTAAGCCTACTTTTTATTTCCTCTTTAATATAATTTTCCTTTGTTAATATTACTCCTAAGTATTTGAATTTTGAAACTGTTTCAAACGAGTTGTTATCAATAATTAGATTTTGATTATTACCTAACACTTGGTTTCGGCCTGTAAGCATATATTTAGTTTTCTCTTTGTTAACTTCCAAACCTATCTCTTTAGCAGTTTTGAAAAATTCTTAATTGTATTCACATCATCCCCCAGTAAGTCTACATCGTCTGCATATGCTAACAACTGAGTCACACCATTTAATTTTAGTCCTTCTTTAGTTTCGTTTACCTTCCTAACAGCATATTCTAAGGCAAAATTAAAGAGCAATGGAGATAATGCATCTCCTTGTTTTAACCCATCATGAATTGTAAATTTGTCAGACATATTAATACCCACACGAATTTTACTTTCTGTTTCACTGGTGCATACTTTTATCATACTAACAAGCTTCTTAGGTATTCCAAACTCTACTAATATATTATATAATTTATCTCTTTTGACCGAATCATATGCTTTTTTGAAATCAATGAATAGCTGATGGACATTTTGATTATATTCCCACTTTTTTTCAAGTGTCTGTCTGATGTGAAAAATTTGATCTGTAGTTGATCTGTTGCGTTTAAATCCACATTGATAATCACCTATAATTTCATTAGCATATGGGGTTAGTCTTGTTAAAAGAATGTTAGATAATATTTTATATGTTGTTGAGAGTAGAGAAATTCCACGGTAATTATTGCAGTTCATTTTATCACCCTTTTTAAACACAGGAACAATTATGGATTCTTTCCACTGTTGAGGGATTTCTTCTTTATTCCATATTAAACAAATTAATTGATGAATTTTACATATTAATGAATTTCCACCATATTTAATTAACTCAGCTGGTATTAAATCAATGCCAGGTGCTTTGTTATTCTTTAGCCTTTTAATAGCATCTTTAACTTCAGTCAAGTTAGGTTCTGGAACTAAAGGTTCTGCTGTGTGTACTTCATTCACTTCTGATTTATCTCCTACATGGACATTTAAAAGGTCATTAAAGTAGTTCTTCCATCTATTTAGAATATCGCTTGGGTCAGCTAGAAAATCACCGTCTTTATCTTTTATCAAGTTTTCTTTAGTTTGCCACCCCTTTCTAAACTCATTTACACCTTTATATAAATCTCTGATATTTTTGTTTTTGCTGTTTGTTTCAATTTCGTTAATTTTGCTTTTCAAGTAATCTCTTTTTTTACTTCTAAACGTGCGGTTAACTTCTCGCTTTATTATATTATAATTGTTTAGATTTGTATCATCAGAGTTATTTAACCACCTAAGTCTAGCCTGATTTCTTATTTCTATTAGATTATGACATTCATTATCAAACCATGGCTTACTTTTTCTCGGTTTATGGTATCCTATACTTTCTTTAGCTACTGATTCTATTGCATTACGTATGTGCTCCCAATTCTTATTTACGTCTGTTTCATTTATATTTTCATCATCATTTAAATCCTGCAAAACATGAAATCTATTTGACAGTTTAATTTGGTAATCTTTCTTAATTCTTTCATCAGTAAACTTTCCTGTATCAAATTTTATAACTTTTAGATTTTGTTGCTTATGATTTATCACTGAGAGTCTTTCTCTTAATTTAGCAATTACTAAATAATGGTCACTGGCACAGTCAGCACCTCTATGTGTACGAACGTCAATTATACTAGTATGCCTTCTCTTATCAATGAGAATATGATCTATCTGATTATGAGTTTTACCATCTGGAGAAGACCAGGTATATTTATGGATATCTTTATGTTTAAAAGTGGTACTTTTCACAATTAAATTCTTTGATGTTGCAAAAGTAATCAATCTTATACCATTATCATTACTTAATTCATGAAGACTTTCTTTACCAATTGTGGGTTTAAATGTCTCTTCTTTGCCAATCTGTGCATTACAGTCACCTAACAGAATTTTCATATCATACTGAGAAAATTTATCAAAGACCTGTTCTAACTCTGTATAAAAATCATCTTTAGTATTATCATCTTTATTTTCCGTTGGTGCATGTATGTTTATTAAAATAATTTTACACCACCTACCCTGTAAAACTGCATATGATATCCTATCATTAATAAATTCTACTGTTTTAAGAGCTGAGATAATTCTATTATTTATGAAAAAGCCTGTTCCAAAATTATGATTTTCAGTACCACCATAGAAAAAAGTATAATTTTTAGTTTTACAATTCCCTTCTCCTGACCACCTAACTTCCTGGACAGCTACTACATCTAATTTATACTTGACTATCTCATTAACTGTACACTGAAATGCTCCAGGCCGGTAAAGGCTCAGAACATTCCAGGTGCCTAATTTAATATCCTTATTCCTAACGTAGATCTTATCCTTAGTCCAGGGACCTCCCAAAGTAGTCCCCACCCGGAGATCCGAACGGGGGACTATTTTACCTCCGGAATATTTTACCTTGGGAACATCCATGGCCTTATATTGCTGATTCTTGAAATGGCTTTTTACAGTGCAGAGTTGTCAGCTCTACGCCTAACCCCCAATATGAATGAAGGAACTACTACACAAGACAAACACAAACACATTAGACAGCACAACTACTACACAAGACACACACAAACACATCACAACTATAACACAATATAAACACAAACACACCACAACTACTACACAAGACAAACACAAAGAAATTAGACAGCACAACTACTACGCAAAACAGACATACTAGACAGCACAACTACTACCCAAACATACTAGACAGCACAACTACAACACAAGACACATACATACACACCACCGATACTACACAAGACAAATAGAAACACATTAGACAGCATAACTACTACACAAGATAAACACATCCACACTAGACAGCACAGCTACTACACAAGACAAACCCACATACAAGCACATCACAACTACTACACAAGATAAACACAAACACACTAGACACCACAACTACTACACAAGACAAACCCAAACACACTACACAGCACAACTACTGCACAATACACCCAAACACATAACAACCTCTACACAAGAAAAAACATAAACGTACAACTACTACTACATTTTAGTGCTAAGATGAACAAAGAAAAAATGATAAATTTATAAAAAAGACTAGAAGGGATAGAATAAGGAATGAGGAGATCCGACAGACAGTGGGAGTGATGAAGCTTCAGGACAGGATAGATTAGGCATAGATGAGATGGTTCGGATACATGAAGAGGCTGGATGCAGAAAGACTACCAGTAAGAGCTTACAATGCACAAGGAGTGGGAATAAGGCCAAGATGTCGGTGGAAAGAGCAGATAGTGGAGAGTGTTAGGAGAAGTCAAGATTGGAACACCGTGGAAAGAGAAGAGTGGTGGAAGACCAGGAAGAAATGGAGAGGCTTGACTTCTATGCCGATCCAGCCAGAGGCAGGAAACGGCGAAGGATGATGATGATGACTTCTTGAAGTCTGATTATCCTGTAAGTTAACAGGAACATACTTAATATTTTCACTATGACATAAATGTGCTATTAGAAGGGGAAAGTTCATTTTGTGTAATAAGTATAGTTTTAAAATCAAATTTAGTGTTATATTCACAAGATTATAATCACTTTTGATCATGATATATGCCCAGTTTTTGTACTGAAAATCTTGATATTTTATTCACCATAAATATGTGGATATCCAAATAGATAAGGTGAACAGGTAAGTACTCTGCACAAAAATTCTTCATATACTGGAGCATTTTGACTGCTCTGGTAAAGTCTGATGAAGCAAACTTTAATGGACTTGTGAATATATAAAACTTCTGTTACGGGGCAGACAGCAACCTGCACCATCTTCATGAAAAACCTCAACATAGCTGAAATGTTCTCATGTGGTGAACTGTTAAAGTTTCCATTGGCAACGTGGGGCTGTATGTTTTCTTTTTAAAGAATATGCTGTAACAGCGAGTGGTATTGTTTTCTCAGATGAAGCAACTTTTCACTTGTCTGGCTGTGTTAACAGACACAGTGTTAGGATAAGGGGATCTGAGAATCAGCATGCGTATGTGGAACATTTGGAATAACTAAGAAGCTTGTTAATATGATAAAAGTATGCACAAGTGAAACAGAAAGTAAAATTCGTGTGGGTATTAATGTGTCTGACAAATTTACAATTCATGATGGGTTAAAACAAGGAGATGCATTATCTCCATTGCTCTTTAATTTTGCCTTAGAATATGCTGTTAGGAAGGTAAAAGAAACGAACGAAGGACTAAAATTAAATGGTATGACTCAGTTGTTAGCATATGCAGATGATGTACACTTATTAGGGGATATAATATAAATACAATTAAGAATAATGCTAAAATATTTTTCAAAGCAGCTAAAGAGATAGGTTTGGAAGTTAGCAAAGAGATAACTAAATATATGCTTACAGGCCGAAACCAAGTATTACATTGAAAGAGGAATATAAATTGAGAGTATTTGAAAATAAGATCCTTAGGAAAATATTTGGACCTAAAAGGGATGAGGAGACAGGTGAGTGGAGAACGTTACATAATTTAGAACTACATAATTTGTATTCATGTCCACATATTATTAGAATTATTAAATCAAGAAGACTTAGGTGGGCAGGCCATGTGGTACGAATGGGAGAGGAAAGAGGAGTTTACAGGATTCTTGTTGGGAAACCTGATGGTAAGAGACCTGTAGGAAGGCCAAGACGAAGATGGAGGGATAACGTTGAGATGGACCTAAAGGAAATCGGTAGGTATGGAAAAGAGGATATAAATCTTGCTCAGGATAGGGACAGATGGAAGGCCTGGGTTGCTGCAGCCATGAACCTTCGGGTTCAAGAAGGCTAGAGAGTTAGTTAGTTAGTCAAACAGTATTTATAGTGCGGTACCCAGAAAATTCCGAACACAGCACCATGGTTGGGACTTAACTTTGGAGCCAAGGAACAGAATCAACTGGGAACTTAACTTTGGGGGGGACAGAATCAAACTAGAGGCTTGACTTTGAGGGGGGGGGGGGGCAGAATGAAACTTTGGACTTAGGTTTGGGGGCATAATCAAACTTGGCACTTAACTTGCGGCGGGGGTAGAATTAATAATATTGTTCTAAATGAAATGTTGTATGGCTTAATGGTAACTCTATTGAGATAAATAATAATAATAATAATAATAATAATAATAACTGTAGTATACTTGTGTACAGTCACGGGCACTTCTGGATTGTAACGACACCATTGACTTCAAAGCCAGATGTGTCCGTGACTGTACGTACAACTATATATACACACACACACACACATATATATTTGTATACGTATGTAGAGTCACTTTGGGGAATATGCCCATCGGGGTTAAATGTCCATCCCCTCGTATCTCGCGCAATGTTAATGTTATTGCAACTCCGACTCTTGTTTGAAAGCGCCCTCCGTGGTGAGACGAGGCAGCAGGTTTGGAGCTTGTGAGAAGAATCTGAAGCCATCGAGGGTTATGTAATTTCATGAGGTAAGAAGACAATTTTTGAGGTAATATTTTTTTGGACGTTGCTGTATTAAGAGTGTGCAATATTCCAAAGAGAGAAAAAAAATGAATTATATTTGGTGTAAAGATCAAGAGTTAGGGAAACATACCTGCAGAGTGAAACTGCCTCATGGTGCTCAGAGTTGCCAACCCTGTGATTCAATTTTCTGCTTGTAGCTTGATATGCCCACAGACATTAAGTAATATGCCCATGGGCATTATTATGAGAAGAAAGGACCACAATGTGACTGGATCCAGTGTATTCGTTGTAGTATGTGGATGCATGAAATATGTATCAAATTCACGTTCATGTGCCCAAAGTGCAATGCAATTTCTCACAAACATAAACAGTAAAAGAAGCTATGGTAAATTCAAAATAAATGTTAT
Source organism: Lepisma saccharinum (assembly GCF_977018435.1). Taxonomy (NCBI): domain Eukaryota; kingdom Metazoa; phylum Arthropoda; class Insecta; order Zygentoma; family Lepismatidae; genus Lepisma; species Lepisma saccharinum. The sequence continues at coordinate 48,041,455 of NC_139246.1, forward strand.
TAGAAACGCTATACTTCTCTGTATAAATGATGTTCTGTTTACGAAACAAACGATAATAATCTTCCAGTTAATGCTGTGTATTATTTTCCTTTAAATATGGCATGTTAAGTATTACAACAATTGTTTCTTGTATTGGGCATTTTACCCTGATTGATTTGCCCAAATTGACGTCCATCTGTTTATTTTTCTATAGCTAGTTCTTTTGCTATAAGACTTACAGTAATAAAACTTATAGGAAACAATAACAAAACATGTAGCTTTCATTTGACATCCTTTTCATTGCGACACTCCTTCATTTAGCAAAACTATAAACCGCCAAAAAAAGTTGGGCGTATTCCCCCGAGTGACTCTATGTATAATATACACATACATACGTACGTACATAAATACACACACACCCACGCACGCACGCACTCATGCAGATTTCATAATTACTGCTACTTGAGCAGTTTACTCAAAATTCACAAAGAAGGGAAGGGAACAATGCGATCAGTACCCCAAGATATGTGACTTAATAGGAGAACTCGTAGACAAGAGTACTTCAGCTGGCAGAGATGAGATTGCCAGAGTCTAAAATCCCCCGAAGGCTTAAATCACAAATTTTGGAGAACAGCTCAAAGTGTGTTCAAATGGATTGAGCAGTTCAAAAACGTTCGGACAAGTGTTAAGCACGAAGGAGCAGCAGAATGGCAAATCACATCTATTACTGATGACAACCTTGAGTAAGTCCGTGCCTTGATTCTGACTCACGAGTAACTATCGATGAAGTGGCAAGTCATCTGCACATTAGTCCTCTATATTTTGATGCAAGTCTTCGGTAGATTTCGGTCCCTGATACACACACCTACAGACCACAACAGAGAAGTAACTGATCAATGTTCTTCTTTGGTATAAATGTTGGATGGCATGGACATTTATACTCTCTAAACACTACAAGGAAAGAGAAAAATAATTGTGAAGCTCAAAAATACACCAAATCTGCGACAAATTCATTGACATGTCCGTGCCCGCGGAGAAAGCAGAGTGGCCAAACTAAAGAAAATTACGGCAAGAGTGCAGATAATTATTGACAGACCCTTGTATGTAGAACGATTTCCCCAATTCCATCATTTGGCCTTTTGGTTTGAGTTTTCCTAATATTGGGGAACATTCGTATAAAAATATTTTTTGCAGTATTTAATTCCGGGTTGAAGCAAAAATTTTAGTGATCACTGTTCTCTGGCATAAATGGAGCCAGGTGCGGCCAGTTTTACCCTGTAAACACAACAAGAAAAGGAAAAAATATGATTGTGAAGGTCAATTATACACTAAATAAATGACAGATGAACACTCCCTTTGCATGCCAAAAAATTTACAACAAAAGTGCAGATACTTATTGACCGACCCTCGTATGTACGTACAATGATTTTCCCAAGGGGTTGGAGCAAAATTTTACTAATTCCACCCTACTATTTACCTTAAAAAAAAGGAAAACGAAAGCACCATAGTTTATTTTTGCACCCCACTAAAATATTATATTAAATGATTGATTGATTGGTTTGGTGTTTTAAGTCCACTTTATGCACAGTAAAGCTAATCGGGACTGGACCTACAGTTTGAAGTGGGATCCAAACCACTATGTGCCTCCACCGGGTATCGAACCCGGGACCCCTTGATTACAAGGCAACGATGTATTATATTAAATGAAAGCACGATATATTCCATTCACATATAAAGATGGATAGATTAAATTTCTTGCATTTCTTATTTTACTTCATACGATATGTAATGTATCTCTTATTGTATATCGTCGGTCGGATGACATAACGGCGTATCTCAATTTTTTTTGCGAAATTTAGTTATTGACACCTTTGTGGTCATACCGGTGCCTTACATCACCTGACGAAGCGGCGTAGCTCAAATCCAATAATAAAGGAAGTTATGGATATTTTTTAATTTGGTGTATCTCAACTTGTTAAAGAATTTGGTACAATATATCGGCGTATCTTGACTTATGTCGTTATGTCAGGCAAAGTAAATACTAAACTGTATCAGAAGTTTGCGTATCTCGTTTGTTTACAGTAGCAAAATGAAGCAACAGGAGAAAATTTGAACCAAAAAAGATAGATAAAGTAATGCAGAAATGTATATTTCAATGCTTACAAAACGGCGAAGTCACAATGTCAGATGTTTCCTAACACAGAAATATATTGAATTGTTCACAAGTGAAAAATATCACAATTCAACAATAGCGGCACAGTTTTCCGAAGAAGGATCGAAGCTATATACTAAATAAGCATATAGGCGATATCTGAAATTATCAAAAAATTCTCAAAGCTTTCAACTTGACCTCCGATTATTTTGCGATGAGCCACCTTAGGAAGAAGATGGACGTCTTAGTATTCTGTGAAGATGGCTCAAGCAATATTGTTTAATCAATAGAACTACATATGCTCCGAAAGAAAAAAAGAAGATCCAAACCGGGATATCTGTAAAATTTTATTGTCCTCCAGAAAAGAAGTGGTACAAAGGGACTGTTATAGAAACAGTTAATGAAGAATCTGCTGTATCATCTGATGAAGACATACATCTGTCTCAGCTGTTGTACAAATGGAAGGTATATCATCTCCAACGCAAGAACAGGGCGAGAGTGACTTTCATATCGACAGTGAATTATTTGAAGAAGATATCAATGATCCGGATGATCCGGATGATCCCGATTATGTGCCAGAAAAATCACAACATTGTAAAGGATGAAGATTCAAGGATGTAGTCTTCTTCTCGTATTTCCAGGTGTGACATCCTGCTCAGCTGAGATTATTTCGTTCACGATAGTGGCTGTATATTTCACAAGAAACGGATCCTTATTGACAATTCAAAATATGAGATAAACAAAGTGCCTAAGGACAATTCTTTAATACCTGGTAGCATTGCCATCACTACAGACCACATTGTAAGAAATTTTTTTGATGTCGACGGTTGACCAAAAGAAGGCACCACCACGGCCGTAGGCAGGAAAATTTTTCGGGAGGGGTTCATTCATAATTGTTCCCATGGGCGTCGCAAGAAATTTGAATAATAGAAATAATAACAATAATTGTACAATAATTATTAAAATTTCATAATAATAAAACAATTTTATTCCATAATAATACTAATTTAATAATTATTATATCCTTGAGGGGAGCTTACTCAATCCAGCAGATGAGTGAATATCCAGCACAAGTTTCTTTTTGTTTTTTTACGTTTCATACAGTGTGTACTGAAATGCACAATTATTATACTTCGTCATTAAACTTTAGATACCTTCAAGAGAAAAGCTTTAAAAGTTAGATGGAAATTTTAGTCATAAAGTTTTTGTTGTTTGACTTTAAAATTACATTTTTGGAATTTTGAAAAGTGCGGAAGCAGTTATTCTTTATAAAAACCTAGCCTGGTGATGGATTGTAACCTCAATCGCGAACGTAATGCGCTGCAAAACTGGAGATCCTAGGTTTGAACTCCTATCAAGGGGGATTTTCGACTTTATCGGACAGGGAATTTAAAAGCTGGAAAGGGAATTTTGGGACAATCATAAGGAAATCATCAGTCTATATTCCTTGTGACGCAGGAACAACACTGGAAAGATGACAGCAGAAGTGATAATGGAGGGGTCGCGGGTGGGTTACGATTCTGAGAATAAATCCTGTTTCACTAAAGTTTCAGAATTCCAAATGTATGAAAATTCTAGCTCGATCGTTTCAACATTGTCTCCTTGTATTTTTGTGATGCTTCGAAGAAAAAAAATTGAAAATTTGTTACAGATTTTGGTTCCTGAACTTCCATTAATCCAACATGTCGGACGTTTCGGGGGGGGTTTGAACCCTAGGAACCCCCCTCTAAATACGGCCATGGGCACCACTACGACTTTTCAAAAAGGAATGAAGAAAAACTGAATAAGATGTTACGCGTACGTAATGAAGGCTATGAATACGTAAGGTCAGCTACAGATGTGTTGGCTGCATTGTTGTGTGTAATATTAACAGCAGAGAATATACAATAAATTGTGCTGAGATTTTTTGGCCTCGTGGTGCTGTTTCTAGGGCGTGTGTTGCTGCAGCTATAAATCTTCGGGTTTAAGAAGGCTACAGAGTTACTTAACCGAGATTTTTGAAGCTAAACGAGGGAGAGACTGCCCACAGTGTCATATCCAGATCTCTAAAGCAAGTTGGAGAAATCTTGGTCCGCTCTTAGCTCGTACCAATCATCCAACTGGCACGATGAAACCATCCTTACATTGTGTACACAATGCGGATGGAAGATTGTCTACATTGTAAGGCACTTGTTGATGATCTGAGGCTTTTCCAGCTTAAGAAGACTGATTGATTGATTTGCTTTATTTTACTTTGCTTTTGCGCCACTTTTGGCTAATTGCGAAGATGGGGATGAGTGATGATATGATGAAATTGATTTTAGTTCGAAAGATATTTGTAAACTACGATTTCAGAAAAACAAGCCAAATATTATCTACATGAAAACAATTTTCTTAAGAGGATCTCGTGGTTAAGAGATATAATCCTAAGAAAAGAGCTGCAAGAATGCCACCTCCATTAAACATAGAAGCTGTGAAAATATCGCACGAGAAGTTCGTGGAATTATTGTCAATGTGTGCTGGTCCTTTTCCCGTGGTTCGACAGTGAATGCAAAAAACGAATTACTCAAATTTGAACCACCGGATTGATCTGTCATCAAAAAATGTTTCCGGTGACTCTATTCCACAAAAAGGTTTATTCTTGATGCTAATGTAATGTAGATAAGTTATCTCTCAATAATGTAGTATTGTTATGTAGTAATTTTGCACTTTTTGTTTATTAATTGTACTTAGTACTGAAAAGTTTTGTAACTTGTCCACTGTATTTAAAACATGTAACTTCAAAATAAATATAACCATTTACTTTAAAAATATAAGAGAAAACAAATAAACTACACAGAAAATAACATCATAAATAGTGTGTGCATGATTTTGTTCATATTTTGATTTAAAAAAATAATTTGTCAAATCGTGCAGCTGCAACTTGTTACTAATTTGCATGGCGTATGTCAGTAGTGGGATTGGTGCTATTATAAACCCAACTTATAAGTGTAGAAATGAAGAGGTTATTTGATTGAACAACCGATTTGCCTACACTTAAAACAATGCTAAGAGGGGCTTATGCCCCAATTCTTCAAGTGTGATATGCTCTTAATTTTAAGAATTCTGAATTCTAGTGTAGAAATGATGAACCCCCCTCAGACAGATTTGCCTACACTTAAAACTATGCCAAGTTCCCATATGATCTTATTGTTTACAGTGTGTTTTTCTGTTAAAATCCCAGGAATCTTGAATTCTAGTGTAGAAATGATGAGCCCCCCCTCAGATTGATTCCGCCATGTGTACAAAGGCTGAATCTCTCAGTTTGTTGTCTATAAGCTTGTCAAAAATATGCCCCCTTGATATTGTATTGGCTATACTTGAAATTAAGCGAAAAATACTTATATTCTCATGCAAGCAAAACTTCCCGATCAATACAATAGGACGGGCAGGCCGTTTCATGTTCTTTCTAATTTTTGATCAGTTTTATTGCCCGGGGTAAGTAATTAATAAGCTCAGCAATATATTAATCTATCAAAAAGTTTTGATCGGGAAGTTTTGCTTGCGTGCCTAGTGGTTTTATATGCCGGCATGCAAGAGATATAATCTACACAGAATTCACTGAAAGGGCATAAAACTTCTATTAATATTTCTGTGTAATAGGGGGAAAATTCTTAGTAAAAAAAAACATTGCCCTCTTGTATGCTGTCATGCAAGCCTGAATCCAATTCTGGTTTTGCCTTGTTCTGTTAATATAAACACAAGTGAGATTTACAGAATATTTATTGCACAGTTCAAAATCCAATTTTGATTGTATTTAGTTGATATAGAGCTCATAGCTCTTGGGTTCTGAGACCCAGTAGAGTGTGGTGCATAGCCCCATGGTTTTTATTGCCTTGTAATCAAGAGGCTTCTGGGTTTGAGTTCTGATAAAATGTGAAGCCTCCCCCGATTGCAAAGTGTTAATATTGTTGCCTTGTAAACAAGAGGCTCGGTTTGAGTCCTGATAAAATGTGTAAGATTGAAATACATGTGGCAAAATAATATCTCCACACGTGAGATTTTGAGAATAATTACTGCTAGTTGATATACAACTGATAGCTCCCAGATCTGAAACCTGGTAAAGTGTGTTGTACAACAGCATAAAAAAGCAAAATTATTTTATATTAGGGATCACCAGAGCCTAGTTACTGCTGTTGTCTGGGTATAAAAGCACCAGCTCAGCCACTAATTGCTGTTATAATTGTTTTGGCATAGTTCTGTTTTTTTTGGACCAGGAAATTTTATATAAATAAACAATAAAAATGCCAAATCAAAAATATTGCAATCAATGCAAAAAAAATATATCTAGTTCTAATTGGTCTAGGCACCGGTTTAATTGTGGCCGTAAGAAATGCAGAAAGGCCACAAAAATGTGTCCAAGATGCTATAAAATATTAAGCAAGGCATATTACAAATGGCATAAGTGTAATTCTTATGTACAGTCATCAATATTGCCCCCACAACCATCTACATCTGGTCTGAAAAGAAAGCATGAAGCACCTGTTAATGCTAGACCGGCAAAGCAGCCACGCTATGCACCACCTATCTATAGCAGTTTTAATGGCCAATTAAGGGATTACCGGTTTGTATCAGAGCCAAGATGTGGTATTAAGAATTTTTTGAACAGTGTAAATCCTGATGTGCAGGCAATTCTAAATGCACAAAATGTCTCTTATAAGCTGTCCCTCAAATTGTTTACACAATATAAGAAATCAAATGGCACAAAATTTACACAGCCCCACATAACAGAAACTGTACCTGTATATTCAAATGCAAATTCAGACAAAATAATAAGCAGTTTGATACATCAATTGAATATTAAACACTCTGAATTTGCTGGAAAAGAGTCTGGATGGAGCCTATGCGGATCTCCAAACAAATTATATATTAATATTTCTGAATTCAGCCCATTACAAGGATCTACATATTTGCCATTACCTGCCAATATTAAAAACAAAAGAGCCGTGGTTAACATAGAAAATAATGATGATAAATGCTTTTTGTGGTGTATTTTAGCTGCTTTGTATCCAGTTTTAAGGCATCCTGAGAGAATAACTTATTATAAACAACATGAGCACGATTTTGATGAGGCAATGGAGGGTTTAGAATATCCAATGTCTGTTCAGAATATTGATAAATTTGAAAAAAAAAAGGCCAGGAATATCAATGGTAAACAATTATCTATTAATGTATTTATTTGTTCTACTGGCCGTGGCAATTGCTTGATAGCACCTCTCAGAATCAGTACATTTGATGATGATTCTGCTGTTCCGATTGATCTGCTCTTAATTGAAGGGGATGACACATATCATTACACTCTGATACATAATCTTGAAGCTTTAGTCAGAACACAACTAGACAAATCTAATAGAATATTTAAGTTGTGCAGAAGATGTTTAACTGTATTTGATGGTAGAAAAATGGTGAATGGGGTTCGGGAAGTGAATGCAGAAATTGTTAAAAACAAGTTAATTGAACATTTAAAATATTGTGGCAACCATAAACCTGTTCATATGGTGATGCCAATACCAAGTGAAAATGCCAAATTCAAAAAGTTTGAAGCCTTGTTGGAACACCCAGCATATATAGTCTGTGATTTTGAATCAAATCTCAAACCTCTTGCATTCTGCAATCCAGATCCTGATGAACCTTCAATTACACCATACCAGTTACATGAACCTTCTAGCTTTTGTTATATAATTATACGGGATGGTGTAGCTAGTGAACCACAATTATACACGGGACCAGATGCCATCAAAAAATTTGCACACAAAATAGAAAATGAGTGCCATGACATAGCATCTAATATTTTATTAAAATCAAAACCTATGTTGCTTTTAACAGAGAAACAGATTGAAGATTTCAACAATACAGAAAAATGCCCGGTATGTGATTCTGAATTTTCAGATACAAACATCAAGGTGCATCACCATTCTCATACAGATGGTAAATTCTTAATGGCCCTGTGTAATAGCTGTAATATTAAGATCCAGAGACCAAAATTTGTCCCCATATTTTGCCATGGAGCATCCAATTATGATTTTCATCATTTGATCAGGTACGAGGGGTTTGACAAGGAGAATTTAAATATTTTAGCAGAAAATGATGAGAAATATATTGCCATTAGCAAAGTAATTAAAGTTAATGGTGTTCCTATTCACTTAAGATTTCTTGATTCATACAGAATTTTATCGGCTAGCCTGGCTACACTGGCCACTCAATTATCTGATGATCAATTCAAAATCACATGTGCTTTGTTTCCAAATCAGGACCTGAAATTAATTAGGCGGAAGGGTGTATATCCATATGATTATGTTACAGATTTTTCTAAATTTGATGAGTGTTCTCTGCCACCACAACAAGAGTTTTACAGCAAAATCAGAGGATCTGGAATCACAGATGAAGATTATCACCATGCCCAATTGATGTGGAACAATTTAAAATGCCAGACATTTGGTGATTATCACAAGGCATATTTAAAACTTGATGTGACCCTCTTAGCTGATATACTGCAGGCATTCAGAAAATCTTCCATGCAAAATTATAAGCTGGACCCAATGTATTTTTACAGTGCTCCAGGCCTAGCATGGTCTGCAATGTTTTTAAACACTAAAATGCAAATGGATCTGATCCAAGATCAAGATATGTACTTGTTTATGGAGCAATGTATAAGAGGGGGCATGGTGCAATGTTCTCAGAGATATGCCAGAGCAAATAACAAATATATTCCCGATTATGATCCAGCACTGCCATCAAATTATATACTGTATGTAGATGCCAATAGCTTGTATGGTTACGCTATGATGGATAAACTGCCATATGCAGGGCTTGAGTGGGTTGAAGATTTCAATATTGAAGATCTTAAGGATTTTGATGACAGTGACTATGGCCTCTTCTTAGAGGTTGATCTGACAATTCCTGATGATTTGCACAACACATTTTCTGATCTGCCCCCAATTCCCGAGGTTCAGTGCTCACCTGGCTCTAAACAGAAGAAATTGATGATGACTCTGGAGCCAAAACAGGGTTATGTCTTATATTATAAAAACCTCCAGTTCCTGATGAATCATGGTGTTCAAGTGACCAAAGTTGGAAAAGTTTTGAGGTTCAGGCACTCAAGATGGTTGAAGCCATATATTGATGCAAACACAGAGCTTCGAACATCTGCAATGAGCCAATTTGATAAGGCCTTGTTTAAATTGATGGTCAATTCTGTGTATGGCAAAACCATAGAAAATGTCAGAAAACATACCGATGTTAAAATAATTACTGACCCCAGCCTGAGCAAAAAATTGATTGCAAAGCCTAATTTCAATTATAGAAGAATTTATGATGAAAATATGGCACTCTTCAACATGAAAAAAACAAAAATTAAGTTTGATAAGCCTATTTATGTAGGGGCTGTGATATTGGAATTGGCCAAATTACATATGTTAAAATTGTATTATGATGTGTTGAAGCCTTTTTATAAGGATCGTGTAAAACTGATGTACATGGACACAGATAGTTTTGTTCTTGATATTCAGACAGAAGATGTTTATCAAGATATGTCACAGCCTGAATTGCTTGAATATTTTGATAGCAGTGAACATACAAGGATTCAACCCCACAACAAAAAGGTGCCTGGCAAGTTAAAAGATGAGACACTTGGTGATGTTATTGTGGCATTTGCTGGGTTAAGGGCCAAGATGTACAGCTTTGAAACATGTAGTGGTGCTGTTGCCAAAAAAGCCAAGGGCATTGGCAGAGTAACTGTTGACAAAGAGCTTGAATTTAAAGATTATGAAAATTGTCTCAAATCATGTAGCACAATCAGAACATCAGAATGCAGAATTCAGAGTATAGATCACTTATTGACTACAAATATTGTAAGAAAAGTGGCTCTAGACCCACATGATGATAAGAGATGTCATGTGGCATACATACTCTACCATGGGGTCATTGTGATTTGAAAAGTGGGAATCAATGCCCAATTACAGGGCATGATTTGAAATAAATAAACATGCCTATGAACTTATTTGGGTTCAAAAAACGGGCTATTATGGACCTGCCAACACCACAAGCCTCTTCTGATATAATATCTAAACTAAGTGCTTTGTTAATTATTCATCTGAACAGCATACTTACAGATGTTGATGATGAAACAGGTAAAATATTGTACATATTTAACAATAATTTAAACCACTACCAATTACCTGTAGGTGGGCAATTGCAATTTATTACAACCCCTGAGGGTGATGTCAAAATTTCAATAGGGAAAAATATTTATCGAATTAAGCACTCAAACATGATTTCTGGCACTGTTTATACTGTTTCTGCTGGTGACTGCTTATATATTGAGGTCCCTGGATCCTATGACAAGCTTATACCTTTTTTTATAGAATTAAGAATTAGATATTCAATAATAAAAAACCACTAAAACAAAAATGCCTAATGATATATTTGGCCATACAAGACATGAAGATCACAGTGATGAGATTCTGATGCTTGATGTCAGAGTCAAGAAATTAAGAAGTGATTTACAAGCTTTACAAACTACACTCAATGCCAGTTTTCAACTAGAAATTACAAATTTGCAATCACAATGCATGGACCCTCTTCTTAAAATTGATTCTGAACTGAAATTGCTGCTTCAAAAATATACTGACTTGGCCACATTGGATAATTTTCAAAGTTTAGAAAAAGCTGTAGCAGCTCTTCAAGCCAAATTTAAGACCCAGGCTAACAACTCTGAGCAATTGAAACAACAATTAGAAGAACAGATTAATAATGTCCAGGCACAGCTCCAAACAATTGTCAAAAGCATAAAATCACAAGAAGATTTTGATCTAGTGATTTCCACTCTAAAAGAACAGATTCAATCACTCCAAATACCTAATCTGGGCCCTCTGAACAATGCCATAGCCGAGGTTAAAGAAAAAATTGAAACACTTGAAAATTTTATGAACAACTTGCCATCTTCTGAAGCTTTGAGTGCAATAACTCGGAGTGATGCCAACATTAAGCTGCAACTTGAAACATATGAAGATTTTGGAAAAATTCAAAGTACCATAACCCATCTTGAGGGTACAATAGCAGCAGTGCAAAGTGATTTGACAAATGTACAAGAATCTCTAGAATCCCGCTTGCCTGGGATTGTATATACCCTTGTCAGTGTCCAGCAACAGATCACAAAGTTTGAAAACCTCAACACTGAATCTGAGCTATCTCATTTTCATCACTTGATCGATGATATCCAAACAAAGCTTGAAATTTTCCAACAATCAACACCCTCTCAGGCAGATATAGCCCTGCTCCAAAATGCTATGCAAAATGTGGCTGATGCTTCTGAATTAAATGATGTGAAATTGGCACTTTAATCTTTGCAAAATACTGTATCAAATCTGCCTACATCACAGGAACTTAAAAATATAAAGAGGGCAGTGAATCGCATATTGAAATCAGAAGATATCAGGAATATCCAAACAGAGATCAAACAACTTACTCAGACAGTGGACACTCTACCAACTAATCAACATATTAATGAACTGCATGCCTTGTTTGAGGATATCAGAAGACAGGTCCATGATCTTACAACCCAAAATTCAAAATTGGCAGTTGTTGAAAATTTACAGCAAATTGTAGGCAATATCAAGCAACAGCTAGGGACCATGGAATCTAATCAAGCAAATGCTTTGTCTGTTTTTGCCACCCAGCTACAAGAAATTGTGCAACAATACAAGAAACTTGTTGTGGACATAAAAATCAAGCCAGGCCATGATGATGTTGTTAGGACTATCAATGAGCATCTTGAATCTGTAACAAGTAGATTGCTCACAGCAGAAAAAGAAATAACAGGCATAATCGAGAATCCTAAACATACAGTAATTCTTGAATTGTACAGTATCCCCAACAAAGAATATGATTCACAATTTACACCAGGTGGCAAAATATATATGCTGTCCCCTGCACAATTTTATTACCAGTTTTTTGTTGGGGGCACACTTAGACCAATCAAGATCAAATATTGGCTTCAACCACAGGCACACCACTACCCTACCTTATCAATAACAAATGCTGACAACAATGCAAAAATCACCAGTGTAGAGTTAGAAGATTTTACAGACCCCAATACATTAGAAACAGCCTATGTTGAAGATGATGGCTATCTGGAATTTAAAATACAAATAGGGGACAAATTATATTTAGAAAATCCTGCAGTATCAGCTGCTGAACACCCTATAGTTGCAATATTCTTGTTTACATATTATGTCTAGACAAATTATTGTTGATGAATTACACAGACAAGCCAGACTTAATTTTAAGAGACTGCCAGTAGTCACAAAAGGCGTAGATGATTTATGGCAGAGCGACTTGATTGAGATGGCAAGTGGACAGCTGAAAAACTTAGACAAAATCAAAAAGGGCTACATGTATCTACTCACTGTAATAGATACATTTTCAAAATTTGCCTGGGCTGTGCCACTCAAATCCAAGACTGGAAAATGTGTTACAGAAGCCTTCAGGACAATCATCAATCAGAGTGGAAGATCACCGCGCTATTTGCAAACAGATAATGGCAAAGAATTTTATAATTCTGTGTTCCAACAATTTATTAAAAGCCAGGCAATACAACATTACTCGAGTTACAGTGATCTCAAGGCCTCAATTGTAGAGATTCAACAGAACCCTAAAAAATCATATGTATAAACAATTTACACTTCAAGGTAATTATAAATGGATTAATATTCTTCCAGAACTTCTACATAAATATAACAACTCGGTCCATTCCACAATCAACATGAAACCCTCTGAAGTAACTTCATCTGATGAGCAAAAATTGATCAGCACTGTTTATGATCCTAGATACCAGCCAACAACAAGAAAAGCCAAATACAGGGTGGGTGATCAAGTAAGAATCATCAAATATAAGCACTTATTCAAAAGAGGCTTTACAAGAAACTGGAGCACTGAATTATTTACAGTGGTTCAAGTTAAACCTGGGACCCTTAACACATATATAATAAAAGACCACCGAGGAGAAATTCTCAAAGGCAGGTTCTATGAAGAAGAACTCACCAAAACTAAACAGCCTGACACATATCTCATAGAAAAAATCATCCGCAGAAAAGGCAACAAGTTATTTGTCAAATGGCTAGGACTCCCAGAACACAGCTGGATCGATGCAAACAAAGTGATAATATGAGCACCTGGGATGTTATAAAAAGGCTGCCAGAACCTGAACAGCAGATTAAGAGAAATGGCAAGTTGCTACCTGATAATATTAGATGTCTTATTGTTGGGCCATCGGCTTGTGGTAAAACTACACTAATGATTGATAATTTTTTATTGGCACCCAACTGGTTAGACTGGAAAAACAGGCACTTATATGTCTTCTCTAAGAGCTTGGAACAATTAAAATATCAGCAGCTGATGAACCTATATGATGGACTGGATATTGCCACTTTTGAACCAGATGTTAAGCCACTTCATGAATGTCTCGATAATTCTGTTGTTGTTTTTGATGACATTATACTGGATAATCAAAACAAGGTTAGAAATTTCTTTACACAGGGCCGGCACAAAAACATTGATTGTTTCTACCTGGCACAGACTTTTTCTAAAATACCCAAGCAGCTGATCCGAGACAACAGCAATTTTATATGTGTGTTTCATCAAGACCATACCAACCTCAAACACATACATGATGAATATGTAGGTGGGGACTTGAGCTACAATGATTTTTCTAAGTTTTGCAGTAGGTGCTGGAACCAGGACAGTTATGGGTTTGTCACAATTGATATGACAAGAACACCCAATAGTGGTAAATATAGAAATAAAATCAACAATTTTCTAGACATTGAAACATATATAAATAACCATGAAAAGGCCAATTATTGATGATCTTAAATTAAAAGATTATCTTGTAAAAAGATTTAAGGGATGGAAATCAGAGAACCGAGGTTTTTATGAACAACACAAGCGCACAGAACAGCCTATTATTGATGCTATTGGTGAATTAGGTAAAAATATCAAAACTGTTACAGAGCAAAATCAAAATTTGATCACAGAGCTAGTACCTGTAGCTGCTAGGAACATATTAGATTATCCATTCACCCCACTTTCTAGTATTCATACACCTAGTCCTCTTGCTCCTAGAAGAATTGAAGCTACTCAGGATCCTATTGAATTGGGTCTTCTTGCTCAAAAATATTTAAGCACACCTAAAGACAACAAAGATGAGGTCTTTGGCTTATATGCTGACACAGAGCGTGATGGTAGCATCATACATAGAATTGGCAATTTCAGAGTAACATTTATGGGAGATGACCTGATTGTATATTCAGAATCTCGTCTTGGAGAAAAAGGTGCTTTTGTTAAATATCCTGGAACACCTGGATTGTGGGAACTGATGACTAGGAAGAGACCTGGCAGCTATACAGATCAAGATTATGAGTATTACAAAGAAATATTAATAAAATCAGATGCTCTATACCAGAACAATGATCCCACACAAAAAAGAGTCAAGTCTAGCAGTGGAGCAAAATACAATAATTTAATCAAGCCCATATGGTCACAGATCAAGACTGGCAGTGGAATCAAACAATACAACACCCTGCCCAAAGAATTTGTGTGGGTTGATGATGTCAGAAAACTTGTAGATAGGTTATTGGTGATAGCTGGGGAGGAAAATGCTGGCAACCACATTTTTTACAATGAAAAAGTTGGAATTATGGACATGATAAGCACCAAATTGTCTAATTTTATAGTGAATGACACTAAGGGGATTGGATATCTTATAAAAATTATTAATACTCTACCACCTAAATTTTGGAATATTTCTGAGGGTCGGGGGTTGGTTAATGACATTATAAACAAGCTGCCATTTGAACTACACATTCCAGGCTATCAGTATTGTGGTCCAGGCACAAAATTGGACCATAGATTAAACAGAGGTGATCCTGGTGTTAATCCACTAGATGCTGCTTGTAGAGACCATGACATAGGATACAACACACATTCTGATCTTGACAAGAGACATGTTGCAGACAAGAAATTAGAAGAGGCTTCATTTGGTAGATTTGTAAGCAAAGATGCATCTTTAAGTGAAAAAATAGCAGCATTGGGGACCACCATAGCTATGAATACCAAACAAAAACTGGAGTGGGGGTTGTGAATATATATATAATAAACCTACAATGAAGGCCAAGGGTGTTATGTATCAAATACCTTATGCAGGCCTTAAATCTCTTAAAACTATTGATAGCCTTTTGACCAAAAAGCAGCGCAAGAAAAAAATTCTTGTCTTGCCAAGGGCCGTGGTATGAAATTGTTGCTTAGCACCCCCCAATTAAAAAAATTACAACAATCTAGAAAAAAATCACATGTGGGGGGATTTATATTTACAATCCCTGCCATCTTAGCTGCTCTCGGGGCTGTTGGGAGCTTGGCTGGGGGATCAGCTGCCATAGCAAAAACAGTAATAGATGCCAAGAAGAATAGGGCAGAATTAGATGAGCAGAGGCGCCATAACCTGGCCATGGAGAAACAAGGCAAAGGTGTTAAGAGAGCCATGAATAAGTTTAAAAAAAACAAGAGCCGCTTACAAACCAAGATATTGAAGATTTAATCAAGCCACTGGGCATCAAACATTTTAGAGGTGTGTACATGTCTGATTCTTTACCAGAACAACCACTCAACAAAGAGTGTGGCATAGTTAATTTGGATAAGTACAAAAATCAGGGCACTCACTGGATCTGTTATCTTAAATATTTAAAAGATGAGGCATTTGTGTTTGATTCATTTGGAGGTGTTCCACCTGAAAATTTAGTAAAATATCTAAAATCAGCTAATCTTTATTACAATAATGCCCGTGTTCAAAACTTCAAAGATGTTAATTGTGGACATTTGTGTTTATCTGTTCTTAGATATATGTCTCAAATAAATAAACCATCAATTGAAAATTTTCAAAAAGCCCTGTGGTATCTGAAACATCATGGGGGTATTCCATCTCACCAGCCAAAATTCAATATTGAAACTCAAATTACATGATGATATAGTGTATCCCAAAACAATAGCTCTCAGAGCATTTTATGGCATGTACTTGATCCCTAATATTACACACCACAACAACACAATTGCAGTTGGGGATCAAAAAATTGTCATCACTCCAGGGCAATATAATCTATCTACTCTAAATGCTCAATTACCCAGAGGTATAGTATTAACTCAAAATTCTGTCACTCACAGAGTAGAGATTGTATCTGCTACAGAAACAGTGGATCTGGGTACTATAGGAGAGCTGTTAGGCTTTGAGAACAACACAAAACTTGAACCAGCCATCAAACACACTGCTATTAATATACCTAAATTCTTGGCCATAGAGACTCTAAATATTCACTGTAATGTGGCAGAGGGTATGATCACCAAATCAAATGGCATAGGCACTCACAAACAAACTGGCATCATTGCAACATTCAAACCTAATTCTGAATTCATGGAACCAATCATCTACACTCCATCCCCAACATTATATTTTCCTGTGTGCCATAATAGAATAGATAATATTGAATTGATGGTCACTAATGAAAAAGAAGAATTAGTTGATTTTGCTGGAGCCACAACAACTGCTATCATAGAGATTAATATTTAAATAAAAATACATACAAGAAAAAAATGGAAAATATTGAGAGTTATGAGCTACAATCATTCCCTCCAAACAGGAGGACATTTGCAAATTTAAATCAACCCAACACAGAGATTGAGGTTGATCTTGATGTAGGGGATGGCTTTATACACCCCCACAGAGCAGATCTATACATCAAATTTGATGTTGTAAAGCTCGATGGTACAGATTATCCTGCAAATTCAAATATAAGATTGGTAGACAATTTTGTGCCGCATCTGTTCTCTGAAATTGAGATCAGAAAGCATGGTGTTGTTATAAACAGAGTACATTATCCCGGCATTACCTCCACAGCTTTGGCCACACTAAAATTATCCAAAACCGAGGCTTCTTACTACAAAATAGGTGGATTTGAGGCTGGTGATAAAATATTATCTAAGAGTCACACAGTGCTGTTCCCTATGCGCCTGTTGCCAGGATTCTTCTCAGATTACAAAGATATTATGTGGAAGGGTGGTTTAAGAATTACATTTAGAAGAGCTGCCAATGATAATAATGCTTTGATGAGGTACAGTACATTAAACTCTACAGGGGAAGCTCTGCCTAATACCCTACCTGATGAGGGCAAATGCATTATTCAGACTATGGAGCTAAGAATCCCTGTTGTTGAATATGAGGCCAGTTATGCTCTTAAATACAAAGCTGATATCCTAAAAAATCCACAGATTCCTCTACAATTTTATACATATCAATGTGTACAGAAGCCTGCATCTGGTGCCTATTATGAGTTTGATGCTACAAATTCATTCTCCAGTATACAATATGACATGCCAGATTTTGTGGTGGTATTGTTTCAGACTGGAAGACACAATAATCAGGAAAAAAATTCAAGTAGATTTGATAACTGCAACATCAAGAACATATATCTTAAAAATGGCAGAAATGAGGTATTTCCTAGAGAAAATTATAATTTAGACATGTCCAAGGATGATTTCCTTAAATTATATGAGGCATTTACATCATACAAAAGGGTCACTACTGGCAATACTGACATGTATTACACACCAGATGAATTCAAAGCACAGAGACCCATGTTTGTCATCAACACTTCAAAAAGAAAACAAGTTGTGGTTAATGACAGGACAAATATTAAAATTATCTGTGAATTCCACGAAACACTCCCTGATGACACCATATGTAGTGTTATTCTCATAGGTGAAAAATCATATGTTTATGATGTAAGAAATGAGAGAGTCACAGAGCAATTCTAGAAGTCCGACTCAAACCCAGAAGCCCCTTGATTACAAAGCAATAATACCAACACTTTGCCGTCAGGAAGGCCCAGACACTCTACCAGGTTTGAAACCTGGGGGGCTTCTTGATTATAAAACATATAAGCCATGGAATTATGTTTACAGCACAGCTGCATTTGGCAGGAAAGCTCAAATACAATTCAAAGTGGGACTTTGAAATGTGCAATAAATATTCTGTAAGTCTCTCTCCGGGTACATATTATCACAACTGAATCCAATTCAGGCTTGCATGACAAACATGTAATAGGCCAATATTCTCTTTACTAAGAATTTCCCTTGGAGTTAATGACATGATGGATGGCATGGCAATTTTCTCTGAAAGGGCACAGTGTAGATTTTATCTCTTGCATGCAAGCATATAAAATCTCCCAGGCGTACATGATTAATTGCTGGCCGGGACATGGAACTGATCAAAAGATTAGAAAGAACATGAAACAGCCTGCCCCTGTCCTATTGTATTGATCGGGAAGTTTTGCTTGCATGAGAATATAAGTATTTCTCGCTTAATTTCAAGTATAGCCAATACAATATCAAGGGGGGCATATTTTTGACAAGCTTATAGACAACAAACTGAGAGATTCAGCCTTTGTACACATGGCGGAATCAATCTGAGGGGGGGCTCATCATTTCTACACTAGAATTCAAGATTCCTGGGATTTTAACAGAAAAACACACTGTAAACAATAAGATCATATGGGAACTTGGCATAGTTTTAAGTGTAGGCAAATCTGTCTGAGGGGGGTTCATCATTTCTACACTAGAATTCAGAATTCTTAAAATTAAGAGAATATCACACTTGAAGAATTGGGGCATAAGCCCCTCTTAGCATTGTTTTAAGTGTAGGCAAATCGGTTGTTCAATCAAATAACCTCTTCATTTCTACACTTATAAGTTGGGTTTATAATAGCACCAATCCCACTACTTATGTCAAATATATTTCTGAGTGATTAATAATTACAACGTGACATACCGACATATCTCAACAAATTCTTAAATTTCGAACACATAAAGCAACTTCTGTGACAACCACACTATTTTATTACAGAAACATAAGTCACTTTTGTGACAAAATAAAATTTCTTAGGGGCAAATAGTATTCTCAGAACTATCTACCAAAGTGTGTGCGATAATGTTTTTTGCTTTTCTTAAAGAGTTTCATACACTGAGATACAGATACGTTGTTATGTCATCCGATATGTATTGTGCTTTCATTTAAAGTAATATTTTGGTGGAGTGCAAAAATATAGTCCATTATCGTTTCCTTCTTTTCTTGGAAATAATTTCCCTTTTTCTGTCCTTTTTAGAGAAAAAAAAATTCCTTCAAAATCCGTTCTCTAGTGATGACTCTCTTCGTACCCTTTTGTACTTCTTGAATTCAGTGAAGTACTGTACGTGAGCTGCCATCTGTTGTCGGACAGACTAAGTTCTTGCTGAAATCAAACTGAAATAAAAATTAGAAAGTATTGAGATTTACATTTTTTTCTATCACAGGAGAAGTTCGGAATTGAAACCCCCCCCCACACACACACACACAGCACGGTAATACGTAGTGCTCGGGGTATGAAGCACAAATATATTATACAAATATTAAAACATTTTGGCTGTCCATGTGTTCGACCAAGAATTCCTCAAGAAATGACACCAGCTGTTGAATGAAAACAACTTTGTGCAAAATCACTTTTGCATACCGTGATTGAATTTGAACGATAGCACATTTCTGTATTGAGAAAAGTGAAGATGTAAACTGGACATTTCAATTCAATTTCTTCCGATATTTGGGGGGGGGGGCAAAGCTAAGCTAAGCATAAATACAGACTTTTCCATTTGCGGGTGGCGGGGGAAAGTTTTTTCAGTAGTAGGGACGCACTTGAGAAAAATCTTTCAAAAATTATAATTATAAATTATCTCTGAAAACACAAACATATATATCAGGATACATCAAACTTTACTAGCCGGACCAAAGTTAACTACATTTTGATTATATACCTAATTGTACAACATGAAATGTAACTTTTCCTTGTCACAAATTGAGAATTTCATTATCTTGTTCTCTTTATAACAGTCTACTTATTTCTACTATTTCTTTTAAAGTTTAATATCTTCACACATTTTCGCACACATACTCATGCGAGCTCGTATTTTCAAACGTTGGTTACATATTGTAAAAGTATATGGCAATGCAACGTCAAGCCACAGCAATGCGGTATTAAGTAGCACACGCATGTTAACAGGTATAAAATACTAATCCTGATTAAATAAAGCAGTGACATATTTCAAAACATAATTGTCTCAACTTCTAATTGAATTTTCTATCACAAGGTTTGATGTGCATATATCAGAAGAGAATTCTGCGTACTTTACCGCCTTTTAATATGCAAAGTTCCTGTGTACAAAAGTTTTATAATCATAAATAGAAGAAATAATTAAAGACCTAAAATGTTCTCACACAGAATCCTAAATTATTTTGAAATTTTCATCACACAAATAATATGTTGTTCCAAAATGAAACATTAAAAGTTATAAATTGAGCCCCTTATAGGATGGGCCCAAGCCAAGTTTGGGGAGGGTCGTCCCGACCGACCCCCTACTGTTCCGGCGCCCCTGCCTGTAATATTGTTTAGAAATTTCATTATCATAATTATACAACCAGAGACGCAAACTTAAAATAATTTGGGGCGGAGAGGAGGGGGGGGGGCAAGGTTGGAATCAACAATATTTTGTATATCTACAAATATATATTAGCTGTCCTTCTACGTGAATTTTTGGGAGCAGAGAGTGCCTTGACCCCTTTAACATTGGCGCCTATGTCTACAACAGTAAAAATTGTGCAAAATAAGTTTCAGTGTGGTATTTTGTTGTTTGAAAACAAAATTCCAGTTGGTGTTAAATTTCAGTAACTATCATTGAACATTTAATAGGCTACATTATCCAGCCAATCAAAAATGGACAGCATAATTCACTTTTGCTTGGCTGCATGGTTATAGGATACCAACACCAATAGAAGACCTGAACTGGAGAATCATTACTAAAAAGAAGTTTCGCTTTGAACTTTTGTCCAATCTTAATCCTTCCTGAAATATCCGAGTAATTACACGATTTCTAGATGCCCAATCAAGAAAAATCCAACTATAGGGTGCCCATACGTCCCGTTTTGACCGGGACTGTCCCGTTTCATAGGCGTGTCCTTGTCGTCCCGGCAATTGTATTAAAAGATCACTATTTGTCCCCGTTTTCTAAGAGTATAGGAGTTAGATTGAAAACCAAATCTAAATTTGAGAGTCGTTTAAAAAATGTTGATGGATTTTTTTTCAACTAGCGTCATGGCTATACCGTGGCTAAACAGTTCTACTATTTCAAGCACTTCATAACAGTAAAAATGTTTCCTTGTCGACGAGAATGTTCGGCAAACAGTTGCACCGCTTTGTGTGTGATCTTATATTTGTAGAGCAATGAATAGGCACAGCCAAGAAGCGTACGTATAGTTTCAATACAAACCTGCAACAAGAATTTAGATTTCTGCATCTTGAAAAAACAAAAGAGAAATCTCGCGTTTTGTGTCAGATATGTGGAGGAGTTTTATGAACTGTGGGTGAAGAATAAAGTTGTTCTCAAGAAGATTGCTTCTTCTGATAAATATTTCTGGCACTCCTTTACTTGAGCGTCGGGCTAGCATCATCAATGGCTGACCAGAAGAGACCAGAAACACTATTAAAATCATAACTATATTATAATAACACTGTTCTACAAATTTTCACTTTTTTTCTGTTACAAAAAGGAAAGTAGCTGTTTCTTACTTACCTCGACTCAGTTTCAAAACGAACGCACTGTATTAATCAATTTGATGATATTCACAAAAGGAGAAAATCTACTTCCACCATTGTTGCAATCTTTTTCAATTCTTTAAAACTAAAACATTTTAGCCAGCAGTAGCAAATTCTTACATTATTGCTTAATATTTCTGATTATAATTTGGATACACACCGTAAAGTTTATGAGTAGTCAGTTGTGGTGTAGCCTTTTCGTTTGAAAATACGAAACGGTATTCATTTCACGAAGAAGCTTAAGTTTATTAAATGTAATGAAACTATAGCTATTTGTTACAGGCGGGAAGGAATTGTATTGGGGAGGGTAAAAATCATTTTAGCAATAAAACAACAACATGCTCAACAATTGGTTGTGCAGACAAAAAATAAAGCTTGTAACAAACGGAGTTAAATTCAAATCAGAGAAGGGTAAATAAAACGTAGAACAGCTAAGGGAAAATATAAAGAAATTCGGAAAGAAGCGCGGAGAAGGCCGAGAGAATATGTGTTTGTGAAACTCAAACTTTATACCTGCCCACCATAATTTATCAATATTTGGCTCCTGTGCACCCGGTCAAAATTTTCTGGCGCCGCCCCTGGCCGTCACTGACTTGATTGTTTATAGCTACACATCGTATGTTTTTCATGTGTGAGGTGCCATAGTCCTACTTCGTAACAAATAACAGAATTAATGGGTTCACCTCGCTAGACATTAATTGCTTCTATTACCAATGACCTGAATGCGAATTGCCGGGGATTTCCCTCCCACAAGGATTTTTATCCCTGGCAGAAGAAAAAATTGTAATATTTGCCAGGGATGTTTTTATCCCCGCCAAAGAAAATGGTATTGAAAACATATTAAACCATTTCATAACTATGGAACAGTAAAACCATTCTGGAAAACAGTTAATTAACCTTTAAAACAATTGCAGCGTACTTTTCGTCTGAAGTTCTATTTTTAAATAGCTCATTGTTTATTTGTATATTGTCGTCGGGTGCAGAAGTTTAAAAAAAACTCTGTGCATTGTCTAATAAATTACGAAAACCTACCGCCATGGCAAGAAGAGTTGATTTCGTCAACTTTATTCGTTGGAGGTAGATCACACTTCCCGCCACATTGAGTTGAACGCGAAATAGATATTTGATCAAGTTTTCTCGATGTTAGCTACTAGTTCGCAAGTTTTAAACTAAGAAACCTCTGTGCGCGCGAGGAGACAAACGTACGACGTGTACCAAGAATCAAGTCAGTGGTTGATCGTAACCATACATTCTCAATTAACTCGGAAACGGTTCGTTAGGGATCCCATCTTTACTGATACTTTTTTGCTTCTGCTATCGTGTACTCTTCACCGTTTCAGTTTGCGATATCACTTCGGGTACACCCTATGCAAATATTCCTCACTATATTGATCTATTCAAGACCCAAAGACCCACGTTACACAAATGGATATACACCATCTGCTTTCTCCTATGAGATTATCGCCTTCATGATCTCTCAATTGGAACCAATTTACCACTGCTTTTACAGCCAGTTCACCTACAATGGGTAGACAACAAAGGATTTATGGATTTATTACAAGCTGTGAATTATTGCTGGTAAGGTTATGGACATTTTTTTGTAAAGAGAAGCGAACAAAATATCAAACTCAAGTAGTTACTGTCTTCTGTTATTCATGAGTCAGGGCACCATCCATCATTTCTACACATTTTATTGGTACGATTGAAACCCGCCCTGCCACCATGAAAGGAAATGGACAATATACCACGTGTTCCGTAGAGAGCGCCCAGCTATAATAGAAAATTTGCTTACTATTGATAACATCAAGGAGCCATTCCATATTGTACTTCACTGCAGCTATTGTTGTCTGCGAAGAAGATCTTGATTAACAATGGCTCGGAACACATTACAAGAAGACGATTATTTATGCAGCTAGAAATGTCAGATCGCACTGCATCCAAAGAAAGAAGTAACGATGTTTGAGCACTTGATCGGCCGCTTTGATCACAGCCAATTATAGCTTATTTTAAACGGCTGTTTGTAATGGGGGGAAGTGAAGGTGTAACCCTAGATTACCCGAGGAGGGCTGTCAGGCTCACCTCCTCTATGTTTTGAATTTTTCAGCTGTGAAAATTTTATAAAAAGTTGAAAATAAATTAGGGACTTCCCAAAACTTCTATATTTCCTTTGTTCATAGAAACACATGTATTGTTGTATAAATAGGAGGCAAAATGCACTTGGTGGGCCCCTCAGGCGCCATCTTTGAATGTGCGTCATTCAATACACCTATGCCAGTGTTAATGTACAAATGGTTGATAATGATGGTATTTTTGTAATTATTACAATTAATAAACAACTGCATCTCCATAATCAAAATAGTATTTATGTCCTCCCTGATGGCACAGTGCTAACGTCGCCTCGTAATGAAGGGGTCCCAGGTTCGATACCCGGTGGAGGCACATAGTGGTCCGGATTCCACTTCAAAACAGTAGGTCCAGTCCGGATTAACCTTACTGTGCATAAAGTGGACTTAAAGCACCGACTCAATCAATCAAATATAACACTAATCATTATTTTTTGTGAGTTTTAGTGAATTATAAAATATGTGTGTGATAGGTACTTATGCAATAATTAGTTATTATTTTCTATTAATGATGGCAATTATAATTAATAAATGGTACCAGTTTCATAGATCGGAGACACATTAAAATCGGATATTTTGTGTTTCGCATGGTTCGTACTTGCTAATTGTGTATTGCGGAAAATAGTTCAAGGTGCCATTATGCATTTTACACGAAAGAAACATTTTTCACATAAAGAGACTCCTTTTTTCGCTTCCATAACACAGAATATACCGGGCAAATCTTGACTACCGTAGTGGTCATGCAGTGTTTCCAACATCCTTCAAAAAATACCTACTATCGTATTCGTCACTTGTGCAAATTGTACGTTATGAACGGGTAGCTGACGGATAGCCCGGGTAGCTGACGAATAGCCTCACGAACCATACACGGATAGCCCCACAAACCATTCACGGATAGCCCCACGAACGATTATGCACGGTAGCTGACCGATAGCCCCACGAACCATTTCCGATAAGGTTAGGTTATGTTTAGTTACGTTAGGCAAGCATAGTAAAAAAAAATGGTTTGAAATACTGGGACTTACACCATCAAATGTACGCAGCATTCAGTTGTCGTAGGGCAAGCAAATGAAAGCAATGGCAATTGTGTGTCGGTGAGATAATTCTCTTGAAAAATACATGATTTCCCAGTCAAATATATTCCACGATGAAAGAAAATACCTCGACGAACGTTGTAAACCTTGGAGAAACTCATTTCCGTAAGTAGTTTCTTGTGTAAAATTGAAGAAATTTGTCTCCGATGTATGGAACTGTTAGCTTAATAAATAACTGCACACATATAATCAACATAGGAAGCAAGATATCAAAACGGTATCTTGAATTTTGGTGATGAAAGAAACTGTGGGCCTGTTTGCCCCTCCTCAGGTAAGTAAGTTTATCGTACGACACGGGTAAGCTAGGGTTACGATAGAAGGGAAGTTTTATTTATACATCTGTGCGCATAGAGGTCGGTGATTATGGTGAAAATGCTGTTTCTCCAAAGTTTTTTTTTTTCGCAGGGACAATGATAAATTGTCGCAGGCCATATTGCATTTTATTTGTACTAAATACAGAGATAGTCTGAAAGAAACTGTTTTAAAGTTTTTCATAAACAATTTTAATATTATGGCTGAAATATGTACATGGTTGGAAGAGTATGTCCTGAAGTATACATGGTTAAGTTACAAATATTCAGTATGGCCCTTTTGTAACACGACAGATATCAATGCGATAGTCCACTTCTCCCAAAACACGTTTCAGCATGTATACGTCAACAGTCGCAGCAGCTGTTGTGATGCGTTGTTTAGGATCGTCCACACTTGTAGGAAGGGGAGGAACAAAAACCAAGTTCTTGATGGATCCCCACAAGGTAGTAGTCACACGGAGTTAAACCACAAACACACAGAAAGCCTCTTCTACCTGGCTAGCCGCCATATTGCTCGACTGGCGTCAAGGGTGCTCACGTGACGCTGACGTCACGAAAACAAACAAAAAGTGGAGATCGTAAATTTGAAGACTTTCTCTATGATACAGTATTAAATGGTTCCTGATAAAACAAATAATTTTCGTTTTATAATGTGTTTAATCTGCATATTCCTATTAGGCTCACCCTGTATAATGCCCGAAAATAAGCAGTCATTACAGTACGCAGGATTTGTTCCTGTAGAGGGATTGAATTGTAGAAGTGGATATTACAGTGCTGCGTTGTAAGGGAGGCGGGAAACAGAATAATATATATCTTAATTAGCATTCTTAGCCCTTGTTTTGAAAGCTTTTGAAACACAGAAAAATTGTAATCGGGTTCACTTTAAGCGTGTTTGTATTTATCACTTTGGTTTTTTCCAAGTTCTTTACTGCCTTCTTTTGAAAATGTTCTTTCTCTCAAAATTCCCGAAGGGGCTGTAGCCCCATCAGCTCCCCTATGCATAAGCCAGTGAACATACAAGTTTTAGGGGGTAACATAAAAGCCATGACGAACCTGATGTAATTTGGGTGACCCACCTTCAAGTACATTTTCGAAAAATGGCAGCATTGGAAATTGAATATTTATCCACAGTTACATTACCATATTTCCCAATGGTTACTTATCGAGCCTGAGGCTCTGTCCGAAAGGTCCAAAAAGCAGTCTTGAAGTACAGGCTTGTCGGAAGTGACGTCACCTAGTGCAGTTCGAAAGCGCCAATGGGGCTGTTCATTGCCAAACTTTTCCTGTGGCGGCGCCACCGCTGTTGTGTCACTAAATAATTTCGTTCTTCATTTGGTCGCTCTAAGCTTTACATTGGAGCGGCAAACGTTATTTTCAACAAAGGTAAGAATTTCCCGTGTAAATCGATAATGATAGTAAATCTTTAAGATTATGCAGCAAGTTATAAGTTTACCAAAATTATATTCTTCTGAACCTAAGAATTAATACATTAATGTGCAACGCTAGGCTAGCTCGAGCGGGCTAAATATAGTATGTTTATGCACAAAGAGCACTAACTGAAAGTCATTTGGGTCGTCCCTAGTTGCTACGGGTCGATAATACAAAATTCAAATTTTTACACAACGTTTTCTGGTTTTTTTTTCTTGTTGCGCGTATGTGTAATTCAACGGCGGGAGTTGGAACCGGAAATACCACGAGGAACTCCCAAAATTATAAAGAAAAAATGTATTAAATGCTTAAACGCATGATATTTATTATTATACACTATGACACTATGCCCTATCCAATATCTTAATATTAACGCATGTTTTCATTGTATTAAGCAGACATTTCTCCTCGTATTTTCGTTATTTTTTTTGGTAACAACAATTTTGAAATTATAATTTATGTAAATAAGAAAGACATAGAGGCTGAGAGACATGAAACAAAAGAGAAAATATTTTTTGTAATAACTATTCTTCTCGATAAATGTGTATATATAAACAGAGGACCATATTTACTAGCCATGCGGAAAAGATAATGTAAAAAAAAGAGTGTTATTAATAACAACTATAAAAATAAAAGTACAGTCGCGCCGAATTATTATGTATTATTCCTTACCGGATTCACAACAATAAAGCATTTAAATTGTGAAAATTGCAAGTGACGTAGACAAGTGCTGTGCTGTGACTTTTAAGTTCCGTTGTATTTTCTGTTGTTGACGATCGTCTTTTCAAATATCGCACAGTTACAGCACTGATTATTCGATTATCATATTCAGACATAATTTCTGTGCTTAAGATGAAATTGAAATTGCAATTTAATGTAATAGCAGCACGTTCAGCATTAAATGGGAGAACAATTGCCTATCAAAAGCGTGGGGACACAACAGGGGTGCTGCCACCTACAATAGTTTGCTTTGACCAGGCCCATTAAATGAGCAAACGAAACCACGCGTGCGGAGCACTCGAGGTGGCAGGCTTCAATACTTGACTTCTGCACTTGATGTTCATTTGTTTGAAATCATGAAGGTTGAAGTCAGCTAGACGTTGGTTGTAGTTCTTCTAATGTGTGAAAATATAAGCATAAGAACTGTTTAAAATGGTACATGATTTCTATAGTGAAAAGCAAGTGTTCACAACACGGAAAAAAACAATGTGTTCTTAGGTTTATCTACTGATCGTATTTGGCGCTGCAGTCGAAGTGCAATTCGAAAGACTTCTTTCTTTCTTCAATCCAATGTGTTACGTTCCTGATAACTCTTCTTACCCTTTACTCCAGTAGCAGTGTACATCAAGACTCTTAATGGTCTTCAATGAAACTCATCTCAAAGTAGGTTTAAGAAGGGTCCAATCAAGTTTGTATAGTTTATCGAAAAAACGTTTATTATTTCACTGGATACTTACAACGAGGTAACCCGTAAACCGGAACTTTGAGTATCGTTTCTCGTACATAAAAATATACTAATTGGAAAGATCAACACTAAGGTGGCCCAAATCTAGGCTTTACAGAAGAGCGGTTTAAACCTATTTCACTTCTTCCTAGGTTGGAACCATAGGCATAACTTGGAGGGGCAAGGGGGCCACTTGCCCCCCAAAATTTTGAGGTTTATTGAAATGTACAAGTTATTGGTACTTCTGTTAACCTTCTGAGACTTGAAGAGAAAAGTATTAAAGAGTAATTCTTGTGATTTTGCACATGTAACAGTTATTTTACAAATTATCCTGAACGATTTTTTATGGAATCGAAGAATTTTCGATTCTGCCACCCCCCGCAAGTTAAGTCCCAAGTTTGATTCTGCCCCCCCAAAGTTAGGAACCAAGTTTGATTCTATCCCCGAAAGTTAGGCACGAAGCTCGATTTTGCCCCCCCCCCCCAAGTTAGGTCCCAAGTTACGCCCATGGTTGGAACCGTTCCTAATTGTCCAGTCTAGGGTTTACAGAAGAGCGGCGTAAACCTATTTTACTTCTTCCTAGTCTGAAACTGACCCCAAGGATTATGTATATGAGGATAACCACGGCCATCTTTAATAGAGGCTGGAGCCTTCAAGTTGGCAACCCTGTAAACCGTGATATCAGCGGGCCGATGTTTCTCGTAAGAAACATTAGAGAATGAACGTCCAAAAGTAAAAAAAGTAATAATTTTATGTAGCCTATTCATCCCGTAATAACTCCATTCGCTCAAATTGTATTCGCTAGTGTATTGAACGTTATTGTGGCCGCGGTGGCTCAGTCGGTAACGCGTCTGACTACCATGCTCAAGGTCCCGGGTCAGGGGTCAGGCGGTCAGGGGCGTGATGCTGATCACATCACCCCCAATCACGACCGGATCAAGAAAGTGTGGGGCGTTACCCCCACACCCCCTATACGCCTTCATGGCGTGGTGCCATGCACAGGGGAGAACTTTACTTTTATTGAACGTTATTTTTCCTAAGTAAAGCAATATGTTATCAAGTTGTTAAAAATATACATTACATGTTTTGAGCAGCATATCAGCATTCCACGGAGCATTCCGTACGTTTCACATGTGGGGAATCATCGAATATGATAAATATCCCATATTGATGTCATTAATATTCTTAATTATCATGTGCAAAATAAATTAGCAACGTTGAAGAGCTATAACAATGACATAGAGACTTAAAACATGTTTACGCAAAAAGCAAATTCCACGCTGACGCTGAGAAAAGTTATGTGCATGAGACACCACACGCTAAGCTTTTACTTGTATTAAGTACAAGGATTAAACAACAACACTCAAACAAGAATTCGGGAAACAATACAAACCTCTAAGAGCATAAACTTGCCTAACGTAACAAAAACTGTAGAACACAAAATCACTAATTCCTTCACTGTAACGTATCTCCGCAAGAGGAAAAACAACGGAAATGTAACACGTTCACCTTCTAATTTCTAAACTATGCAAAATTATCCACTTTCTGGGACTAGATAGTCAACAGCAGTCGCCATTATTTTAGCCTTGTATAGTGTCTCTCAAAAGTTTTAGGACAGCGAAATTTTAAACTAGGCAACCCAATTTACACAAGGCGTTGGTGTGTTGCGTGTACAGTTAGGCTCAGTTTCAGGGTTGCCACATGCACAATAGATACTTATGAAATACGCGAAAGAAAAAAATCTAAGTATTATTGTATAAAACTAGAAAAAAATATCAGTATTACATTTGTTGCAAATGAGAAATCAATGCATCAAATCCATTTTCTTTCTGAAAGAAATAAAATGGATTTTATAGTACTTCATTGCTGATGGCCTACACAAAGAAAAGAGGAGAGAGGAAATGGAAGAGGACAAAGAGAGGAGAAGAGAGAAAGGGGAAGAGGAAAAGTAAAGCAGGGAACAAAATAGAGGACAGTGGATAGGAGAAGTAATGTAGAGAGATGAGGACAATCGAGCAAGAGGAGATACGAGGAGAAAAACGAGATAAGAGGAGTTTCGAGAGGAGAGGAGGAAACGAGAAGAGGGGAGTGGAGAGTAGAGTAAAAGAGAGAACATGAGATGAACGAAAAGAAGAGGAGAAGAGTGCAGTGGGGTCGGAAATCGAAGACAGGAGAGGAGATAAGAGGAGTGGAGAAGAGTTAGATGGAGACAAGATCCGAGAAAAGTAGGGAAGGCGATATGAGATAAAACCAGAGGAGAAGGAGAGGAAAGAAGAAGGAGAACGAGAACATAAGAACAGAAGAGACTGAAAACGACAGGAGAGAAGAGGTAGTTGCAGAAAATATCGTCTCAGCGTCAAGAATTGATGCATTGATCAAATTATCGACATGAAACATTCAATAACATTTTGAAATGTATTGGAAAATGTATTAGATCCGTGCAAAATACCTTTTGGCTGAGTACAGATCAAGAAAAAATCTTCCACGTAAGATCTTTGATTTTACCTGCGATTATATCACTAAAAGCATGAATGTAATTTTAATATTTATAAGAATTATCCAATTCTTCTCGGTTCGTAGAAATACAGATTTTGTAATTTAATATTTCCCCTCCCCCCATCGTTAATTCCAAACTGAATTATTCCGTTTCACACGGTGTGGACAATGAACACAGGAGATAGATATGTCTAAAACTTACGAAAATTTTCTGCCACCGGAGTCGATTTCCGACTCCACTACACTCTTCTCCTCTTCTTTTCGTTCCTCTCCCTTTCTCTCTTTTACTCTACTCTCTACTCCTCTCTTCTCTTCGCCCCCTCCCCTCCTTTCCTCTCGATTTCCTCCTATATTCTCTTCTTTGCTCCATTTTCCTCATCTCTTCTCGAATATTTCTCCTATCTTCTCACTACTTCTCCTCTCCTCGTCTATCCTCTCTTTCTTTTCCTCTACTTTTCCTGTTCTCCTTTCGTTTTCTCTTTCTCCTCTCCTTTGTAACCTATCGTATTATCTCGCCTCTTTTTCTTTCTGTAGACTTATCAACGATGAAATACTAGAAAACCTATTTTTTTTCTTTCAGAAAGAATTTTGTCATTTGCGATATAATAGTGATATTTTTATAGTTTTATACAATAATACTTGTTTCTATTTCTTTCTCGTATTTCATAAATATCTATTGTGCATGTGGCAACCCTGAAATTGAGCCTAACTCTACACGCAACCCACCAACGCCTTGTGTAAATTGGGTTGCCTAGTTTAAAATGTCGTTGTCCTAAAACTTTTGAGAGACACTGTACGTACAGTCACGGACACTTCTGGGTTGTAACGACCCTATTGAAGAAGCACTGAAGCAAGCCATCCATGCCTGACCACCAAGCGCCTTGTGAGTAGACAACCCAACCATCATTGCAATTCTGCGGCTTGTATACAAATCACGGGTATACTTCTCTGTAAATTGAGTAGTGATGCCAAAGAGAAATACGAGATGAAGATTGTCGATCGTAATGTCTCGTGTTCTCGACATGGAATAATACTCGGTCCACGTTACGTTCCATTATTTAATGTTGTTTGGGAACGAACGTGACGGACTGGGTTTATATTTTCACTCCTTGCATTACAGTAAATTCCATATTTTACAATTATATTAATGCTTAGAACGAAAATAATACCCAGAACAACATCGAACACACGTGCACACCACTCTTCTCACACACATGCACGTGAAAATAAACACACAAAGCTAAGTTTTAACTTTCAAGTGAATGTCCAAATAACAGTAAATGGAGAAGCACGATGTGCGAAACACGATACTTTTCACAGAGAGAATGCGTCTATTTTTGACATACGTGGTTTCTATTAATAGACAATGAAACAATTATGAGAGAAATTAAGATGAATTTTCGTCTTCAGGTGCTGAGGAAGAAACAGACTGACTGAAAAAGAGAAAACGTGGTATTATGGATAGTGTGTTGGTTAGCGTACAGAGCTTTCATCAGTGAGATCTAGGTTCGATCCCCACTAAGGACAACTTTTTTTTATTCTTTTCTATTAGTGAAGAAGTATGTAATATTGTTTTCTAGGCATTGACGAAAGGATACACATCTAATTTGTCTTTTAATCTTCAACCTTCTAATAGGTTCTCTATCACAAGGGGATATAGAGATTCTCTATCTAGGCGAAGGATATCTTCTCAATGGTTCCGTAGCTACGATTCTCCAGTCCCTTCCACCCACTTGTCTTATTTATTTACTTTATTCATATCAACTCACGAAATACCATGAATCTAGCGAAAACACACAGATATAGTTAGATATAGTTAGAACAAGAAACACACCTCGCCTCGAAGGTTCCAGACTCGAGATCTGTTTTTGTTGCGAGGGTGATTATTCCTGCGTGTCTATTTATCATCTTCGTCTAAAAAGCATTCCTGACTATTCCCGTGATTAACCTAGGGAGAGACCATAGCGACTCAAATAACAAAGTACAGAAAATGCAAGACACATCTGCCTAGGCCTGTTATACCTTGGGGATTAGCAATCTGAAAATAAACTTGCGTTTCAGTCGACTACTTGCGAAAGAGTTTCGTGTTGTCTCGTTTGGAGTGTTGGTTATCGTGTCGGACTAGCATGCGGGCAACCGGAGTTCGAGCCCAACGTAAGGAAAGTATTTTTTGGTCCAATTTCATCCAACATATTCTTTTAAAACTGAGGTTTCTTCAAAACCTCTTGAATTGCATGCCACTTCGTATGTTGGTAATTTGAAAGCAGCAAAGATGAAAATTTGTTGTTCCGAAGTGACGATACATTGGTGTATGTGTTGAAAATACAGTTATTTTTTAGCGAAAAGCTTGCAGCCACGTGATCATTGAGATCGCTTCCTAGTTGTCAGTGCTGATATGGCCTGATCACCTAAAGCATTATCTCAACTTGATTTTACAAAGAATTTTAATATTAACACCCATGGTTCAAAAGGTGGTATAGGAGCAGTGCTGTGGCAGGATCCAGAGGAAGGTTGTGGTGATGAACCAAAAGCGATCCAATATGCTAGCAGAGTACTTCGAGGTAATGAACTATCGTATAGCATTCATGAAATGGAATGTTTAGCAATCCTTTTTGAATTTGAAAAGGTCTTTATTTATGTAGCAGACTCAAGGTAAATCTATACACTGATCATCAATCGTTATCATGGTTGGAGTCCAATAAAACATTAAACTCTCGTTTAAATAGATGGTCATTAAAACTTCAAAGTTTCTACTTCAATATTCATCACGTGTCTGGAACATTAAATCAAGCAGCTGATACTTTAAGCAGATATCCAGAACATTCTTTTGTTCCTGATTTGTATATTAACAACATAAATTTAGGCTTGGAAGATGAGGATACAGTCGAATTTTGGAAGAGGAGTCAAAGGTTAGATAATTATTGTAATAATCTTATTAGGAAGTTGAAGGAAGGAAAAACATCAAAATGTACTAAAGGATATTTTATTTTTGAAACATTCTCATGACGATTCTTGGAAATTAATTGTTCGGTTTTCATTAGTATCAAAGATATTGCATGAATTACACGATAAACAAGGTCATTTAGAATATTTCAAGATCTACAGAAAATGTAAATCATTATATTATTGGCCAAAAATGAAACAAACAAAACAAGGCAATACATTAACAACTGTGTGACTTGTGCTAGAAATAAACAAGCAGTAATGAAGATAAACAAGGAAGAATTGCACATTTATTCCATGAACCCACATAACATGTTGTCGATAGATCTTATTGGACCATTACCAAGATCTCAAGATTACCAAGATACTTACATAGTTTCGATAGTCGACATCATGTCAAAATTTGTAATGGCTTATCCACTCAGAAAAGCAAATGCTAAGGAAATTATAAATAAGTTAAAGTTACAGTATTTTTATCACTATCCTATTTGCAAGGCTATATTATCAGACAATGGATCGCAATTCAGATCTCAAGAGTGGAATTTATATATGCAAGAAAATAACATTAGACATATAAGAACTTCTGTTTATTCACCATTTACAAACCGAATAGAAAGGTACAATAAAGAAATAATTAGATTATTAAGACTGTATGTGAACAGTAACCATCAACATTGGTGTAAATATCTATCTGAAGTAATAGGATTTTTAAGTCACTTAATTTCAGAGGTAACAGGATATACACCAAGTGAATTATTTTTACATAGCGAAGTAAGGGATGCCATTTTGGATAAAAATAATT
Source organism: Lepisma saccharinum (assembly GCF_977018435.1). NCBI lineage: Eukaryota > Metazoa > Arthropoda > Insecta > Zygentoma > Lepismatidae > Lepisma > Lepisma saccharinum. Next base: position 48,075,966 of record NC_139246.1, read on the forward strand.
GCCCTGAAGATTTGCGGAACGTTACGTGCAAGAATAAATGTTTAATGGCTAAAGCTAGAATGCGCCAAAGGTATAAATCAAAATCGATCTATGGCTTAGTCCGTATATTGTTAACAATGTTAAAAATAAGGAAAGAAGATATTAAGCAGACAATATTTATCAAACGTTAAGAAGTTCAACTGCAATATTGACAAAAGAAAGGAGCTCTTGAGCTTAAATTGAAGTGTGTTCATACAAGATTGTTCTTGATTTATTTTAAATGTAAAAATGATATGTTATTTCAGTAGAAATGATAAATGTAATTAGTTATGAATTAATGGAAATGAATTATTTGTTTGAATTTGTTTTTTTAAAAATATGTATTTAGTTCACATTGTAAGATAGGACTGAACAATGTTACGTTGTGTTATGATTTGAAGAAGTTAACGTTTAACTGAAAGCAATGTTGGTGCAGTATTTCAATATTTGTATTTTGTCGGCTTCACTATACTTTAATATTATTTGTGAATTGTTACTTGTAATTATTCAACGGAAGAACATTATGAAGAAAAGTTGTAAAGTTTTCAACTTTTAAATTTTTACCTGAAGGAGGGGGAATTTATTGTGACTGTCCAATATTGATATTCACAATTATTATGAACTTATTGTAAAAAAATTAAGGTGTTTACAACACTGATGCATATTTCATTTGTTTAAAAAGTTGTTGATAAAATTTGAACATCTAAGACAAGGTACCTTTATTAGGTATGCCATTCCCGAGGTTTCTAGATTTTTTCCCATGATTCTGTGCGCACTGTGACGTCATTAAGAGGACAGAATGGAACTTACTTCGTTAGCGTATACGGAAGCTTGAGATAAATGGGTCGATTATTTACTTATACACACCTTTTCTTGAATGCCGGTAGAATGAGAACAAATTATCCTGCTTGTGTTCTTGCCACGTGCAATAATAATAGAAGAAACTCGCCTGGAATAAAGTGATAATCGCTTCCAAAAAAAACAAGTTGCTGCAGCAGGATTGATTCAATTTGTTCCTCCAAATTTCGGACTTATTCAGTGGTGCAACCACAGGGGGGGGAGTGCGCAGGGGGCATTGCTCCCCAACCTTCGACGGAAGTCAATTCTAGGAGAGGCAAACATTAATGGCCAAAGGCACCTGCAGGGGGCACAGAGGAGCAATTGCCCCCTTCTATTTCAAATTTTATACAAATAAAAAAAAAATTCGTAAAATTTTCTTGCTCGCTTCGCTTGCAGATTCTGCTTTTCTCAGTCTCGTCAAGTTCAGAGCCGTAGCTAAGGGGCGGCGGGAGTCGGCCATGGGCGCCAAATAATCTAAATTAAAAAAAAAAGTTGTGAAAGAGAGAATGCCTTGGCGCCATGTGATATTATTTGTTCCCTATTAATTCAATATTGTTTTAAATTGCAAAAATTGGATCTAAAAATTTTCTTTCTCGCTTCGCTCGCAATATAATTGTTTTCTGTAATGTGATGTATTTAAATAATATGTTTTGTATATATGTAATGAATAAACTTTGAATACGTACATAATTTAGTGTTAGCATCTTGCATATGTATTTTCTTATTTTATGTCGCTCCATGTAAAACATATGAACGTTACACATGTTATATGTAGCTACTTCCCTTTTGCGTAATTTATGAGAATAATAACGTCTTTGATACTACTACTACTACCACTAGTAATAATAATATCATTATTAATGTTATTATTATTACTATTTTTATTATTGGTACGTTTATCCTGGTACTTGCCCCCTCCAGACAAAAATTCGTGGTTGCGCCTTACTTTCACACTCGCCTTCCGTATCATCACGTATGCAACTTTCAAAAACCTTTACACAATCGGAACTCTGTTTCTAAGTATTGCTTCATTGAATATTGAGAGCAAGATAAAATTTATTAGATTTGAAGTTGAAACATCGCCCGAGAAAATAATACTTTGAACATCTCGTAAGTAGCCAACACAAATTAACAATTGCACTGTGTTACTTTACTTTATGTGCGTTTGTTGAGAAATTGTGCTGAAAATATAATGTGCGACTTACAGGACAGACGTTTCTCCCCTGCACATCCTTTCAATCTTCTCGTCAATCAATGAGAACTGCTGTCATGTAAATAATGCCCAAAGAAGCTATTCAATGTAAAGCATACTTATCAAAGCAAGGAAAATTTTATCAATAATTTTTGTATTATCAATATAATATGTTGTATACACGTCTATTATACAAGGTGATCCAAAAAGGCCGCCCCTTTTCAATTGGTGAGCATAACTTTATTTAGGCGAATAATTGCAAGCTACAAGGACAGACGTGTTGCACAGACATGGGAGTTTGATACAAGATATGTCTATCAGGTTGTGAATGTCACATCACATCACGTCTCACTTAAGTTTTGAATATAACATCACTCAGGTGAGCACCACCGTTGTTGGAGCACTCATGAAGCCGAGCCACGAAGCTACGCCGCAATGTATTCTCCAGCATAGCAACCGGAATAGCAGCGATTTCACGGCGGATGTTCGCCTCCAGTTCCTGGATCGTTCCTGGACGGGTTTCGTAGACCCGGGACTTCAGGTATCCCCACAATAAAAAATCAGCTGCCGTCAGATCCGGCGAACGTGCCGGCCAAGCCACGTCGCCATATCGGGAGATGAGGTGGCCGGGAAAAAGGTCGCACAATTTGGCAATGGACACACGGGCTGTGTGTGCCGTTGCACCGTCCTGTTGGAACCACGTGATCAGAGGAAGGCGTTGGAGTGCCGGCACGAGAAAGTCTTGGAGCATGGTCACATAACGTTCTGAATTGACAGTACACGTGGCACCAGTGGCATCGCGAAAGAAGTATTGTCCGATGATTCCTGATGTACTGATCCCACACCACACAGTTAACTTGGGACTGTGCAACTCACGCTGATGCAATCGCCGCGGGTTTTCTGTACCCCAGAAACGGCAATTCTGTTTGTTGACCGACCCCGATAGCAAAAAGTGTGCCTCGTCAGACATCAGAAGGTTGTCGACAATGCGTGCATCTTGTGCCCACATGTCGAGAAACGTGTCACAAAACTGAACACGTGCCACTTTGTCGGCTGCGGTCATTGCTTGCACTACTTGCACCTTATACGCTCGTGTATGTAAATGCAAGTGTAAAATGCGATGTAAACTGCCATACGTCATATGCAATGCTTGCGATCTGCGGCGCACTGATCTTCGTGGACTTCTTTGGATGTCTTCCCGCACACGGTTGATGTGTTCCTGTGTCCTTACAGCTCGGGGTCGTCCAGGGGACGACCTGTGTCGTACTGAACCCTCCTCGTGACATTTCGCTACCCAGCGCCGTATGGTGTGTTTGTCCGGTGCGTCTCTACGCTGGCCTAGTCGGCAGAAAGCTCGTTGGGTTGCAACAATGGACTTGCTTTTTATAAACAGCTCTACCGCGCGAACACGGTCTTGCACATTCCACTTGTCCATCGCAACTGATTCTCCCACTATTCGTGAATACGCTTCACTGCCGCCAGCGCGCGCCGGCCAGTGTTGGCTTTGCAGTAGCCAACTGAAAAGGGGCGGCATTTTTGGATCACCTTTATTACAATTAAAAGATATCGTACTATTTTGCTGGCTAAAATTTATTTTATATGTGCTTTAAAAAGCCTCGTTGGTTCAGTAGGTAAATAATCTGACTGTCATGCTGAAGACGAGGATTCTGTTCCCTGGGTGGTTGGTCTCGAGGGGGGTTTTCTCAGCAACGTCCTTGCATGAAAACTGCTTTGAGGTTCACCAGGGGTCTAAAAAAAATAGTATTTTGGGGGCTGGAACGTGATGATAACACCACCTTCATAAATGGCCGGGATTGTGAATCATAATCCATATATTCATTCATGGCATGTTACAACGCGCAGAAGGTACTTTTGCTTTTAAAACTTAGTGCATATTTAGTCGCACACCGTGCCCCTTTGGTCTAAGACGTCATGCTTTGGGCTCTGGCTACGGAACGCGCAGGTTCGAGTCTCCCAGGGGAAGCGTAACAACTTTCCTTCTGAGTTTTCGGACTGTGTATGGGACCGGTGACCACCCACCATTGTGAGGAAATTGGAGAGCTACGAATGAGTAGCGTAATCCGGTCTTGGAAACTTACAAAAATGACTGGGGGGTCGTCGTGCTGACCACACGTCACCTCGTAACAGGTTGGATGATCTCCCGCCTCTGCAGGTGGAAGTGAGGCCGGCAGTCAGTAGGTAGGCCTTAGCTCTGTATTAGTACATATTTGAATACATGTCGCGATAATACTGACACGTTACGAAATTTGTTTGACTCAACTCAAACATGCTGCAGAAACTCTTTCCATGTAGATTTAATAGCCGGCATGCATGGCAGAGTGGTTAGCACATCGCGCTAAGACACCAAGGGTCCCAGGTTCGAATCCCGGCCTGAGTATGGATGTTTGTGAGTGTCCATTCATCAATTTCATCATCATGACTCATCCCTATCTTCGCAATTAGCCAAAAGTTGCAGAAAAGTGAAGTAAAATAAACCAAATTAAAAAAAAACTAGATTTAATATTTCATATTTGTGTTGCTTCATTGAATTGGTGTTTTAAGTCCGCTTTTTGCACAGAAAGGCTAATTGGGACTGGTCCTACAGTTTAAAGTGGGATCCGAACCACTATACACCTAAACATACACAAACGGATGATCTTCCTGCTTTCTTGGTTTCTTGCCTCGGAAAGAGGCAATAATTCAACCAGTGACAGCTAAGAGACCTTTGCCGACGAGGGGACGGAACCCAGCTGTGCAGAGGATTCAAACACCCGCGCGAACTAGCCCTCTCCGTCAGCCTGGGGCAATTTTGCAACAGAGGCATCTAGTGGCCAAGTGGCGAACCGCTTGCGATTTCAGAACATGCTGGCCGCCATACCTTTCGCCGTTGATAATATATGAGTTTTTAAACAATCATTTTTGGCTGTGCAAGTGTCTTTTGAAAGAAAAGCCCATTCTAGATTGGTCATAAAAGAATTGAGCATTACGTTAGTATGCATCATAATGGCCATTTTCGTTTGTGCTACCCGCAAACCGCAAAACTATTCTGTGCTTATTTACGTATTTTCTTATGGGAAATTGGAAAAAAAATAATGCAATTTGTGCACATTTATCAAATTGAAATTGCATAAATGTGTCATGTACTCAAAGTTTTATAAAGGAAGTTTACATCTACTTCGTGTTTTCCGGATTTTTGTCCTAAAATGTTATATTAAAAAAAAAACACAAAAAAACGTTAAATTTAAGCGCTTTTCACAGCGACCTTCGCCAAACTCCACCGCCCTCTTAATATTGCCAGTAGTTCGACTCCTTCTCTTATTCAAGAACGTTCCCTCTCGCGCTTCCAGAGATTAAAAAATTGCAATGAATCGCCCTACGTGTGGCGCCCTACATTTGCAGCTTCCAAATGCTGACAAGTCTTTACATAGCGCTGCGAGAATAACGAAAGCGCAAGAAAAGTTTTAATGCAATATTATCAACAACAGGGTTATAGAACATTCTCCGTGTTGCCTTGGTAAGAATTTCTCTCCTTATATTATCGGCACACTATTCAAGAAAACAAAAACCTAATTTTATGTAGTTTAAACTGAAAAAAATTAAGGGGGGACTCCAGCCCCTTGATCCCACCTTGGATACGCGCTATTAACAATAACAGGGTTATAGAACATTCTGTGTCTTGCCTCGATAATTATTTCTCTCAAATTATCATCACATTATTCAAGAAGCCATGAACCTAATTTTATGTAGCGTAAACTGAAAAAATCCTGAAGGGGGTGCTGGAGCCCACTGATTCCCACCTTGGATACGTGCTTGACTCGATAATTATTTCTCTTCTTAAATTATCGTCACATTATTTTATTTCACACTACAAGAAACCAAAAACCTCATTTTATCTATTGTAAACCGCAAACTTTCGTGGACTCGAGCCCCTTAAGCTCCCCCTTGGATACGTGGCTGCTGCGAGTATCCCTTCATCAATTTAAACTAATCATCACTCATCCTGTTTCTTGCGATTAGCCAAAAGTGGAAGAAGACACTAAACAACAAAAACAAATTTATCCTCATCGTGGCGATCAACTAGAGAATCTGAAATGTAGCGTAAAAATATTAGAGGGAAATTTCAGGACATTCAGTAAAAAATCATATCAGAATATTCCCGGACAAGAACTTTCCTTAGGATTAAAAATTAAAATAAATTCAATGGGTTAGCTGGAAAGAAAAGCCGGCAGTGGACTACAGCCTACAGGGACAAGATATCACGCATAATAATGTCTGAAAAATAAACTATGCATTGTTTCGGAATAAGTGGATTCTTCTATCACGTATTTCATCTGTTGTGTCAAATTAAATTAACAGCTTTGATGTATAATATCAAAAGATGCAAGAAAACCCAGCTTTTCATGGGCCATCTGCTACATTCTACGCATAGCTTTCTTCCGTTCGTGTCCGCTTGGTGACGTCACAAGCTCTAGCCAATAACGTGCAAGTCGCGGAGTGGCCCCCTCTGCATCTAAGAAATGGCTGTGAATACTATCTATCATTGTGATTGTACAATCGTGTTTAATATATATATATATATATATATATATATATATATATATATATATATATTCGAAATTATGATGGGTCTACACTTTTATTTGTGCAATCCGTGAACTTAACAACTAAAAGGTAATTTGAGATTAGGGATAGGTCGAGTCTCAACTCCATTACCAGTTGCAGATCGCCACACCTCTAGGTAGGATTGTGGGAGTGAGACTGGCAGTCGGGAGATAGGCCATAGCCTTTCGAGGGCTGTCGAGCCATGGATTATTGTTATTATTATTATGGTCATTATCCAGTACTACGAAGAAAATGTTTTACAAAATTGAAAAACTTTTTTTTTTTGGTGGATTTAAAAAGAAATCTGAAAATTTAGAATTGTATTTAAAACCTTTCTATACTTGCACTCTATTTAAATTTCATCACAACTATTTTTTCACTTGATTGTCTAAGTCTATTCATTTCGCTTGTCTGCCAATTTTGGCTAATCGCGAAAATGAGTGGTGATAAGATGAAAGAGATGAAGTGACAATCACCAACATATATGGACACACAACAAAGTCCCAAAGAGGATTATACTGACGATGGGTCCAGACACCAGAGCCTCGTTAGCCTGCAAAATGCAGTACAGGGTGTACTGCGTGGAAGTGAGGTTAATATTTGGGTGTCTTCCAAAAGGGTCACTCCTTACATCCCACATTTTTTTTTATTTATAGAAATTCAAAGAGAGCGGTCGTTTGAAAAACACACAAAAAAAACTGTGCTTGTTTTGTTGTCATCACGATTACAATTTCAAGGCATACTCGAAAATAAACTGGTTAGCATAGCTTAACGCATAATTGAATAAGCTACATTGTGATGTATCTCGTTTTTCTGTAGGTCTACTGGTTAATTTTTAATTGGAGTCCAAACTCGAGCATCCATAAATTTTAAATTCGATAACAGGCTCGTAGCCATAATTTTATTTCCGGGGAGCTGAGCCCTTATTAGCCAAAAAGAGGTGGATAGAAGCTCAGGAGATGAATTTCTCAGCATTACAACTTATTACACAAGACATTTAATTGCTGCTAAGGAAGTAAAATTAATTACCAATATACATTATTTCAATTAGATATTTGTAGTATTTTGGGGGGAGGCTTCAACCAGCCTAGCCCTCTCCTTGGGTTGAAATTATTTAAGGACACAACTATGCTGTCGACGCCACCGGAAAAGTTGTGCAATGAACAGCCCCCAAATTATCACATTTGAAAGCAAGTCCTAAGTAGTTCCGCCGTTTGCTACTAGATGTCTCTGCGCCAGGTCAAGTGAGCCTAATTGCAGTTGACGAGAGAAAAAAATTGAGTACTCCTGTCTCCCATACACGTCCAGGTCCACCGCACAGGGACCGGAGACAGTTTCCTGGTTTGTGGAATCCGGCAGCAACTCCGGATCCTCGCGGTACCAATGCGATGCCGTGGAAGTGATTTGGCACCACCAAACAAGGAACCAGTCCAGAAGTACAAGCCTCCAAGCAGCTGGATTACAGGAGATCGCCACAGCCCCCGGCATTGAACGTGTGTTAGAATTGGTCTTTTGTAGCCCGTTAAGGTTGTACTTACTTTTATTGGTGGTGATTGTTGCTACAACTGTTTCAAGCATTCCCATTGGCTGGTAGCTTTTTGGGCTAGTAAATAATCTGAAGAAGACGACGAAAATGGTTGTAGCAGCAATACCGACCTACTTTATTATCTTTCTTTTCAGAGACGTGCAGTGACGTCGACACTTGGGTAGCAATCCGTGGCGTGTCCAAGGGGTTGTTGGTGTGGGTCATAACCCCCCTACCCTATAGGGCCCAATATTTCTAAAAAAAGAACTTCAAAGTTGTCAGCAGCTTGTTTTGAGTTTTCTTTTAATTCTTGAAGCTCTTACTGGGTCAAATAAAGTGCACAAACAGTGATGGAAAATTTGCACGGTAACACTCATGGATCGCACCGTACTCGTATATTGTTATACGTTCAGTATTTGAATAGCGAAGTACAATATGTGTAAGCTTTCCTCTGGGTATAGAACCCAGGATCTATTGATTACAAGGCGACGACGCTACCACTTTTCTTCTTAAGGAAAGCACCTAAGCGGCAGCTTCCCTCCTCACACTTCACTCATATCGCATTTTTATTCAATTCTCTAAATAGTTTCTTTCAAGACATACAACACAAACATCAGTGTCCAAGCCGGGATTCGAACCCGGGACCCCTGGCGTCAGGGACGGCGCCAGGGGTGGGCACGGGTGGGCAAGCGCCCACCCAAAAATTCCTGTGCCCACCCGATTGCCCACCCAATCAAATTCAATAAGTACATATACTTGGAGATATATGAATAATTCGATAAATAAGTGTATTCTGGTATTCATAACATGTATATTTTACTTGTAAATATTATCTATGCTTGAAATATTCACATATTATCAACCCATAAAAAGCCAATTTTGTCATTAGAAAGTGAAAGTACTTGTAAATACTAGAGCTATTGAAACAAAAATTGTGATAAAATGAATACTTCCATGATTAAAAGCAGCTAGTAGGCTTAGGAGGCTCAAAATTATGCAGGGTATGATCAAGATTAGATCAGAATTTAGGGTGAACTTGAGGACTGTAACTCCGAGCCTCCACATACGTATATAAATCCCGCCCTGGGTATGGTTAAAATAATCTCCAAATAAACAAATAAAATCATCATCTTAGCCTTACTTCCTCCGGCAACACAATACATTATTTTGACTTTTTAATTATTAAGAAGAAGAGTAAGAAGAAAATCGGGAGTGTAAGAGAGAGGGGGATACATACGTCTTACATACACCATATAAACTATATATGGTCTTACATTTATACTGCCCACCCTAATCTATCAATAACGAGCTTCTGCCCACCCGGTCGAAAATTTCTGGCGCCGCCCCTGCCTGGCGTCGTAGCGCTCTGTCCAAACCACTCCGCCACCACTGCGTCAAATAGTTTCTTTCAAGACATACAACACAAACATCAGTGTCCAAGCCGAGATTCGAACCCGGGACCCCTGGCGTCGTAGCCCTCTGTCCAAACCACTCCGCCACCACTGCGTCATCGGGGAGGCGAGAATAAACGGAAGCGAACATCCATGAACATAATGTATGCAAGAAAAACAACCTCTCCCAAGTATTGATTACATCTTGTCTTCAGGGGCGGCTTAAGGGCCTGGCGACTAGGGCGACTGCCCTCCACGGGGCGCCAAGACCTTATTTCTCATAACATAAGCGTCGTTGTTTGTTTGAGTAAACGAACTGACTTCATTAGTATATTACATAAAGGTTAATTCGTTAGATCATAAGCACCCTGATTGGTGCGTTCACGTTTACGTCACAAACTGAGTTATACAACATGTAAATTTATAAACATTATCAAGAAATCAAGGTGATACTAAATCTTTTTCCTTTTAACATGTACATTCACAATTATAATGCAAAGTTACAAAATGTGCAATAATAATAATAATAATCCTTAGCGCGACAGCCCATGAAGGGCCTTGGCTTACCTACCGACTGCCAGTCTCCCTCCCACACTTTCCTTCGTCACCTCTAAGCGTGGAGATCTGCAACCAGTATTGGAATAGTCGGGGGGTCAGCCCGACGTATCCCCAGCCGTTATAGTAGGTCGTCTCGACCGGATTACGCGGAGCTCCCCAATTTCCTCAAAATGTGCAAGGACGTAACAAATGTTTTACAAAAGCATCATAAACTATGAGTTATTGGAAGTGGAATACTGTACAGTACACTAATATCTTAATTCTTAAATGTACATATTTTCCCTGAATTATTGGGGAATGCGTCTCCCCTGTCTCCCCGGCTAAAGACGCCCGTGCTGTAGACTTTGGTGATTAATTCTCTGCGATATGTTACTTTCACCTTAATGAATCCGATTTGCTTCTAATTTTCATACACCAACTCTGGCTTTTGATTTCAAAGAAGTGGACGAATTTCTTGTAAGATACGAATCGGATATTTGTGTACTTATTATTACTTAGGACGATTAAATTTCCACATTCCAAGCAAATACTCATATTATATGACAGATACCGAGAAACTTACTTTTTAACTAACAGATGGCAGTTGCAATGCATATTTATTATATTTGCATTTTATCGAAACAAGTAAACAAAAATGTAAAACATGTATTATCAATAAATTACATATATATCTTCTACTTAAAAGTATATTAAGGTATCTTTAAAATTTTGGAAAAGTAAATCTTAATTTTATATGCAAATGAAGAGCTCGCAATAAGTTTTACAACAAATTCCAGTCATTAAGCGAAATATGGCGTCTCGCTAGTAGCTTTGCGCAGTGGCGATATCGTAACCAATGAGGATTAACCGAGGTGCGATTATTGCTATTTGAAAACTTTTACCAATACCCCGCTAAGACGACGTAAAATATCGTCGGCTATAGCAATTTCTGGAAGTTCTTAAGGGAACTCTCATCATAATTCAACTTGACTCACTTCAATTTGTAAACGAGTGCTCTTTCACTGCAGTTCTTGCTTGCAATAGGGATGCCATGCCAGTCGGAAAATGTGTATATTTATTTATTTAATAGAAGATTCCAAATACAGCGTTAGCCATTTTACATTGGAACAATTTTATAGAACATAATTACAAAAATAATAACATAGAAAAATTACATGTGGTTAAGAGACTTACATACTTTTAGTTAACTTTCTTCTAAAACGGGCCAGATTTTCAAAAATGTCTATTTGGCTTCCTAGATTATTATATTCACTGGACAGTCTATGGAACAGAGAGCGCTGGATGAGGTACAATCTCGGCTTCTGAGAAGCGAAAAGTTGAGTGCTTCTTGTTGAGCGGGCAGGCACACGAAAATGAATTTCCTGAAGAAGGCGGTCACTTCTGATGTTGCCATTCACTTTTTTATGTAGAAAAATATGGTCAGCCAGTCTATGTCTCTCTTGAGGAGTTTGGATATTTAACATTTGCAGGAGGATGGACTTTTGCAAGTGTTTTGTGGACGGAATTCGGTGTCGAACAATGGCCAGGAAGAAATTTAGGACGGAATTTAGTAGATCTGAATTTTAGGGGCATGCCATAGACCAGATCGGAGAACAGTATTCAATTTTAGGTGACACAAGAGATTTGTAAAAGGTGCCGAGGGCAGTCAAGTTGTTTATTTCCGTGAAGCGATAGAGAAGACCCAGCATACGCATTGAACCCCTTGTGACTGCAGAGATGTGCTCAGAAAAGGAAAGTTTCTCGTCAAATATGACGCCCAGGTTCTTTTGTGCGGCAACTCTTTGAACACATTTATTTTTTATGAAATATTTAGTATTAAATGTGATTTTCATTAAGGAGAAGGTCATCATGGTATATTTTTGAGGGTTGAGTTTTAAGTTCCATAATTCACATCACTTTATTAGAGAATCTAAATTATTTTGCAGAAGTGTCATGTCACTGAAATTGGAGATTTTACTATATATTTTGCAATCGTCAGCGAACAAGAGAAGGTTTTTGCATGAATCGGAGAGATATTCTGGAAGATCATCAAGGTACAGGATGAAGAGAAGAGGTCCAAGAACACTGCTGTAATGATGAGAAAAGTGGTTCCTTTTGTGGATTCGATTCCTTTCGTTCCGCTCACCTAAAGGAATCGAATCCTCCAACTAGTTCCTTTGCGGAATCATGATTCCTGGAATCATTTCATCTCGTTCCGATGAACGCAGCACATGTTTCGTTCCTCCTTGCCAGGAGAGGAGGTGGGGGAAATTTGAAAATAATGCAGGGTGAAGTTTTGTGCTGACGATGACCTGGTAATATGTGTGTGTGTGTTAATTACACACGGCTATAAGATGGGCCCATTCAATGTTGTTTTGCAGCGTTTTACGCTTCCCGGATGCACTGCTCAACTCACTAATGTGAATTATATTTTACGTTTACTTTGAAAGGAGAAAATTATCACCATGCATTTTATTCCCATTTATTATTGATATTAGCTATAACAAATAGTAGTCACACTAAGGCGATGGAAATAAAGCTAATCAAAATATGCCATGTTGCAAAAAAAAACTCTCAAAGAGACCATTTCCGTGTAATTGATTCGTCCAATACTGGGTTTTTCAAAATATAGTTGTTTTTTTATGTCGACAACAAGAATGGTTCATAACTGATATTTTCTTTTTACCTTGTTGTATCTATTCTTGATAAAGGTTGTGTAAAGGAGGGAAGAGGGGGCAAAAAATGTAACATTCAAATATAATTAATAAATTAAATTGCCATGTATGCAAATGATTACTGCGCTCCTCTCTCAAATTATATGTACGTATTTTTATTAATTTAAAATACATAGTTTGTTCCTTTCCTTTTAGAATTAGATGCTTTTATGAATCAAATTCAGATTTCAGCGAACATTTTATTTTACGAAGTGCAGATGCATTTAAAAAAACACACCCATACCCTCGCCTCTCTCCAGGCTGTTTGGTCGGAACGAAGTCTCTTACGATTCGTTCCGGTTTGCAACGTCCCTCTAGTGCACTTCTTAATATAAACTTATACCACGGCTACAAATATCTTAATCTCAGGGGATAGGTTCTTTATTCGAGAATTCCAAATAAGAAAGTGTTTTTATAGCCAAGAGGATCTATATTCTGAAAACTGTACACAATACAGAGAAAATATATCTAAGCTTGTATATACATTGAAATATATATGCTGAAGCAAATTTACGTCGGTTATATTATTTTTATATATATTTGAATAATTGAAAGGGAATCATCTTCTTCTTTCTTCTCGTAATTTCTGGGAAAAAGGCTTCTTCTTCTTTTCTTCCTTCTATTCTGGGAAAAGGCTTCTTCTTCCTTCCTATCTTTGATTTGGGAAAAGGCTTCTTCTTCTTTTCTTCTTTCTATTTTTGGAGAAGGCTTATTCTTCTTTTCTTTCTTCTAATTTATTGTCCTTGCCTTTAAAGCGTAATCTCATTTATTACATTTATGAGCTCGTTTTCCCCGCTTCTTTAGCTTATACAAATGACACAAGCTATACTTATAGAAAGATTTAGGGTCGACTAAACTGACAGTAGCGCCATCCCTTATGTAACGACCAAAAACGGGAATAGCCCAGAATCACTAACAGCAAGCGCTGCCTATGGCTCAGTGCGTCTAATAAGAAGCGCAACCGTAAGTGCTTCGGGGCGTCTAATTTGGACACAGCGTCACCGAGGGACTTACAAACACAAAAGCTGACGATGTTCTCCTCGCCAGAGGTATTGAATTAAATTTTGATCACTAGGATCAAAAAGGAGAGATTCATTTGCTCACTTATTAACTTTCCTAATTATTTCATATACGAGCATATTCTTAATTATCTTAATTGGCTATTTACAAAATTTCATTTACTCCTTCTATAAGTTTTATACTCTTCCTTTATGTATTTTGCATTTACTATAATATATATAATCGCTCTTCTCCGCTCCTACAGGGAGGTTATTGCAGCATGACACCGCAAGAGCGTCGGCCGCTTGCCGGCCCAGTCATGCAACAGGTGCCGGCAAATTGCGTAACAGATAGCCCGTTACACAAACCGCTTGTTTTGTAATGTTTCCACTTTTCACAATTATAGTTACAATTACAACTTAAATAAGCACGTACCTTGTCGTAAGGATGCTGGAAAAGGTGTCCTCTAAAATACAAATATTTCTGGCACTTTATTTCTGCCCATATCGCTTCTGACAGGAATGACTCATCCAACATAAAGGATTCAATTTTTCATTCTTGTCTTGCCTTCGAATAAACAAAACCGTGACTCTTATTTTGCAGATAACACAAGATTAATCCTTTTGAACACTAGAGTCAGTGGCGTGCCCAAGATTTTCGAGGGGGGAGGTTACGTATACATTATTATGCAAAACGAAAGCGCAGATAAACGAATTATTTAACAGTGTCACTTAATTTTAACGTGTGAATATTTTTGAAGTAAAGTAGCGATCATACACTGTGTGCGTTTTTCTTTCTGAGAGCGCCATTTGAAATAAGCACTTTTCCCCTTTTGCTACTATGGGATAAACTGAATATAAAAGGCTATAACTGCTCAACAACTGCATCTTTTTAAGAAATTTAAATTCTAAATGTAAGAATGAACAAAAAGCAACATTTTATGTAAATTCCGACAATTGTGAATCCAGGGGGAAACGGGGGCCAAATCCCAAAGTTCTATTTTCCCCGTAATTACGCAAAATTTCTGAACGTCGTAATTTCCATATTTTTTTTTTCAAAGTTGCGGCAGGAGCATTACATATCCTCATAGAGTAGTCTTTTGTTGTGCTTCCCTCAAAATTTGGTCCATCCAGTGTCTATAGAGCCGACGCTAGAAGCGAAATTCCTCAGATGTCGCAAGAGCGTCAGCGGCTTATCGGAGTAGTGGTAAGCCGCGAGAAGCCTCTCGATACTACGCGAATGCGACAGCTGTCGGCTACCAGTTGTTTAGACGTGTTCACTTCGGTTTGCGTTTATCAGTACTCGTGTTGTTCAGTGCTAGTGCTTTATCGTGTGTTAATTGTTATTCATTCATTAGTTATGCCGCCAAACAAATATAGTCTTGAACAAAGAGTTTTTATGTACGATACTTACGTGAAAACGAACTCTTGCAGAAAAGTAGTCAGGCGATTCGCAAGAAAATTTCCTGGCAATCCTGTTCCGGACAGACATACTGTTTACAACCTCGTTAAAAGATTACGAGAGACAGGATCTCTTGAACCTAAGAAACGTGTTTCCAGACGACGTGTTCTTACGGAAGAAAAGCTAGACGAAATTGGTGAACGACTTGAACATACTCCAAAAAAATCCCTCCGTCGGCTTGCTCAGGAAACAGGCATTTCAAAATCCTCAGCACGAAATGCCACTAAATTACTTAGATTAAAACCCTACAAAATTACAGTGGTTCATGAATTGCAACCGCGCGATCACGCGACTAGAGTTCGATTCTGTAACTGGATGCTGGATAATATTGTTGCTGGCAGAGTAAATCCAGAATTAATCATATTTTCAGACGAAGCTTGGTTCGAATTGAATGGCCGAGTTATTTCACAAAACAATCGCTATTGGAGCGCAGAAAAACCTGACCTTGTGCATGAAGTTCCGCTCCATCCTGCAAAAATTGGTGTGTGGTGTGGTTTGAATGCGCACAGAATAATAGGGCCTATTTTTTATGAAGGTACTATCAATGGTGAAAGGTATCGAAGAGACATACTACAACCTTTTTTTGAACAATTAACGGACATTGAATGCCAGCAGTCATTTTTTCAGCAGGACTCTGCTACTGCTCACACAGCTTATGAATCACTTAATTTTATTGCCGAGATTTTTGAGGACAGAATTATCAGTACTGAGTTGTGGCCCTCACGTAGCCCCGATCTTACTCCTTGTGATTATTATTTATGGGGAACATTAAAAAAAAAAGTGTATCAGAATAACCCGCGTACAATAGAGGATTTAAAAGAAAATATAAGAAGAGAAATTTGCCAGAATCACACCTGAGGAGCTTATGAATGTTCAGAGGAATTTCATACGCAGATGCCGGAAATGTATTGGTGTTGAAGGAGGTCATTTTCAACATCATTTATAACACAGAAGGTTAGTGATCATCATTATTATTAGTTTTAAATATAATTTTACACTTTCGGTTTGCTTTATGCGCCGCGATGCTGTTTCTGTTACGGACTATCTGTTACGCAATTTGGCGGCACCTGATGCATGACAAGGCCGGTAAGCGGCCGACGCTCTCGCGGTGTCTAAGAAAGATTACATGTCAAAAATAAAGTGCCAGAAATATTTGTATTTTAGAGGACACCTTTTCCAGCATCCTTACGACAAGGTACGTGCTTATTTAAGTTGTAATTGTAACTATAATTGTGAAAAGTGGAAACATTACAAAACAAGCGGTTTGTGTAACGGGCTATCTGTTACGCAATTTGCCGGCACCTGTTGCATGACTGGGCCGGCAAGCGGCCGACGCTCTTGCGGTGTCATGCTGCAATAACCTCCCTGTAGTTTCTACAATGAACTCTGCTCTTCTTTATATGGTGTGCTACCATCTATCGTCGCTTTCGAGAAACATTTCTTCCTTGCATTTTTCATTGTGTCGTCGGAACTGGCACGTGACAGGTTCCAGAAACTCGTTCCGAGGCTCACTGACTAGTAGTGGTGTGCGGGATCCCGAAAAGTTGGGACCGGGATCGGGAAACAAAATTCCCGTCCCGATCCCGACTTCCCGACTTTTCGGGATCCCGAGCAGTCGGGAAATACCGAATGGCCATTTTAAAAAGTCGTTAATTCTCGATGTTTCTTGCATTATAAGAGTCTGGAACTTATAGGAAAATGTTAGTATTTATTCCAGAAATGCAAAAACAATCACTTAAGGTCAAAATGACGTGTAGAATTCGAGATTTTCAGAGCTTCGGGAAATTTCGAACATTATCCGTCCCGAAAATTTCCCGACTTTGTCGGAAATTTTCGTATTTTTTCCGTCCCGAAAGTCCGGATTTAAAAATTTCCCGTCCCCACATTTATTGTTGTTGATATTTGACATGTAGGCTGAGACAAAATCCGATAGTGACACTTCATCAAAGTGGGCACCTCCGTTACGAATGGAGACACGCAAATTTTTACGGACATTTGGTCTCGTAACTCGTGATGTGATGATGTCCTTTATGTGTTGACCAGCTGTTAAGATCTTCTCCCTGAGTTCTTCTTGCGTGATTACCGGTGTCTTGTAAACTAAGTCTTTCATGTGGCTCCAAATGTAAAAGTCGCAAGGCGTCAAATCGATCGGGGGATCGAGCTGGACAGCCATCATGCTGGTAAATCCATCATGTCACGTCTTGTAGCTAGAGGCACATTCTCCAACATTGCCATCCCGTTCCTCAAAAAAATGTTCATAAGTGATGTAATGAGTGCACTCACGGTCCCCGAAATGACGTATCATTCATACCCCGGCACGGGGCCAGACGTCATTATGGGTACGGTAAACCGGTCATGACTTACTTACGGTCCAAGTTTTTTTAGTTCGGTACTGAGACGGTCGTTTATTGTCGTACTAATGCGAGGCGGAGATAAATACCTTGAAATGTTACACTGTTTTGTTTACCTTAGATATGTAGACTCGAACGATAATAACATAATACTAGATACCTGAAAAACATCAAATAATAACACTGATGAACGGTAAAAATGTGAATATACTGTATCAACAAAAAAATATTGGAATCAACAAACTGTTTACATCGCCTCCTCAATCGCTCACTCATTCTCTCTCTCTCTCTCATTCGCACTTCTGAGGTATTTTACATGTGAATATACATACAAATCATGGATCTGATCAACATACCACTCCCTTTTTGTTTGAACCTTTACGCGAATTTAGATCATTAGTCTGCCAGCTACCGTGCTCTTTTAAATTAACTCTGCGCCAGCCCTCGGAAAGCAGTTATCTCAAACAATTGGGTCGGCGGGGTTAAACCTTTCGTTCGAATGAACGTATGCATCAAGTCGCAAGTGCGACATTTACCAAGTTTCTCGGTCGGGGTAATACACACAAGCCTCTCTCGTCCGTCACCATTACATAGTGATGCAAAACTTAATCGGCTCCAGCTGCCGGAATACACAAATCAATCGTCGGCGCGAGCAAAAATTACATCAAAAACCACTGTGCAATAAATAATACTACACTCGCACGACCTTGTAATATAAAATACGCTTTCCACATTTAAAAAGAACTAATCAGTCAACTATTGACAAGCTAATTGACGCGACGGGGCGGTTGGTTACACAAAAATGGAGCACACATTGACAATTTACACTAAAAATTAACGTAATGGAATGGAGCTTCTAACTCTGAATGCACACAATCAAATTAGTACATATGAACCTGAAATGACTTTTTATATAACATTACAAAAATATCAGACACGGAAGTTAGGTTCGGGGTTCCTGAGTCACTTTGCAAATAAGTGAGTCTTCGGCGTTTACGGTACGGCGCTGATACAAACAATACATGCTTACATGGACATAGACAGTCTGGAGAATACTCTACCGGACTCTGCTACATCGTGTGATCGTTCGTCTTTCCTGGATGCGGGACTTGCACACGGTTCCTTTGTGGCGAAATTGTTCTTCGAGGTCGATCGCGGCGAAGGATGATTGCGACGATATTGGACACTTCATCTTCTCACAACCGCCGGGTGTACGTGGTCACGCGTCGGTCCGGAATCTCTCTAATGTGTCGGGCATCAATCCTGGAATCACCTCTCTCTGGTAACGGGCTTCGGTTGGACGTCGATCTGGAGTCATCCTTCTGTCTCTCTCTCTCTCTCTCTCTCTCTGGTAACAGGCTTCGGTTGGAACGTCGAACTGGAACTGGAGAGCGTAGCGCGGAGATGCTCTCTCTACAAAATCCGGGTAAAAACTGTGTCTTGGACTCGTAGTACTGCCGATTTATACCACTTTCAAAATTGTCCGTTGAAAAGCACGCTACAGTGGCTTGCCTTGGGTTTCCGAAGAGATGGAAATGACCTCTGTCCATTGTCTCGAAATGCGGTCACAAGGCGCGTCCTCGATTCTTGCTAGCTTGGGCTCCAGCTGATTATCCTGGTTATCCGTGAAAAATAGGTTCAGCCTCCCGTGGCGACTTCTCGGTCAGTCCCGACGAAAATAAGTCTTCCCTTTCTCCAAGACAACCTGTGTTGGTGCAAACATGTCATGTACTAGGCCGTTTTGACAGTTCGGCTGTCTCTCAGGAAAACCCGTCTCCCAATTCCCGACGTCAGGCTCGGATACAAATTTTTCCACAAAATAAACCAAACCTCAACGTTACATTTAAACATACTAGAATCCATAAACAAAAATAATTAATATCGAACTGTGTTTTTCACATGTCACTAGACACCGTGACAGTGATGCCATTTAAAATTTGGGGCATGAAAAATGGCTCGATCAAATGATTGTTGATGACGCCCATCCATACTTCTGCCTGGACGTGCGACAGTGGCTGGATGAAAATTACCCAAAGAAATGGATTGGCCGAGGCGGCCCGATTCCCTGGCCGGCTTGATCCTCCGATTTGACGCTTTGTGACTTCTACATTTGGAGCCACATGAAATACTTAGTTTACAAGACACCGGTAAACTCGCAAGAAGAGCTCAGGGAGAGGATCTTAACAGCTGGTGAACACATCAAGGACACCATCACATCACGAGTTACGAGACCAAATGTCCGTAAAAACCTGCGTGCCTGCATTCGTTTCGGAGGTGCGCATTTTAGCAAGACGTATAATGTTCTTTAATTGTATTGTTCATTGATTCCATTCACATGAAGATGAATGAAGTATAATTTCTTGTACACAAATGTGAATGTTAGCAACATTTGTACCTTGTTAGATAGCTGATGACAGAATGAAGTAATTTAAGTAATTTGTACGCTTTGTGTCATACGATTTTTGTCATTAATATGTTGCCAAGTAAACTAAGATTGGATTTTTTTATCACCACTTGTAAGTTTAGACCCACCCGTTACTTACATGTGATTCTTATTTGGGAAAAACTTTTTTTTTCAACGAACCACTTATTTGTTAGCTATCAGAAAATGTTGAAATATGTGCCAAACAATGAGCTGTTTTTCTCAATTCGTATTGTGTGGAAAATTGTCATTTAAAAAAAAAACAATAGATATTCGATTATCTCCAAAACTACTAATTTTCGGACAAGGTATCATATGTTCAAATTTATTGCAAATTGCCTCTACTTTAACCCCTTTCAGGGAATACATCTAATTACAGGTCATCCTGTATATATATATATATATATATATATATATATATATATATATATATATAGAGAGAGAGAGAGAGAGAGAGAGAGAGAGAGAGAAAGAGAGAGACACACACACATGCACACGTAAATGCATATTAGTTAATGTTTGATGGTGCAAGAACAGAAATATTTGACATGAAGTAATATCAAATTCTTACATTCACATTAATCCATTGTGGGATGTATTTTTATTCATGTGTGCTTCTAGATTCAAACTGTTTACATAGTACATAGTCCTTTGCTTTGGATTTAAGAACATGCGGTGTTGATTTGTTAGTTATTGTTATGGGCAATTTATTCCAGGTTGAGACTGCATTTACCGAGAATGATGATTTGAAGGAGGAGGTACTGTAATGACATGTAAAAAGTTTGTTATGCCCTCGCGTGAAGTGTGTGTGTATTTGAGTGATTATTTTAAGTTTTCTGAACAGATAATCTGGTTTACTTACTTTTAAAATTTTGTTTATGAAAGTGATATAGTGCAGATGCCTTCTTCTGTCCATTGTTAATATTTTCTTTGTGTTCAAATGAGGCAGGATATGATCTTATTTTCTTATGTTCAATGCAAATCGTATACAAGAATTTTGCATCACCTGAATTTTCATTTTATCTCTGACTGAGACCCCAGGGCCATAAACTATATCACAGTAATCAAAGAGTGACCGCAATAAGAGCTCGGTGAGCTTCAGTTTAACTTTTTTGGTTAGATAATTTTGAGACCTATATAAATTTCTGAGAATGTAGAATGCTTTTCTACACAGTCCATTGATGTGTTCTGTCCAAGTAAGAGAACTATCAATCATCAAACCCAGGATTTTATATGTTGTTTTATGCGGTATGCATGCATGTCAAACTATTTTCAAAACCATGTCGTTATACTTATCGTTCGTAATTGTTTGTCTGTTCTCCAGTAACATGTATGTGGATATGTTGGTATTTAATATCAGTCCATTGGAATCACACCAAGTGGAAATTCTTTCCAATTCATCGTTGAGGACCATAACATCACGTCTAACTGTAATTGCCGTGGTAGGTAGGTATATCTGTGTGTCGTCAGCATAGAAATCATATGTACAGTGAACGGCAAAGATAATGGTAGGCAAATTTTCCACCACTATTTTCATTACTTTTTTATTCTACATCCTGTTTTGTTTTAAGGAATTAAACTATGTTGGTTCAAAGCAGGCATTCTTCTCTCCTTATTGACGTCATTATTTCAATTCATTGTCATCACATTGTGTAATACAGACCGAATAAAAATGGTGGTGGACAATTCGCCTACTGTTTTTTTCGCCGTTGGGTGTACATGTTTGTATTGCCTTCGATAAGTTTGCTGTGTATAAAATAAACAATAATGGCCCCAATATTGATCCCTGAGGCAGTCCAGCTTTTTATTGGCACAGATTTTGAAAATGATAGTGGAGTGCCAGGCATTTGTACTTTCTGGTGTATGTCTGTAAGATACGAGTGGAACCACTTGATTGCTAATGGGCTGAAATTATAATATCTGAGTTTAGCTAAAAGTAGATCATGCCGTACACTATCGAAGGCTTTGCTGAGGTCTAGGAGGACTAGTATGACTGCACTCCGTTCATCCATGAAATGAAGGAAGTCATCTACTACTTTTGTGAGTGCAGTGGCTGTACTATGTTTACTGCGAAAACCGGACTGTAATTCTGGTAATATATTGTTCGTATCAATATGCATGAATATGCATACCCGAGTTCGTTAAAAAGGTTCTTCAGAACGCACGCATTGATTGTCATATTTTCTTACGAGCCAATTTCTAGTCCATACTTTTCGTTTTTTAATTTTTAAAAGAGCTTCTCCTACAATGTTCTTCAAATTTTTCGTCCATCTTTTTAGATTGCCTTGTGGGAACAAGAGTATACCGACAAGTACGGTAACAAGTATCGTGTGAGGAGAAAACTAGCGCCAACTGGAACGTTCCGTATAAAACCCCCACTGGTTTTGGGATCGAAGTTAGGCTGTGCCAGCCTAAAGCTACTCGCTTGAGGGAGGCACGTTTATGGCTTGGGGTACCACCACGGAGAAACAATGGTAACACGTATACAAGCAAAGGGGAAATAAGAACAACACTTAAACATTCGATATTAACACTTCGAGGTTGACTGGTCTGGCAGGGTTGTGAGAATAATAGAAAAAGGGGATAAAGGAAATGTTCGTTTACCTCTGGTGTCCTGTAGAGTTGATGGTCTCGTTGAATCAGTAGACAAAGCACTGTCCTGAAATAAACTTCTTTCGGTAGAACAACTCCCGTGGTAACTCTGTACGTAACAATTGATAATCAGATTAATCGGAGGCAACAACTGTTCAAGCGATAAATTTCTGAGTACAACTGGGGCTGAGAAATGGTCTCTCGAACTATTTATCGGAAATTCAAATTTCTGATCGTTAAAGCCGTTGGCGAGTTTCGTTTTGTCCTTAATTCTCCTTTCTAGTCTAAGGCTTACGATGCTTGTCTTAGTACGATTTCCAGAGGCCTTCCCGATGGCGCAATGGTAGTGTTATCGCCTTGTAATCATTCTTGATCACGCACTTTATTTTATGAAAATTGTCAATTCCATTTTGATAAGGTGACCCAGCTCGATTTTGATTAGGCCATTATCCTATCTGGCTCATCCGTTTTGCTGCCCCTTCTTCAACTCTTCAAGTGTCTGCTTCTCTGTACTTTACTCGATTTTAGGAAACAGTTGCACCATCCCTAAGATCGAGAATGGGAGAATGTTCCAAGCCCTACTTCCACACACCAGCCCGATTCAATACACAGGAGAAAACAATACTTTGTTACACGTACATTATCGCTTTGTTCGTTAGTCATGGACACTGTGCGAATTAATATTTTTTTTGCTTTTGGGGGCCATGTCCACTTAGTGGCGTACTTGCGACTTTATTTTGGGAGGTAGTTTTCTTTTTTGGGCAAAGTGTATCCCCGATGGCGCAGTGGTAGCATTGTTGCCTTGTAATTGATACCCGGTGGAGGCACATAGTGGTTCGGATCCCACTTTAAACTGTAAGCCGAGCCCCGATTGGCCTTACTGTGCATAAAGTGGACTTCACCAAATCAATCAATCAATCTTTTTTGGGCAAGCAAATTTGTATATGTTGTCAGTCAGCAAATTAACTATTGCCTTACGTGTATTAGAACAGTTGTTCTATTCCGGGTCATTAAATCTTTTGATAAAATTTACACGTAATTTAGAAACAGTATATTTACATTAAGAGAAAACCCAAACTCACAAACAAAAAGAACTATCGAACTACTAGTAAAACCGAAAAGTTGACCAAAATTTATACTATTGCCAAGCTCAAACTTAACGTACGTCTAACCTATCTACAAGTTTCTTGTGAACACTTTCATACATGTAAAATATCAGCACTCTGCCATGAGTGGAAAAGAGCTTGTAGCGACAGCCACCTAAAGCCGCTGACTTTTGCTGCCACCTAACGGGGGGAGAAGGAACCGCCTTACCAGGGGAATAATCACCAAATTAAAGGGTGTTGGCTTACCTGGTTGTTTATTCTAAAAGAACACTACAGCTAGATGAACACTACAAACACTAAGTAACACTGCAAGAGACCGCTCCCGTCGTTGTCCTGGAGATGGCTGAAATCTCTCTCTCTGGCTCTTTTCTTCCCCAGTCTTTCACCCCTGGTTCCAGGGGTCAAATCCCTTGCGTCTGGTAAGGCGGTTCCTTCTCCCCCCGTTAGGTGGCAGCAAAAGTCAGCGGCTTTAGGTGGCTGTCGCTACACCAGCCCCCCACGGAGAAAAAGGGTTACACCTTGTGTGGGAGGCGAAATCTTACGCGTCGACCAGAACGGGTGACGTAGTCACCTTTTGGTGCTGGACTCTCTTGCCGTTGCGCCGATGGTGGTTGGTTGGTGGGGGGCTGCGTTGGTGTCTCTGAGGAACCCTTGGTTGGTGGGACGTCCTCCGTCCAGGTGTAGGCTGGTTTGACCCGGTCAATGCTGACGCGGGTCTCACGACCGTTGAGACGCAGGGTGAAGGTCTTGCCGTCTTTGCTTAGGACTTGGTGTGGTCCGGAATACGGTGGTTGGAGGCTGCCTCGTACGGAGTCGTCACGGAGAAAGACGTGGGTGCAGGTTGACAGGTCCTTGAAGATGAAGGTGCTGGGTTGATTGTGACGGGAACCGGATTGTGGTCGCAGGCGAGCCATGTGTTGCCGAAGTCTGGAAACCAGGTCGGAAGGGTCTTCCATCCGGGTGGCTGTTGGTGGCACGATGAGCTCTCCTGGGAGTCGGAGAGGTTCGCCGTACACCAGTTCGGCAGGCGATGCTGCGAGGTCATCTTTGATGGCTGCGCGAATCCCAAGGAGCACGAGGGGCAGGGCTTCTATCCAGGTGGAGCCAGGGTGGCACATGAGTGCTGCCTTGAGGTGGCGGTGAAAGCGCTCGACCATGCCGTTGGCGCATGGGTGGTAGCTGGTGGTGCGATGGCGCTCGGAGCCGATGGTCCGTCCTAGTTCGCGGAAGAGTTCTGATTCAAATTGCCGCCCTTGATCTGTTGTGATGCGGGCGGGGGAACCGAATCGCGAGATCCAACACGATGTGAAGGCCGTCGCGACGTCCGCCGCGGTGATGCGTTCCAAGGGGTAGGCTTCGGGCCAACGGGTGAAACGGTCCACGGCTGTCAGGCAGTACTTATAGGGTCCCGCTGATGGGAGAGGCCCGATCAGATCGATGTGCACGTGCTGAAACCTTGCAGACGGAGGAACGAAATTGCCCAATGGTGCGTGCACGTGTCGGGAAACTTTGGTGCGCTGGCAGTCTTGGCACGATCTGGCCCAAGCGCGACAGTCTTGCTGGACTCTGGGCCAGACGAAACGCGACGCGATTAGGCGCGCGGACGCTCGGGTACCGGGATGACTGAGGCCGTGCAAGGCATCAAAAATGCGGCGGCGGTGCGCGGCGGGTACATACGGCCGGGGTTTCGCGGTGGAGGTGTCGCAGTAGAGCTTGACTTCGGTGCCAGGTATGTCCATGAGCTGGAGGTGGAGATCGCAATCGCCGTTCAGGAGCTCACGGAGCTCATCGTCCTCTTCTTGGGCGGAGGCGAGGGAGCGCAGATCGGGGGAGGGGGTGTTCCCGCGAACTGCGTCCACCCGCGATAGCGCGTCCGCCACCACGTTAGAGGTGCCTTCAATGTAGCGGATGTCCGTGGTGAACTGAGCGATGAAGGAAAGTTGGTTGAGTTGCACTGGAGGTAGTTTGTCACGCCGCTGCTGGAAGGCGTAGGTGATGGGCTTGTGATCCACGTATATGGTGCAGTGTTGCGCTTCCAGGATGTGACGAAAGTGCTGAACGGCTGCGTAGACTGCGAGAAGTTCGCGGTAGTACGGTGGCCACTCGGTCTGCTTGGTGGTGAGCTTCCGGGAGAAAAAGGCGAGGGGTTGCCACAAGCCGTTGGCGAACTGTTGCAGGCATGCACCGACGGAGGTGGCGGAGGCATCGGTGAAAAGTCCCAGCGGGGCTTCGGGATGCGGATGGGCCAGGAGCGTGGCGTTGGAAAGGCTGGTCTTGCAGGCCTCGAAAGCTTGTTCCAGGTCCGGCGTCCATGGGAATGGCTGGGATCCTCGGAGGGGGGTGACGGCAGCATGCAGAGGAGCTTGGTGTTCGGCAGAAGATGGCAGGAAACGACGGTAGAAGTTGATCATGCCGAGGAAGCGACGCACGCCGCGAGCCGTGGCTGGTCGTTTGAAGTCCTGTAGGTCTGCGATGCGGTCGGGAAGCGGTCGTGTACCGGCAGCGGAGACTTCGTACCCAAGGAACGTGACGGAGGGGGTCCCAATCACACACTTCTGGGTGTTAATCAGGATGCCGTGGTCCGAGAGACGTCCGAAGAGGGCGCGTAGGTGTTCGCGGTGTTCCTCGTGGTTGCGTGATGAGACGAGTATATCGTCGATGAATGGAAAGCAGAAATCCAGTCCTGAGAGCACTTCGTCGATGAAACGCTGGAACGTCTGCCCGGCGTTGCGTAGTCCGAAGGTCATGTATGGGAACTCGAACAACCCGAATGGCGTGGTGATCGCTGTCTTCGGGATGTCGTCTGGGTTGACAGGAATTTGTGTGTACGCCTTGACCAAGTCGATGACCGAGAAGACGGTGCATCCGTGGAGGTGGTTGCTGAAATCGTGGATGTGCCTCACTGGATAGCTGTCCGGAATCGTCCGGGCATTGAGGCCACGGTAGTCCCCGCACGGTCTCCAGCCCTCCGTTTTCTTGGGTACCATGTGCAGCGGCGAAGACCAGGGGCTGTCGGAGCGACGTGCGGTGCCTTCGCGCAACATGGAGTCGAATTCGGCCTTGGCTATTTGTAGGCGATCTGGAGCTAGGCGGCGAGGTCGGCTGGACACGGGGGGGCCCGGGGTCGTCCGGATGTAGTGGACCGTGGAGTGACGAACTTCTCGCGGCGTGCCGGCGGGACGCGTGAGCGTCGGGAAATCGGCTAGGACGTCGCTGTATGAAGAATCGTTCGACAAGGCCTTGATGCTGGGTTGCATAGTATTCGTTGGCTGGCAGGGAGCCGAGAGTCCCGTTCGTCCGTCGAGCAGGCGCTTGTTGCGACAATCCGGCAGCAGCTCAAAGTGGTCCAGGAAGTCCGATCCGATGATGGGCACGGAAACGTCCGCGACGACGAAACGCCATGAAAACTCGCGACGCAGGCCGAGTTTGAGGCAGAGGGGCAGAATTCCGTACGTCTTGATCGTCGAGTCGTTTGCGGCACTGAGCACGTAGTCGGTCGGATGGCGTCGGTCCGGGAGCAAACGTCTCGGGAAACAACAAATATCCGACCCTGTGTCGACGAGGAAGCGGTGGCGGCTATAGCGGTCGGTCACGTACAGGCGGCTTCCACCAGGACGGCAGCCGTTTGCCGCGACTAGCGGCTGCCGTTGGTGTTTGTTGTCGCGGGCGCGTACGTGCATGGGTCGTTGCACCTCTGAGCCTGGTCGCCGAAGCGTTGGTGATACCAGCATATTCCCTCATCTCTTCCTCTTGACGGCGATCTGCGGCCGTAGCGGCGCGGGCTGGTACGGTCACGCGATTGCGAGCGACCGCGGAAGGCGCGAAAGTCGCTTTGCAGGGACGCGACTTGACGAGTTAGCTCCTCGACGCGTTGGAGAAGCCGAACCGTGTCGGAGGCGGGCGCGAGTGGCGTCGCGGTCGCGCAGATAGCCGGCGGGTTGGGCGAGACGAACTGTGCGGCGATGTTGCTTGTCGCGGGGGTGAGCATGGGGGGGCTCACCTCCACGATGCGGTCCGCGAGCGTGGCAAGTTGGTCCAGCGGAAGTTCCGAAGACTGCACCTGCAGAATCGCTTGAACTTGAGCGGGCAGGCGTTGGAGCCACAACGTGCGCAGCAAGTCGTCACGCATGGGAGTGGTGCCTGCGAGTGACTGGAGGTGACGTAGGAACTGGGACGGTTTGCGACTGCCCATTTCTTCTTCCATCAGGATCTGCCGCAATCGCTGATTTTCAGACAGGGAAAATCTTCGCGTGAGTTCCGTCCGCAGCCGGGTGTAAGGGTCGGTTGCCGGTGGTGTACGTATAATGTCTCTCACTTCGAACGCGTACCGACCTTCTAACTGTCCCACGACGTATGCGAACTTCGTCTCCTCCCGGGTGATGTGGGCGATGGTGAACTGGGCCTCCACTTGGGAGAACCACAATTCCATGTCCTCGGGCCAGAATGGGGGGAGCTTCACACTCACTCGATGTACGGAGTCCTGTTGCGATTGTACTGCGTGCGGTGCTGGAGTCCTCGGTTGAAGTGCTTGCTGTCTGAGTTGCTCGTTTTCCCGCCTGAGTTGGTCGAGCTGCGCTTGAAGTTCCTCTGTCATCGCGGTGTAGTTGGTGCGTCCAGAACAAAGGGGGTTGGGCGCGTCGTCTAGCGTGAACTTGTTCGATCCGGCTGGTATGGTACACAAAGGGGGGTAATCACGATTCACGGCCCCCCAAAAAAACGATCACGTCGGGGTCACCAGTTTGGGGAATAATCACCAAATTAAAGGGTGTTGGCTTACCTGGTTGTTTATTCTAAAAGAACACTACAGCTAGATGAACACTACAAACACTAAGTAACACTGCAAGAGACCGCTCCCGTCGTTGTCCTGGAGATGGCTGAAATCTCTCTCTCTGGCTCTTTTCTTCCCCAGTCTTTCACCCCTGGTTCCAGGGGTCAAATCCCTTGCGTCTGGTAAGGCGGTTCCTTCTCCCCCCGTTAGGTGGCAGCAAAAGTCAGCGGCTTTAGGTGGCTGTCGCTACAAGCTTCTTGTTGTCTCGACTCGGTGCGGTCCCCGTGGCGAAGTAAGTAATTGTAACGGCAGATAGATGTCATAAATATGGTTTTAGTAATTCTCCAAATTGTTATAATTGCCAAGTACCAGATTCAAAATTAAGAACAATGCTCAGAAGAATTTGTCGCACTTCACCTAACCAAGTATCAGCAAAAGACATTATCTTACCAGAGTTTTATTTGTTGCCAAGTACAAAGCAAAAATCAGTTCAGTGGCTAATAGCACAATACCTAATGTTTTTATTTCCTGTGGGAAAAAATTATAATTACTTGGATTTTGGACTAACTCTAATACAAGAATATGAACAAATGTCTTTAGATTATAGAAAATTACATTATGCCAACTTTTTAAATGTAATACTTGAATAACATATCTGTAAAAATTGTAAAGATTTACTGTAATTGTTTGATTTAAAATGGAAATAAAAAAAAAGTGGTTAGCACATCACGCTATGACGCCAGGGGCCCCGGCCTGGGCATGAGTGTTTGTGAGTGTACATTCATAAATTTCATCATATCATAACTCATCCCCATCTTCGCAATCAGCCAAAAGTGGCAGAATAGTGAAGTAAAGCAAAGCAAATCAATCAATCAATGTCTCGGTGAGGCTATCTGTGACAGATGTCTATCAATCCACAAGGCTGCGTGCTTTTTGGCAGGGAAATCTTTGTTGGCCGGACCATTATCGGACACGAATGATACTTTCAATCCAATTTTGTTTGAGGGGGTTAAAAACATCCCTGGCAGGGATCAAAATAATTTTATTTTGCCGGGGATATATTCTTTCGTGGGGGGGGGGATCTCCGGCATCCCCCTTGTTAATTCGCACACTGGTCTAGGGGATATTTACTATTAAAAATACAAGAAAATGGACAACTGCTCTAGAACCAAATCACTGGAGCAAGTTAAGTAACACCCTTTTAAGGCAGCTATAACAAAGAACGTATAGTGATTATTATGAATGTGTTCCTGTCTTCTTACGATACAATCAAGACCGTCATCCTTCGATGAGCTTATAAAAATCTAACACTTTCCATCCCGTTTTATTTTGATTTCATAGATACATATAAATCAAGATGTAATTGACATTTTCCGTTCCGGAAATCAGTAGCCATCCATTCATACAATATTAACATAGTTAGGCCTCGCTTTTCTGTGTTTTTTGGGCTTCCGTAAGCATCTTCCGCTATAAATCAATTCATCAGCAAACTCTCTTTGATGTACACTTTATTTCCTTCTTGTTCTCGTACCGAAACAAGCATCAGAAGATTTAGTACCAAATATTTATTCCTACACCTCGTTAGTCGCTGTGCGTCATTGTCTCCTACGATGAAAGTAAACTGATATCCTTCATAGTATACCGCCTGCAGGGACCGACCAAGGCAAGAAGAAATACGATCGTTTCATCCGCACCAAAGCCAAGGATATAAATAAATAAAACCTATCTCGGATGAAAGTGGGCGCAGCAGAGCTTCAGCGACGAAGAATAGATGGCACTAGTATCGGAGCGTGGCAGAGAATTCGTAATTAGTGGATCTTCCGGTTATTAAGTGAATGTAATTGGCTTGTCAATTGAAAGATGATCAAGCCTTGTTCAGTGGCTACCGTTGAGTCAATTTACGTAAGGATTCATTTGGATTGGTCGCATGTTTCTCTATTTCTTCTGAGAACATTTCTGTCTGTGCAGTTCACATTTCGGCTAGGACCCAGACAGTGCATTATGGTTGGTATTGCTACTTGGACCTTTTTGTTTGAATTGTTGTTTTAAGTTCTCAGAACGGGCAGGCTAAAAGTGACATCCGAAACGCTGTGCAATGTTCCTCCACTGGACATCGTACACTACACGGTAGTAGGAATCATTCTTGGCATTCAGTGTCAAGATCAGTGATGTGCCGTAGACTATACGGTTACGTCTACATGCGTTGTCTACACGTAATCTACGCGTAGATTACATTGGGTTGTAGTTTACATATACTACGTAGAAAATCTAAAGTGCATTAAAATTAATTTTCAAGGGTTTCATGAAAGGAAAGTGACATTTTCAACTATATTGGTTCCTAACGAAATGAAAAGAACCCTATTTACAACAAAATTTCTCGTCTCTTCTATTATCAACTATTGAAGAAGATACATAGTATGCAAAAAATAACAACAGATGGCAGTCGTGAGCCAAGAGTGGTCTTTTCTCCATAAAACACTAGAATATTTCCTATATTAGGTTTCTTCCTAGGTGAGAAATTGTTCGAATTTGGAAGAAAGAGTATGAAATGTTATCCTTACACATCAGCAACTGATACGCAGTATAATTTTCTTTTAATTCCACGGCGCCCTTTGCTAAGTTATCACCTTCTGCCATGTTGTATACATAGATTACGTAATCTACGTGTATAAAATTGTCTACGTGTAGAATGTAGACTATCGTTGTTTACGCGTAGATGCACATCACTGGTCAGATCACACATTTCAACACATTTGTGTACAGTCACCGACAATAAAACTGGGATACAGTGGCGGCAATTAGGGGGGCGTTGTCCCCCCACAATTTTTGCCATTTTTGCTCCCGCACTATGCTAATCCTTTTGTACCAAAGGAAAGTAAAACTATCCTTGCCCCCCACACTTTTCTTACTTTTGGAACCCACTCAATCGCCGCTACTGGATATGTAGATCATGAAATACTCTCTTCCCTGCAAAGCATTATGTGTGTTGCCTAACTCTGTAGCTATAACTAGCTTTTAAAAAGAAAAAAAATCAATGACAAGTCCTACCACCACCGTACATATAAAGCGAATAACACATTTATTTGAATTTAATGAACTATTTTACCATACACTTAATTGTAGAGCAGGTAAATATCACACTTTGTATTGTAAATTAATATTTTTGTTATTTTACGTCGCTTTTCTGCTTATTTTAACTAATCATGGTGATGTGAATGAATGATGATTACATGAATTTGCTGAAGGGACACCCACAATAAACATCCATGCACAGATAGGCACTCGAACCCGGATACTTCGAGCCGAGATCGAAGTAGTGGGTAGTGTAGCATCATATCAATCCGCAACCTTTGCGTTGAACTCAGGATTTAAATTTATGTTTTTTGTACTGTTCCTCTTCAATTTTATCAATTAGTCATTTGCTGGTGACCAAGGCCGTAACTTGGGACAAAACTTTGAGGGGGCAGAATCAAACTGCGCCTAATTTTGAGGGGGCAAAATTGAACTGGGCCTAATTTTGACAGGGCAGAATTAAACTGGGCCTACTTTTGAGGGGACAGAATTAAACTGGGCCTAAATTTGAGGGTGCAAAATTAAACTGGGCCTAATTTTGAGGGGACAGAATTGAACTGGATCTAATTTTGAGGGGGCAGAATCAGACTGGCGCCTAATTTTCAGGGGGTAGAATCAAACCTGGGCTTAACTTTTGGGGAAGAGACTCGAAAAGTTTTGCATCCCATAAGAACAGCGTACAGGATTATTTTCTAAATAACTGTGACGTTTGCGAAATTATTAATATTACTCTTGCTATTCAGGTTCCCTAATTTGTAAATTTTAATGAACCTAAAAATATTAGGTCGGCTAGTGCCCCTCCCCTTGCCCCCTCCAAGTTACGCGTATGCTTGTGACGGTAGGATTTTCTGAATAATGTGTGTTGAAATCCTGAACAGATGTACTACACAGAATTACTTGAAACTCCATACTACTTTACGGTTGTGATCATGATCTAAAACGCAAAGATGGTAAAACTGGTTTCATATTTATAATCACAATGTTGTACTCTCATTAAACAACAAATATAAATTTACGTATTGAACTTTGGAATAGAATTATGATGTGATACTGATGTAGGTTCTGCCTATTACTCAGGGGCCATCAGGTATTCCGTGTGTTCCTTGGGGAAGAAAACAAGGGATCCAAGTATTTTTATTCGTCTGTGCGATGTGATGTCTGGTGCTACTCAGTGGTGCCGCACCCGCAAGTTCAGTGGCTCCCCCATTCCCCCTAGATCCACAAACGTATTTAATTGCTACAACGTATCTACTACAATTCAATTATTGAAAGTCACTTTCAATAAGCTTTACTGAACATTTTACTTGTTCCCCTAAAATCTTCCTTTTCTTACTGGCATCGGGGCGGAGTGGTTAGCATGGGTGTTCTTTGCGGGTGTCCCTTCATCAAATTCTTCGTATCATCACTCATCCTCATCGTCGCCATTAGCCAAGAGTTCCAGAGAAACGTCGCTAAATAACAAAAATAAAATCTTCCTATTCTTCACCTAACGGATTGAATATGGTGCACCTAGTAGCAAATGAACCGAAGTGGACTTCTAGTCAGTAGGGTGGGTGATCTAAGGCCTTGATCGCTCATAAAGCGGCTCTGGGGCTCACCCAGCCTCAAATCAATGGGTCATAATACCTCCAAAGTGGCCGTGATCGAGAATGTGTAATACCCCGCCCCCACATCCCCTAAATGTGCCTTCATGGATATATGGACGGGAAACTTTCGCTTCACCTAGTAGCAAAAATGACTTGCAACCAGCTAAAGTTACTAGAATTACTGGATTCGTTGGTGACTTTCTTCTACCCTTTTTGAATGTCCACGATTATCACTTTTGTTAAATGAAAAACATAAATCGTCATCGCCTTGTAATCAAGGGGCCCGGGGTTCGAGATTCCACTTTAAAATGTAGGCCCAGTTTCGATTAGCTTTACTGTGCACAAAGTGGACTTTAAACATCACCTCAAACCAAAAACATAAATAGGGTCCTGATACATCATCATTGGGAATTCTTCCACAAAGGTCCACAAAATTCGATTTAGCAATTTCAAGAAAATGACAATTCAGTCAGTTATTTTTGCACGCAATTCTTTAAATAACGTTTCCTGCATTTCTCACAAAGTGGCATTGTGAACGTCCTCCCGACGCTGCAAAAGCTGCATTAACAATTGAGCATCAAATGGTAGTTGCAAATGTTCAAGGGCTTCGTCCTGTTTTAGTGCAGCGACCACCTCTTTTCGTGTCATTCCCGTTGGGCTTTATAACCGTCGGCCATCACGCTCGGAAGCAGTTGATTTTCTTTAATTAATAGATTCGAAAGCACTCATTTGTCTACACTCAAAGACGTACATTTGCTGTGCAGCCGAATGCAAATTACAAGGTCTTGCGAAGGAGGTAAAAAAGTTTTATCGCGAATGGTTCAGCCTCTGCCAATGGCAATATGGTTGAATTGCAAAGCTGTCAGTGTGTTCTCCTTGATCTTTGCTTTGCTTGCAACCAGGCTTTGTCTTACTTAACCATAATTTATTTCCCTTTGTAAGCCCAACGACAAAGGTGATAGTAGGCAAATTGTCCACCACAATTTTCATTCAATCTGTTTTCTAAAATGTGATGATAATGCACTGAAATCAACATGTCAGTAACCAGAGTACATCTGTTTCACATCAACAGAATTCGATACGTTTTACAACACAGGATGTAAACTAAAAGAGGAAGAAAATGCTGATGCACAATGTGCCTACTATTATTCTTGCCGTCGAGTGTACTACTGAATACGGTCTCTTCAACAATAGAAATAAAACAAATAACCAACAAATAGTTTTTGAACTAAAGATTTAGAGATATATATACCTTTCCAATGATAATTTTTTGGTAGTAATAACAAATACATTATTTTTGAAAGATTATTCACTTTCAAGGAAATACTAATTAATTGTTTAACAATTCCAGTACTATGCGGTTTCAATATTTAGATATGTAAATGCATTAATATTGAAAGAAAAACTGTACATAAGAATTGTATCAAACCACGTACACATCAAGTATTAAGTTTTCCTCATTATGCCTTATGATTTGTAAAAGTTCTGTACTGTGTTATAGATACATGTATTTATACACGTCCAGAAAGTAAGTTCCGTTTGGTAATAAAATTAAATTGTGTACAGATACAGAAAAGTTATTTATTGCACAAAATTCTACAACTCTTAAACTACTTTTCCACATAACTGCCGAAATTTTGCAGGCATTTGTCATAGCGTGGCACAAGTTTTTGTATACCTTCTTCATAGAAATTTGTATTATTCTGTATTATTATTATTGCGCAATACAGAATAAGCATCGAGGATTGCTGTCAAAAGGTGTTGTTTTTCTTCACGACAACGCACGACCACACACTGCAAATGTGACGAAAAACCTCCTACAGGGATTTGACTGGGACGTGTTTGACCATCCTCCGTACAGCCCTGACCTCGCTCCTAGCGACTTTCATCTGTTCTTACATCTCAAGTCTTTCCTTGGCGGTCAACACTTCAACAATGACGACGAGCTGAAAGAAACTGTTTCCAACTGGTTGAAGACACAGGCGGCAAATTTCTATGAAGAAGGTATACAAAAACTTGTGCCACGCTATGACAAATGCCTGCAAAATTTCGGCAGTTATGTGGAAAAGTAGTTTAAGAGTTGTAGAATTTTGTGCAATAAATAACTTTTCTGTATCTGTACACAATTTAATTTTATTACCAAACGGAACTTACTTTCTGGACGTGACTTGTAAATACTATTATAAAAGGGCATTCAAGAAAAAATACGAAGTTAAGTAGGCTTAATACAAAAGTTTCAGCATGTATTATACTCAAATGAAGTTTAAATGTTGCTATATCTTCAGATTACTTCAGCATTATTTTAAATGTACCTAGCAAATAATTAAGGACATTAATTTGTTTGTACAAAAAATAAAATGGCATTTTAAGGGTCAGAGGTAAGTCAACTGTCTCAAGCTCCAGAAAAATGAAATTTTAATTGAAAACGTCACTGAACAGGTAAATGAAAATGTACAAAAAATATATGCCTTGAAGAATGGAAGCGTCAAATGTATGAAAGAAAGCATGTTGTAAAATTCAGTATCAACATGGCTGCAAATAACACCACTACTTTGCTTACCACAGAAAATTGGCTTACCTGTTTCTTTTTCCTCTAATCTTTCATTTGCAGACCAATTTATCCTATAAAAATGTGTTTTATTTATAACCTAAAAGTATACTAAACATTACATTGTGACGTATGATGTGATGATTACATTTCTTGCAATACCATTAATCCTTGTTTCCATGATATAAAAACTAAATATGCTGACCAAGGGATGTGCTTCTGCATGTACCAAAAACGTAAATTTCTAGAAATGAATGGAAAATCCGAATTACGTCGATGAATGTAATGCATGCAGAATCTCCTTGTGCGAATATCTTACATTTAAAAAAAAAATCTTTTTCGTGGAATATCTCTCCGTGCAAGAGAACAATTGCCATCTTATGAAAAACTATGATTTTCTGACACTGTTTTGCATGCATGGACGCCAGGATTTAAAACTCATACAGATCCCAAAACGTGTCAATTTACACATATATTTTGGCTCGAATGATATTGACGTTCATAAACTGCAAATGATGCATTTTTTAGTGTGTCAAAATACACACAGAAATGCATAAAAGGGCACTTTTATCAGCTGGTGTTCCTTGTAATGCACTAACATGCATCGATTGGGAAGATTAGACAAGATCATTTTAAATTTCACTTCAATGCATCAATTGACACAGATAAATGTGTAATGTTGTTATCTTGTTATCATATCATCACTCATCCACATCTTCGCAAATTAGGCAAAAGTGACACAAAATGCGAAGTAAAGTAAATCAAACCAATCAACCAATATTTCAAACTTTTTGCTCTGTAAAGAGTTAATGGTATTTTAGGCTGAAAATTGGTTTTTAAAAGGGGGTGCTGAGGGGGGTACGGAAGAAAATTAAGAGGTGCGTATGCACATTTTCGCATCCCCCTGGCACCGCCCCTGTTTGCGGGCCATGATGTGGGTCCTCTGCGGCCAATCCACCTGCCTCCTGATGGGTCTCCCTTACTGCACAACACTTGAGCAACCTTTCGTTCTGAGGCCAGACAAGGAATGCCTACGTTGCTAGGTTAGGTCTGTTAGGTTTGGTTCAATTCTAACTAACTAGCTAACCTAACCTAACAACTTAGGCATTTAGCCTAAAATTAAAAGCATTTTCCCCTGACGTCAGAACGCAAGGTTGGTCAAGTATTGTGCTATAAGGGAGACCCCCTCCTGATGAATCGACGCCATCGTGGAATAACCTGATCGTTCGGAGTCACAATACGCGCAGTGTTGCCAGCTAAAATTTTAAACACTGTTCTTCAGTACAAGCTTTGTTTCACTGAAATATATCTGATCGTTACGAAGTTATAATCAATTTAATGTGCAAAGGACTTTTGGAAAACTCTGTACAGATAATGAAAAGGGGCTGCAATAGATAAAATAAACATTAGAAATATAAGAATGAAACAGAAAGAAAGAGTTAAGCTGTTCCTGTTCGCTTTAAACTGATTTGTTTAAAATAATGTTTAATGAACAACAGTTTAATGTTACAGGACATAACAGGGACTGAATTACCTTTGGACATGTTTATTGACACCGAAATATCAATAGGTGTGGCATACAGAATTAGAAGTGCATCATGCCTCCCAGATGGTGTAGTGGTTACGTCGTCGCCTTGTAATTAAGGGTTCCCGGGTTCGATACCCGGTTGGAGGCACATAGTGGTCCAGTTCCGATTAGCATTACTGTGCAATCAATCAATCGAAGTGCATCAAATCAAGGTTTGTGTACTTGTAGTGCTAAGTTGATGCATTTCAGTGCATCACACGTAAGCTGGTAAAGCAGCTTTTTGTGCATTTCTGTATATAGTATTTTAATGAACCACAAATGAAATGCATCCCTGAACTTTTATTCTCTTTAATTTGTTACTGATGTCAACTGACGTATTTTAGGTTCTGTATTGAACTTGATATCCTCCTTAATTTATTATTTTCGGAATAATTTTTGAAGGTCTTTACGAGGGGTTGCGGATCTGAAGCCAAGCACTCCGTAGTGGAGCAAATGAGCATTAGGAATCTTGATATGGGCGCCTGTCCATTAACACACGTTACTGATTGTACCTTTGAGCATATCGTGATTATTCACAGCAAAACGCATCTCGAACTTGTTTGTAATTAACTATGTATGTACCATTTATAATCAAATGCTTTATTGCTGATAATCATTTAAGGTTGTTCCCCTCTTGGCTACAGGCCTTGCTCTTTGCAATGCTATTTTAACAATGATATACGACGTGTATTCATCTCTGCCAAGATATAAATCTCTTGTGTAATCAGCACATCATCTGTTCTCTGACCACACTTCCGTTGGACGTCTACTACAAAGTCCTCTTTCCCGCTCAAGAGAGAAGGCACTTCCTTTCCAACTCATTAAACAATCGTTAATAGTTCAAGGGGTGTTTCATAAATGAGGGTTTACAAAAATTTATTGCAAGCAAAGTATTGAACTTACGTTAATGAAACCAGTCCAGAACTATCGAGGAACTCAAACAGTTTTTTGCACATCTACAAATGTTCATTGTGTGCACCACGGATGACACGGCAAATATCGACACAATAGTTTACTTCTTGCAACACTCGTATCAACTTGCAACACTCGTATCAACATGGGCCTGTTGATAGTGTCTATCTCTGCGCTCCCTTATGGCTGTGATATCACGAGGCATCGGTAAGACGAATACCTTGTCTTTGATGAAACCCCACAAAAAGAAGTCACACGGTGTAAGGTCCGGTGATCTTGGGGACCAAAATATTGCACAAAACACTGTGAGTGATGTGAGTGATTTGAGTGTCACCTACACACAGAAAACTAAATGCATCATATCGATTGATGCACCAGAATGCATCGATTGATGCACTAAAGTGTGTTTCATGGCTTCTTCAAAGAATCAGATTCACATTTGATGCATTTGGGTGCATTTTTGTATGTTGGGAAAGAAGCACTAAAGTGCATCATTTGATTGAAGTGAGGATTTATTTCAGTCGAGATGCACTTCAATGCATCAGTTGATGTTCCTTGATGCACCTTCCTGGATCTTTTTGGATGATGCACTTAAACGTTTGGTCTGAGCTACAGAGTTTTTGCAGCATCAAAAAAGATGCATTCTGTTGCATCAAAACGCATCAAGGTGCATCGAAACGTATCAACTGATGCATTGAAGTGCATCTCGACTGAAGGGAATCCTCACTTGAATCGAATGATACGCTTTGGTGTTTCTTTCACAACATACAAAAATGCACCCAAATGCATCAAACGTGAATCTGATTCTTTGAAGAAGCCATAAAACACACTTTAGTGCATTAATGGATGCATTCTGGTGCATCAATCGATATGATGCATTTTGCTCTCTGAGTGTAGCGGCAGGGATGTGAACTCTCAACTTAACAAAACATATATGCACAAAATGTTTGCCTTCCTCGATCGTTCCGACCTGGTTTCATTAACGTAAGTTCAATAGTTTACTTGCAATAATTTTTTGTAAACCCTCAATAATTTATGAAACTCCTAGTATTATAAGCTCTTTCGTAGCTATATGTTACTATTTTGAAATGTTAAGACTAATTTTTCTTTTGTTCTAATGATAGTTTTGATAACAAGTAAGTGGCGTTGACATCAATCTTTTGGTGGGAGAGAGCACAGAATTGAGATAATATACATTGTACTGTCATATTCATAGTATGAGTGAGTTTACAGTTTTTTTCTTGTTTTTTTTTAATCTTAGGAGATTCCAAGAATATGTATTCTCTTACATTTGAAGGGCTCGGATGTAAAACATGGTAAATGACATTTTGGGTATTTCTAAGTTCATTAAGAAAAAAGGTTATTAGAAACTATACTGTAGATAAATTGTTTTCGTGTTGTGTTTACCTTTTTCAGAAGGCTTCACTGAGTCCAATGCAAATTGTATGACATGGCAATTTCACTCAAAAATTAAAGGATGGCACATTTTACTTTGTATTTTAAAAAAAATACCAAAATATCACTTACCATGTTTTACACCCAAGCACTTCAATTAATATACACTAGCAGTGGTATTCAACCTTTTTTCTCCGCGTACCCCTAAAGAAACTTTTCCACTCAATCGTGTAACCCCCCCCCCCCCTTCCCCGAGTTATCCTTAATTCAGATTATACATAACTACATCTAAAATAAATTATGCAAATCATTACCTATTAAATAATACAGGTTTACTATAAAAAGGAGAATTATAAAATAAATAAAAGAAAATTACGGGTAAAGCAAAAATATATTATGAACTTTAATATTTCTTACCTGTTAATGAGATGGCTGAGCTTGTTTTCTGCACACCAGCTCCTCGATTCGTGGCTGAATCTTCGTTAGTGTGAGTATCAGTGGTGATTGTGGATTCAGACGATTTCTGTGTTTCGTTTTGATGGCTGTCAATGAAGAAAAACCCTGCTCACACAAATAAGTGGAGGGAAAGGGAAGAAGGCGTGTGATGGCAGTGTCACTAAGTTCAATATACTCTTTGCGTGCGTAACACCAGAACTCGCAAATATACACGTTTTCGAATTTTATTTCAAGTGATCTATCAGTGGACATTTCCAGCAGACTTTCTTTTAATTTTACAGGAAGATCAGAGGAATTGATGGCGGTGGTGGAAGACGGATTTGAAATCCAATCTTGTGTGTTATCGTCTTTCTCAATTTCTGGAAAGTATTTCAAAAACTGTAACCTGATATTTTCTAGATGGAATTTGATTATTTCCAGAAGTTCACCAGCAATACTAACATCATTTTGTCCACAATATTCCAACACAGTTGGAAAAACTGCAATATTTCCTTCGTTAACGCAATGAATCCAAAGTAATACTTTCTCATAAAATCCCTTCACTTTCTCACGGGCTTAAAAATATTTTTGTCGAAGCCTTGGAGTTGAAGATTGAGATTGTTAAATTTGTTGAATATATCCGTCAAGTAAGCTAGTTGTAGGATAATACAAGTTCATTCTCAAAATACGTCACAAGATCGGATTTTAATTTTGAAAGGAAACATTTTACTTCATTTTTCAGTTAAAAAAGGCGAGTCTATACGCGTCCTCGCGATAAACACCGCACCTCGGTGTGCATAAACAGTTGAGTGTGTGTGCGGATCCCATCTCCTCGCACATTTTCTTGAAGATACGGGAGTTCAGTACACGCGACTTGATTAAGTTGACTACTTTTACAACAATGTTCAGCGTTTCGTGTAAAAGAGTAAACAAAATCGATTCTTGGAAATAGAGGATAATACAAGTTCTGATCATAATAATAAATCAGAGTTAGAAGTTATTAGTCTGGTGGTCGGTGGGGGGAGTAACATAAAATCCTCATTCAATCCCTTATTATATTTACTTTGAGGAAAATGTTGACAAAGAAATGTCTATTTTCTTTGCTTCCCTTTATTACATTTTCACGTTATCTCTGTCAGAAACAGTTTTCATTATTTATAATTATTTAAAATTGTGCGTACCCCCTAAAAAGTCTTCGCGTATCCCCAGGGGTACGAGTACCCCAGGTTGAATACAACTGCACTAGACGGCAACAATGAATGGGAAATTGGAAAGGAATTTCCATTATGATACAGATGGTACAATTTACAAATTCATCTTCTGTTTGTCTCCTTGGAAAAAGGCAATAATGATGACTGAGCAGCCGGCCCCCGTGGCGGAGTGGTTAGCACATCGTGCTAAGACGACAGCGGTCCAGGGTTCGAATCCCGGCCTGGACATGGCTGTTCATGAGTGTCCATTCATTAATTTCGTCATATCATCACTCATCCCACGTTCGGAATTTGCCGGAAAGTGTCAGAAAAAGCGAAGTAAAATAAACTAAATCAATCAATCTATCAAATATACACATATTCTCTTCCAAATTCTCCTGGGCAAAAATAGTTCTGCAAACTTAGAGAGTTTAATCGGCAGTGAGCCTATAACGTACAATGGGATATGAACCGCTGTGTAATACCAAAGGGGATTGAACCCAAAACCGTTGTTTACAATGTAAGAACATTAGCCACTAAGCTATCGTGGAGGCCTCTAGAGGACGGAGGTGGAACTTCCTTTGAACTTGATTTTCCAGAAGAAAATAGACTAATTTTGGGTTCTGTATGTATATCACTATTTCACACAGTTTCCAATTAGTTTATTCCTTTCCGAAGTATAATTCCTTTAAAAATCCTGATGTACCGTTGACAGACAACAGTGTACTGTCGGCTTACGACTATTTCTAATCGTCATTCATCCTCATTGTCTCGATGTGCCAATAGCAGCAGAAAAGTGCCACGACAAGAAAAATATAAAAATCCTGATTACATGGTGTTCTGCTATTCCCGACATCCCATTAACTTTTTAGAAAATTCCCCTTGATTTGAAATTGCTTCAAAATTTCCCATTGCGGAGAGAAAATTCCTTCTGATTTGGCCTATTTTACTTCGCTTTTCTGCCACCTTTGGCTGAATACCAATAATAAGGATGAGCGATGAGGTGATGAAATTCATCAAGGAACACTCAGAAAGAACACCTATGCCCAGCCCGGGATTCGAACCCGGCAACCTTGACGTCGTAAGGCAATGTAATAACCACTCCGCCACGGGGGCATGCATAAAAATTACCTCGAATCAACGTCACTGGGTGGAGACGAAGAGATTTCTTGCGGGATGTTCGTGTGACGGAGCCCGACTCTGAGTGATTAATGTTCGCGTTAATACGGTAGCAGGCCGCTCCCGTTTTTCCAGAACCCTCAAAAGTAAAAGGGTTCCTCCCACATCCCGAGGCTGACCTCCCGACGCCACGTTCTTTGAATTACACGAGCGCGGACGTCAGAGAGATGGCTGACGAGAGTTGAGAAGTTTTCCATCTTGTTCTACCTACCAATTAAAATGGCCTACCAGCTGCCCAGAAACCCAGAAATTCTAATTGTGTGCAGGAATGTTCCCCTGCTAGCGTGTGGTTCATTCGTGTTTGTCGATGCTTCTGGATTTGTACTCGGAGTCACTCCGACAGAATGATAGATTAGGGACTCCCAGATGGCGCAGTGGTAGCGTCTTCGCTTTGTAATCAAGGGGTCCCGGTTCGATACCTGGTGGAGGCACATAGTGATTCGGATTCCAAATTAAACTGTAGGTCCAGCCCCGATTAGCCTTACTGTGCATAAAGTGGACTTAAACATCAATTCAATCAAGGATGGTATATTCTAGAAACGTTCATTGAGTGACCAGAGGCGCAACGAATTTTTGTAGGGGGGAGTGCAAGTACGAGGATAAGCGTACAAATAATAATAATAACATTATTAAGGTAGGGGGCCCCAATTGCGTCCCTACACCCAATTTCGTCCTCCTCGGTATTTCGGCCATGTAGGTAGAGAGCAGTCGGCGCCAGCACTCCAGGATTGGGAAAGGCAGAGCCAGTTTTGAAAGTTTTGGACTCGAGACAATTTATGGTCCGGTGTAACGATGAAGTTTCAGTTTCGTGATGAGGCGAGTTCTTGCAATATCATTGTCAGCAGTCATTTACTGTCAGTATGAGTTTAGGTTTTATATTCGCTGCATATCATGGGCGAAGGTATGTTGTCAATATAGAAGGATGTACGTTGTGTTCCGTCAAGGTCACTTGTTGAAAAGGTAGGAACCACTATGCAAGTTTGTGGGTTGTTCCTAATTTCGTCCCCTGTCATGTTCCTAATTTCGTCCCCCAACATGTTCCTAATTTCCAGCCCCAACATATTCTTAATTTTGTTCCCCGTCATGTTCCTAACTTCGTCCACGGGATCTTCTGCAAAAATATTTTATATGGTTCAACGAAACATGTTCCGGCGCCAAACACTGTGTAAATTTATTTGGGATACTTGCTTGGAAGTATCCCAAAGTTCACAATGCTTCAAAAATTTCTGGGGACATCCATGGCTGTGGAGAATATATAGACATATATATATATATATATAATCTTCTTCTGAGCGAGAAATGCATTGTAGTTTTTTGAATGCCCAGTAGTGCAAAACGCAGGAAATGTGCCTAATGTTTGCAATCATACGCAAATCAATAAGACACACCTTACAGCAGAGAAAGAATCACCCGTATGACTTCACGTTTCTTTAAGCCCCAGCAAGCCTGTGTAGCTAACCCGAAGAAATCGTAAGTTCCGACCAGTTGTTTGCCTGTCACTTTCTTAAAAAAAATGCCTGCTTTTGTTTCCCCATTTCTTGTTTAACTGGTCGCCTGTAAGGAACCTATATTATATCTACGTACTCTTCTGAATCTAATCTTTACAATGGTGTAAGATACATATTGCCATTTTCCATGATAGACGCTGTCACTTAC
Organism: Lepisma saccharinum; assembly: GCF_977018435.1. NCBI lineage: Eukaryota > Metazoa > Arthropoda > Insecta > Zygentoma > Lepismatidae > Lepisma > Lepisma saccharinum. The sequence goes on from NC_139246.1 coordinate 48,120,024, forward strand.
AACAAAATGTGTCCCTCGCGATCAGTTTGTATTACTACCTGGATGGTGAAAGTACAGGCAGCGAGTTGTATTAAGCCAAGTGTACCGTTGCTATGGCGACAGCGCCGGAAGTGACGTTAAGTTTACCAGCGTATAAAACACTACATTTCAAGATACTTATTTTACAAAGCATCTAAAAGTCTTCACAATGCTTCAAATTTCCCAATTTCCTCCGACTGTTGACAAGAAAAGCTCAGCAGGTTAGGCAGCAAGAGTCCGGGACACATCTGGCGCTATGAACTCCCTCTGCTGTATTCTTCCTGCTCCACCAAAGAAGCCGAGAGAAACCAAGAGGTGAAGCTGGAAATCAGAGCACGTGCTCCTTCCGAAAGAAACTGTCAACAGATGGCAGCAACTGTTAAGTGTACTGATAACGGCGAAGGCACGATTTTTTTTGCTTCATTCTACTTCTCTCTCTCTCTCTCTCTCTCTCTGTTTTATTCTCACTATCTCCTCTACTCTATATTCCTGTCTCTTTATTCTCTATTTCTCACTCTGTCTTCTATTCTCTATTTCTCACTCTGTCTTCTATTCTATATTTCTGTCTCTTTATTCTCTATTTCTCACTCTCTCTTCAACTCTATATTTATGTCTCTTTATTCTCTATTTCTCACTTTGTTTTCTAATCTATATTTCTGTCTCTTTATTCTCTATTTCTCACTTTCTTTTCTACTCTATATTTCTGTTTCTTTCTTCTCTATTTCTCACTGTCTCTTTTACTCTGTATTTCTGTCTCTTTATTCTATATTTCTCACTTTCTCTTCTACTTTATATTTGTCTCTTTGTTCTTTATCTGTCACTGTCTCTTCTTTCTACATTCCTGTCTCTTTCTTCCCTATTTCTCACTATCTCTATTTCTACCTCTTTCCATTTCTCTCCTCCAACTAGGTCTCTCTCCTTCTCTATCAAGCGTTTGCATGGTACTGCCAGTTGTCGTGTTTGACGCTGCGTAACTGTATAGTTTATAAGACCTTTGAAATTGTCAAGATGTTTGTAGAAACAGATTGTGTTTGGTCTTTGATCCGTGGAGTTCGATATAAATTTATTTTGATGTTAAATAAATAATGTTGGATTATGTGGTGCATATCTTTATAAATCAACTCGACACCATGAGTGCAATCTGCGTGTGTTAGAATATACAACAGCAGTGTTCTAATCCTTCTTTGTCTTCAAGTCAAGCGTTAGGATCCTAATTAGACCTATGAATAAAAGTAGTATGCGTATTAAAATAGCCTTTTCAACTACCATTTAAAACAATTTTCTCAAATCTTCTCGATACCCTGAGTGAGGAAGGGTGTGAAAGATCTTACCAAGAGATATGGAAGGAGGGATACAGGGGTTTGGAATACCAACATGGACGTCCGGAGGTGGGGGCAAGGAGACATTGACTTCCTGAAAACTTAACTCTGACATACCCGAGTGGGAGGGGGGTGGGGCTGTCAGGCTCACCATCTCTATTTTTTCGGTTTCTCAACTGTGAAAACTTTTATAAAAAAAAAAAAAAAAATTACATTCTTCTCTAGGGTGTTCTCAATATTCTGTATTAGTCTTGTTCATAAAACCATAAGTGTAATGTAAATGGGAGGCAACATGCGGAGGGTGAAAATGGCCATCTTTCAATGTGTGTTATTCGAGACACTCGTGCCAGTAACAGTGTACAAATGGTGTCCGTTCGTTCATCAATTTCATCATATCGTCACTCATCCTCTTTGTCGTGATTAGCCAAATGTGGAAGAAAAGCGACAATAAATAACAAAATCAAATCAAATAAAAGCAATTAATTGCAATGATTTTACCACACAACCATGATCTAGTAGAGAATTTCGCATAATAGGCTAGAGGTTTGGATACCCAGCGCATATTTACTATCGAGGGTGAAATAGAAAATAAAAGAAATAAATAAATGCTTAAGGTGTACATAAAAATTAAATAGAAGCACTGTGTACATAAATGGTACTTATAGACCTACAACCAATATTTTTTTCTCGGGGGGGGGCAGTCATAGAAACTTTTATTATTATTATTATTATTATTATTGCTATTATTTTTGTTACTACTACTACTACTACTTCATAAATCATAAAATTTTAATTGAATTGAAAATATTTTGGTGTTGTATACAAGTTCAGACTCGAATGTACTATTTAGATAGAAACTGAATTCGCCTTTCTTCCTTTCAATAAACATCTATCACTTCGTTAATGAACAATTCATTGTCCTTTTTTTTCTTTCTCACAACGCACAGATATCAATCAGAGTCAGAGACCACTTAATATACTGCCCTTCATGGTACCTCTGATACGTGTTTTTATGAGCCGAAGGGTACTGTAAAGTAATAATAATATTATTATTATTATTAATAATAATAATAATAATAATAGTTTATTTATTTAAAGAACAGTTACAAAAACCTCATACAGCACTATGTCACAAAGAGTAATATAAAAGGATTAACTAACTCATAATGTTTTTTTTTTATATAAAATCACATGCTATACCTAAATATAATATTTTAAGAGAAGTCATAATCGAAATCATCGATTAGTCTTTTTATAAGTTCACCACCATTTTTCAATTTTACTAATAATAATGCAGTTTTTCTTGTTTTATATTTTGAAACGTATAAACTATTATATTTCTAAGGTATTCACTATCAGTCCTATATGACCAGATGTGTTGTATAAATACTTTGATTTTATCTTTCCTTCTTAAGCTCAAGGTTGTTAAATTAAAAATTTCCAACCACTCCATATATTTTAGTGACATGTAACTTTTCTTCATTTTCATACAAAGTAACCTAATAAATAATTTCTGAATTGATTCAATTTTCTAGGTGTGACTATTTTTGCTGCTATGTTCCATAATTCACTTCCATATTCCAATAATGGACGAAACAAAACTATAAATAGAAATCTAAAAGTTTCCATTTTATTAGAAGAAGTCCAATTAAAAATTATAGTACCTAAAACCTTTTTAGCTTTCTTACAAACTTCAATTATATGTTCCTCAAATGACAGTTTGGAATCTATATTTATACCAAGATCCTTATGACTAGAGCAAATATAAATCTTATTAGATTTAATAACATATTTAGAGACAATACAGTTTGTTTTTCTTGAACATCTCAATAGTTTGCATTTAGCTAAATTAATTTGCATACCATTTATGTCACACCATTGTACAGTCACGGACACTTCTGGCTTGTAACGATTCCATTTAGAGCCAATGGTATTGTTACAACCCAGAAGTGTCCGCGACTGTACCACTCTATTAAGATCATCCTGTAATTTAAAAACATCCGATCTATTTTTTATTTCCCTGAATAATTTTAGATCATCGGCATATAAAAGACATGATGATTCTCTAACACTACATATAATATCATTAATAACAATTGCAAATAAAATGGGACCAAGTGGAGATCCTTGTGGTACCCCACACGATATTTTTGCCTTATTGAATGTTGTTTGACCTATTTTTACTCTAAACGTTCTAATAACTCTGAAACCATTTCAAAAATCTTGGAGAAATACCCAACATATGAAGTTTGTGAAGTAACAATTTTTGATTAACAGAATCATAATAATAATAATAATTGCCTTGTAATCAAGGGGTCCCGGGTTCGATAACCGGTGGAGGCACAAGTGGTTCGGATCCCACTTTAAACCGTAGTTCCAGTCCCGATTAGCGTGACTGTGCATAAAGTGGACATAAAACACCAACTCAAACTCAAAAAAATAATAATAGTTTCTATAACAATATTTTGGTCATAAAATAGCTACAATTTCACCATTCAAATTACATTACCTCTTTCCAGAAATGTCAGAGGGTGAAAAAGTGCAGTATCTGCCGGCACCCTTGGTTACAACTAATATATTCATGGTCAAAATACTAACACATAGCATGTTCACGTGCATGCAGAATAGGAGAAGAGTTCTTGGTTTTGCTTCTTCTACAGCGAGAAAGATTGACAGAGCTACGGTGAAAAAAAAATCAGGCGCACAGCCAGGTAAATTGCAGGTCGTTGCTCGGCGTCCACTTTACAAGGAGAGACATATTGTTAAGTCGTTAAGGATAATCACATAATGTCGTGTTGCTGAGGAGAGGCGGAGGGTTAACAAAAGTTGTGGTGGCTGTCTCTCCTCTCATTGGCATAATCCATCAACCATGCGCGACATCGTGAACAGCAGATTGCACTCACGGCCGATCAGAAGAGAATCTGGACGATGCATGGAAGAAAAAGAGTTAAGCTTGAAAGATGAGACTTGTTGCCACCCCCGAATTCAGAAAGTAACTGGTGCGCCTTTAGAACGTTCTCAAGGTACTGATGTACGGAATATTATGCAAAAGCAATTGAAATTTAGTCACTTACACATCAGCTGACGTCGGGAAAGTCTTGCTTCCATCAGCTGAACTATTTTTGAGTGTTTACCCCACATTTGAACACTATGACAACCTAATATATCCATGTCAATGTACAAAGCTGTGTCGTAGAAGAACGTTATAGGTAATAATTTTCTTGTGGAAGTTGTTAAATCACTAAATAGATGCTGAACATCTACTACGCCAGATTAATTTTCGAATCCCGTCGTCGAAAACTAGATTCAAGAAAGAAGGTTTTCTTATAAAGAAGGCTAGATCGGAAATTAAAAATAAATCTCCAGTATGGAGAATGTGCAGCAGTTACAATAAATTGCTAATCAAGAATAAAACAATTGACATCTTTTCTATGAACCTAAGGGACGTCAGTGAAGCCACTATTAACACAATGGCTTAAGCTTAAACACATAATTTCCTAAAGAAATATTAAATACATACTTATATTACTTATATTTACTTATATTTACTTATATTTTTATATTTATATATATTCCTATATTTCAGAAATATATGCAATTGTATTCACTGTATATCCCTTATATTGGATCTGTAATTATGTATGTACTTTTTGATTTCAATAAATAAATATGATATACTTATTATACACTATGTAGCCAAAAGTCACCGGACACCCAGTGCTGTACAGCATCTCCCTTCGCTATTATTACGGCATTTACTCTTCTGGGCAGGCTTTTCACTAAATTCTGGTATATTGCTGGTGGATTTTTTTTCATTCATCCTGTGCCTCGTGAATAGTTCATGTTTGGTTTTCGGTCGAGTGTGCCTGGCACGCAACCGACGCTTCAGTTGATCCCAAATATGTTATGTGGGGTTCAAATCGGGGCTTTCAGCAGACCAGCTAAGCACATCCACCTGATTGTCCTCACACAACGATGCAAAGGACCCTGCTTAATGGGCAGGGGCATTATCGTGCTGCTAGAGAAAAGGGACCAATCCAAACTGTTGACACAGTGTGGGCAGCATGCTATTGTCTAAAATGTCCTCATCAACACCACTGTTCACGTTGTCATTGACTAAAACTAATGGCCCGAGCCCAAACCAGGAAAAACAGCCCCAGAACATGACACTACCTCCAAGTGCACTTGGGTGTCCGTTGACTTTTGGCTATGTTGTGTACTTGATGTCACAGAACCTAAAAGGATATGAATTGATAATCGCCACAATCACCATGCTTTTCTTTAGTAACTATTTGGGAATGTAATCGAATGAAAATGACAATAGTAATAATAATTAAGAAAACTCACAATAGACACAATGTCAGCGAAGGGACAGCCAATAATATTATGTACAGTAACGGACACTTCTGGGTTGTAACAACTCCATTGAAAGCCAATATGATCGCTACAACCAGAAATGTCCGTGACTGTACATGTAAAGTGCGTATTCGGGGCAAAAGTTAATATTACCTTTTCCTTACCGGTGATACCAACATGTGTCAAGCTAGAATTTTAGTTATCAGGAGCATTTTAAATAAATTTGCTTTAAACACATGGTTGCATTTACAAATAACCTGAGAGCTTTGTAAGTATTTTAGTGAAACAAAATAACCATTGTCGTGTTCGTAAGACATCCGGGGTTCATTCTAAGTTAAAATATGCCAATATATTTTACATTAAAAGATCAAGAAATTTGAAATTATAATTGAAAAGCTATTTTTCCGTTTTAATGACCCACATATCCTGTGCTCGAATTACGTTAAGATAAAGATAAATTGGTAAAAATATTACCAAAGCTTGTGACAATGAACAAAAGAGTTTTAAATAAACTTGTAACAATATGGTAATAATTGTCGTAAATTTACACGAGGAAAATTGTCCCTAAAAGATTACACTCCAATCCTTTGTTCTTTGAGTCTATCGAAAGGAGACTTACGATATTATAACGTAAAATTACATCATAATGAAATGGCACATTTGTACATCAGCGCGAAGTTAGAGAAAGTTGATAAATTAGTTGCCTTAAGTCGTTGGTTCTCAAACTGTGGTACGCGTACCCCCAGGAGTACATGAAATACTTCAAGGGATACGCAATCAGTACGCAGAGTGGTTTTTCATCCATGGTGTACCTAAAGAACAAGTACCGAAATAGACTAAATTTGGAGCCGAATCCCCACTTGAAAGTTTCAGATGATGCAAGTACATCCTTCTCACTAGAAACTCTGAGGATTTAACAACCATGAATTACAAAAAGTAAATTACTAAAATGACTTTGGAGTAGCGCTAAACAACAAATTTGGGAACAAATATTGACCAAATTTATAATGATGCTTAAAAAACTTTATAATGCGGCTAAGGTTGTAACATTTACATTGACATTGTCTCATTTCAACCCAGAAGTGTCCTTGACTATACGTACTATATAATAGACACAAATTATTCTTAGGTAAAAGGCTCGGATATCATATACTAGCATTTGAAACTTGACGTACGGTCTAAAATATATACCCAACGAAGTCGAACCCGGGACCCCTTGTTTACAGGGTGAAAACCTAAATCAGTGACCTATTTGGAAGATGAAAGTTAACTTAGCACATCGTGCTACGACCCCAGGGGTCCCGGGTTCGAATCCCGGCCTGGACATGGATGTTTGTGAGTGTCCATTCACCAATTTCATCATATCATCACTCATCCCCATCTTCGCAAATTAGCCAAAAGTGGCACAAGATGCGAAGTAAAATAAAGCAAATCAATACATCAATCATTAATAACTTTATCGGGAGAATTTTTTTGTGTGCACGTACAGAGCGAGAATTTCAAATGTATCAAATCCTTGTTGATTCTTCATTAGCAATTTACGTAACTTAATGTATTACTAGAGTCAACATATTGATTGATTGATTGGTTGATTTGTTGCATTAAGTCCACTTTATGCACAGGAAGGCTAATCGGGACTGGACCTACAGTTTAAAGTGGGATCCGAACCACTGTGTCATGTGCTTCCACCGGTTATTAGAGTCAACATATTTTGTCAATTCACACATTTTGTATTCTATTTGGCACACTCGAAAGCATATTTTAGAAACAAATATAATTATTTGGCAACCTTGTTTTGGAGTTGTGATATTACTTCAGTCTTCCTCAGGCATTTCATTAGAAAGAGTGAAAAAAGAGATTAGGTATCGTCCGTACATGAATACTCCTCTAGAATCATGACGTAATAAGAACAGGCATATAAGCTAAGAAGTGATGCACACAAGGCATTAGCTCCGTCAGATAACCCTTCGAGTTGGGAATAATGGAGAATTTTTGTTGGATGTAGATACGGCAATTACGTTGCCATGTTTTAACGGGCGCATCGGATTATGCACGACATTCTGAGGCTTTTCGGCGAGACAGCCAGCAAGCTATTATCGAAGGGTTGCTAAGTGGTCTCTTGTCATTAACGGATTCTTCAATATCCTTGTCCCTTTTGATTTGTTTAAACTTCACGTCCTTTTTTCATGTCTCTATAAATCCTCTTTTAATCAACATTTCTGAGCTGGCCCTGCAATTCTTTACGATCATGTGACTTGATTGGACCAAGATTTACATCACATCCAACCACATACCATTTAACATTAGTTGAGAAGGAGCAGGGGGGTGATACATGCAGATAAGTGTTCTGCACATTAGTTCGCAAAAGTTCGTACCGTGTACTGTTTAATTCATGGAATTAAAACATGAAACGTTCTTTAGTCAAAAGAACATGATTTAACTAAAAGAACAAATAATAAGTTCACATGAAAGACTCGAAAGCATACACGTGATGCCTCTCAGGGTATGAGGTAATATCTCTCTTCGTTGTTCAAACCAAATAAAAATCAAAGTTAAGTTTGCACTAAGAAAAAGGAAGTCTATTTTACTTCTTTGCAAACTAAATACTTATATTTCTCACATATAATCCATGTCACTCAAACAAATTAAACTTCTTACAATTCAACTTGATCACTCTATTTAAAAAAACCGAGCCCGAACTCCTAAGTCAAGACAAAAGACACTCCTAATTCCCATGGCAACAGCTCTTAACAAGATAATTATATACAGGTTAGTCACTATCCTGACATTATCAGTGATAGGTAAATTACAGTAATTAATATTACAAAAACAATAAACATTTGCACAAGAGAAAAGATAATTAATAACAATAAATATTTGTGCAATGGGAAAGGACGTGTCAAACAATAAAATTACCAAGTTTGTTACTAATACTTTTTTTGAGTCTGTACCTGTACGGAGTGACGTAAATACTTGGTAATATGTAAATGTGTCTCTATCACATGGTCGGCATTTGTTTTCACTCACAATCTCAGCATTGGTGTATTTTTATATAATCGACACCTTTTTAAAAAATTATATTTATTTCACAAACATAGGATACAAAATTTGCAGCTTTCACACCAAATTAGTAACGATGAGAAACATAACAACAAAATACAGAAAATACCATATAAAAATATTAATACAGGAATCATATTGTTTTACAAATTGCTTTGAGTGTCGAGGCTGACCGAACACGTTACTTTACAAACCCAGAACCTTGTTTTAGACGGTTTTGGGCTTTGGGCAATCATGGGAAATAGTGTTCATCTGTTTCATCATCCTTCATTTCAAACCCACAACTCTCCTATTTGTAATGAACATAACATATACTCCACTGAAATGTTTCCTACTTGTAATGTCCTTGGCATCACACTATAATTCTTTGTTATTTATTTGGAATGTTGTCTTTGTTCTTTTCTTTTAATTTGTCAAATTAAAATGTCACAAGCAACTAGTATCAGATAGACGAATTGACTAACTTTCATGTGCCAAACTGATTACATAATTTAAAAAACTGGGAGATTTACCATAGCAACAAGAGAATAATAGTACAGTCCTCACAAAAGTTTGGAATATTGTTATACAGGGTCATCCAGAATGATTGCTGGGATTTTAAACTCTTCTTATAAAAGAAGTATTTAATGGATATACACGTGTGGCGTCTTAAAATGCTCAGAAAAGTTTAAAGTTTTAGACTTACATTAGTACACTTCGATATGGGCGCCATTTGTAGCTCTGGTGATGTCTAGACGGTATTCAATCTCCTGACACGTCTTCTGAATCGTGTCCAGAGTTACAGTTGTATGCGCCGTTTTAAAGGTCACACGAAACTTTAAACTTTTCTGAATATTTTAAGACGCCACACGTGTATATTCATTCAATACTTCTTTTATAATAACAGTTTAAAATCCCGGCAATCATTCTCGATGACCCTGTATTAGACAACAGGTGATAGACACGGTGGCATATGCAGGTAAAAAACAACAACACAAGAATGTCCAGGAGACAGACAGATACCATGTGTTGTTGCATTCCTGTCACCTAATGCCTAATACAATATTCCAAACTTTTTGTGACGAGTGTAGTATAAAAATGTTGAGATTAACTTCAATGTGTGGCTTCAAGTTTATAAATTGCTGTTACTGAAGAATGAAACTTTTATTAAGGTAAAACAGTTTTGTTTACCACAATTTGTGATTACTAGAGTCTTTTCATTGATTGATGCTATATGTTACTTCGCTTTTTGTGCCAATTTTGGCTAATTTGCGAAGATGGGGATGAGTGATGACATGATTAAATTGTAAATGGACACTCACAAACATCCATGTCCAGGACGGGATACGAACCCGGGACCCCTGGCGTCTGAGCGCGATAGAGTCTTTTGCTAACGACACGTGGAGCGAAAGGTAAATTCCTGAAAATTCTCAAAGGTATGTAACATACTACAAAGAAAATAAACAAAAAAGGTTTGATAAATCGTATCAAAGTGATTAGTAAGTTTTTCGATAACTTATTATTAATTATCTCAATAGGGTTACAATTAAGCCATACAACATTTCATTTTGAACAATATTAATACAAATAATGACTTGATGCCCTATGTAGTAAAACAAATATATACAAAAGCTGAATCTAAGGAAAATGTGATGAATTTACATTAGTATATAAAGTGTTCTATAGCAGCAATGAAATAAAGAAAGTTTGAGAGCTATACACATTTAGAAGAAAGGAGTGTAAAGGTGTGTGGGTTTGGATATGAGTGTGTATGGAATTACTGTTCGAAGTACAAGGATGAAAATTTTAAAATATATGTGTGTGGTGGGAATGGTGGGGAGGGGAGAGTAAGCACTGAAAATAATATTACTGGAGTTAAAATTTATAGGCATGTGAACCTAGAAGACGACAGAACTGCGCTTTGCTGGTACTGAGTTTGACTTCGTCGGGAGTGATCCAGGTTACCGCTGCTAGGTACGAGAAAGACTTCTGACCAAATCTGCTTTTGTTAGGTTTGGGGATTACTAGGTCTGTATGTAAGGACGATCTGGTGTTTCGGGTACAGAGCGGAGCTTAAGCCTATGATGCAATGGAGATGATTTGTTATGAATACTATGGAATACCTTATTCAGGTAGATGTAATGTATTCTCGAAGTGACTGTGGGTATGTTGTAAATCTTGCGCAATTGTTGAGAATTATTGTGTTGGAGGTGCATGTGAATGGTTCTTAAACAATTGTATTGGATTGTTTTAAGTTTCTTCAGATGAGTTAAGTTACCGCCAAAAATAAGACTAGCACCATATTTGAACACGGGACGGATAAAGGAAAGGTAGAAATGTCTACTAAGATTTATATTGAGATATTTACGAAAATTTCGAAATATGTAAATATGGTGATACATTTTACGGATATAGTTATTTATTTGGAGGTTAAAATTTAGCTGGGGGTCGATAATGATTCCGAGATACTTTAAATGATTGCTCGAAGATACTCTTACCGGTGTGAAGCACCATGGCCTTCGTCTTTGCAACGTTGAGCTTCAGGTTGTTGATGTTGTACCACGTTATTGCTGTGGGGAATGAGTTTTCCATTTTCTCCTTTACATCCTGGTATGTTTCTGTAACATGAACGAGAAGGCAGTCATCCGCGTACAGAGTAATCGATAAATCTGAATTTATTAGTGTGATATCGTCAATAAATAGGTTGAATTATTTTGGGCCAAGTATAGAGCCTTGTGGAATTCCCTGCAGACACTGACTGCTAGGTGGAAAGTGAACATCCTACTTTCGTTGAGATTTTTCTATTAGCGAGAAAACTTTCCATCCAGAGAATTGTTTTGATATTGAAACCAAATCTGTTCTTTAATTTTCCTATTATCAAATTGTGATCAACGGTATCGAATGCTTTGCATACGTCCAGGGAAATTAATCCAACTAGGGAACTCCTTTTTTTTGTCCAACGTCTCGCGCCATTCATTAATTAAACTAATTAATAATAATTCGGTGGATACATCCTTCCTGAATTCATACTGTCGATCAGACATCAGATTGTTGACTTCTAGGAAAGTTACACACTAGGGTAGGAGATCAAGATTTGTGAATTGGAGTTATTATGGAGTGCTTCCAGCTCGTTAGAAATTGGCCACGTTTGAAGGACGTGTTTATTATGTCGGCGAGGGGCTCCGCTATGAGTGGGGCCAACACCACCAGAACGCTGTTGGGAATGCCATCCGAACCTCCAGCCTTTTCTACGTTTAATTTATTAAGAATTGCCAAAACTTCATCGACCGTAACATATTTTAATGTGAACTCTTCAATTTGTTGGACAGCAACTGAATTGGGATCTTTTCTTAGAATATTTATGTCCGAATTACGAGGATTAACGTGCGCCGATGCTTTGCAGATATTAGAAAAATGAATATTTAAATAATGAGCTATGTCGGACGGGCTCGTTAGGAGGACACTGTCGGCTAGTAAATGATTCATTGTAGTTTTTCATTCTCTACCCGTTATCATTGATAACCTTCCATTTGCAGTTGTTATTGCTAGTGGTCTGGTTCACCATATCTCTGCAGTAATTAACTTTTGCCTGCCTAGTAATTGTTGTGCAATGATTTCTAAAAAATTTGTATTGCTCCCCCGTTACACTTAGAAATATCATTTTATTTATTTATTTATTTATTTCGTCTTCTTTACATGGCGAAGTTAAGGCTGTGGAGCCTTTTCTTCCACTTCACCATGTTTACAAAAAAAATTGAATATGAAATAATTAAAAAATTTAAAAAAAGAAAGAAAAAAATATAAAAATTACAGAGAAATAAAAAAAAATACAAAGAAAAATTACATATAAGAAAGGTAATCTAACCTATAGATACGGGCACACACACTCACACTCTCACATACATATCTTTGCCCTTACACACGTACAAGCAAATACATAACACTACACTTACTTAAGCACAGTCCAATATTACACATACTTAAAACACAGTCCAAAACGATATACTTTGACGATAATTCATCTTAACTATTACCCTAATAATTTTTGTGCCTTACGTCCTTCTATCATTCTCTGCACCCGCCATATTACTTGTATTAGGAAAATCAAACATTTAATTTTCATTGTATAATATGTGTAACTTTAACAATTTCATCAATAAGAAGCAATATCTAGATAATTCAATTACTATAAATTGTTTGATTTATAAAAATTACTCATTCATTACATTAAATTCTTTCACATCTTATAAGAAATTCTGTAACTTTAGAATTGTTGTCTAAAAATGTATATCTTTTGAAATGAAGGAATTAATTACAACCTCATCAGCATTATTATTTTTAAACTGAGTTTTCAAATCATCATCATGATACGAATGTGAACATACAAGAGTAATAAATGTTGCCTTAGTACGGAAGAATACATGATCTCTAAATGCGAATGAACTCCACTATTGTTCTATGTCTGCAGCAACAAAACTCATGTCTTGCACCAACAATCCGATTTTGCATCGTAGGTGCATAATACTGGTGTGACAAGTTACTCCAAGCGGGAATAACGTAACATACAGACACACTGCAGCTAGGAATTCGCTGTTCTTTTATTTTATATTATTTTTCTCTCACAAACCGCATGTAACTGCAAGCTGTCCGTAGCTACATGTTGCAACAGTTCTTAACAGAGAATGACTGCATGAACAAATCACTTACAAAAGAGAAAGAAAATAATGAATTAGTTGACACGTGAGAAACTGGGTTGCGATGATACCATGCGATCAACGGGTTCGTTACAACTCAGTAGTGTCTGTGACTGTACAAGAATTACAACAGTCCATTCGTGTCTTATTATCTGGTCTTACATATGTTTGTATTATTGCGTTTAATTTTTATCATCATCTGGCAGCTAAATTCACAGTTATTTGATGTATTAATTGACGTCACTTTTACATATAGTATTGAGCTTCATAAAAAATTTGTAGAGGTGTATAGTAATTGGCTATAAACAGGCGGATAATATTGCCATTTTTACATTTCTATACTCTGTTCCGAATATCTCTGGGGCAAGCGACGGAACCACATTGACGCCACCCGCGCGGTCGGCAGCCATCTTGATGTCCGCCATCTTGAATTCAACTTCAGAATTTTAAATGGGAAGGAGGTGATATGATACATCAAATCAGGCTAGAATTTCACGAGAAATGCAATGGTGAAGGTTTTTTCGACGTATCTTTAACCAGTAAAAAGTTATGACTGAATTCTTGTACCAATTTGCTCCTTTTCGAGGTCTTAGAAAAATGCCTTAAAATTTGTTTAGCGCATCGGTAATGCATCAAGATCAAAGTGACGTCTAGGGAGAGACGTTCGCATGCCATTGCACACGATTTTAATCGGATGGTTGTCGCGAACAATTTACAATGTGACGCTTCCATTAAATGAAAAGTCCTTCACAGTGACAAGGCTAATGTTTATGTTCATAAGGAAGTTCATAAACAGAATATTTTATGCTTTTATCTGATAACCCATTTTCGACAGATCAAAGCTGAATGGTTAGTGCTGGTAAGTTAATGGTGTGTCGTGCTGTGTGGAACACGATTGGTTAGTCAATTTTCCATCAACGGAACCTTAAATGCTTAGGGCTACTTTCATTTGTTAAATAAATAGGTTTTTTCATCCTTGCTTATGGAAGAAGGTACTTTTTACAGAGTTTTTTTTTTCAATAGGGAAGAACACCAGAACACTATGGGAACGTTGTGAAGCAGTTTCTGTCCAAAGTTATTTTATCAGATGACAAGGGTCGCATATTCTGTTTATGAACTTCCTTATGAACATAAACATTTGCCTTGTCACTGTGAAGGTCTTTTAATTCAATGGAAGCGTCAGACTGTAAATTGTTCACGACAACCATTCATAATGCGCAGCTCTTCGTGGATGTATCCGATTAAAATCGTGTGCAATGGCATGCGAACTTCTCTCCCTAGACATCACTTTGATGTCGATGCATTACCGATGCGTTAAACAAATTTTAAGGCATTTTTCTAAGACCTCGAAAGGGAGCAAATTGGTACAAGAATTCAGTAATAACATTTTACTAGTTAAAGATACGTCGAAAAAACCTTCACCATTGCATTTCTCGTGAAATTCTAGCCTGATTTGATATATCATATCACCTCCTTCCCATTTAAAATTCTGATGTTGATGGTCATCACCAATTCCAAGTTGTGCCCTGCAGTGGCCTTGTACCGAGGGTGTTAAGTGACTTTTTGAGCCACCCTGTAGAATGGACGCAATGTCTCTCGTGTAATGCTTGGGCGTATGACCAATGTGCACATGAGGAAAGTGTCTTGTACGTTATTTGTGAACATTGCAAGAACATGCTAAACTGAATGGTTGTCGGCATTGTGTACTTTATGTTTTCGACTCATCTATAAGCTAACACATTGCTTACCGATACTGAACGACGATTTTTGTTTTTCTTCAAATATCACTATTTTTTTTTTCCTTTCCATTTTTCAGCAAAGACTCACTGTTCTTGATAAATAATATTTTGAAGTACCATTTTCTTGTTTTCCAATTACATTCCACCTACTCATTTTCTAACTATTGCTAATAACTTAGGGTGTCCGATACTGTACGACTTTCCCCTACATATTGAGAATATATGATTGTTTTCTCTCAATCAGAATTTATATTGACGTTATTTGGTAGACCCAACAAATTTTATATCTTAATCATCTCTAGAATATTTTTTATTTTATTGAAATTCCAGTGTAGAAGAAGCCATTTTAAACCGTAAAGGAACAATAGTAAAAACAATAACTAGTTCTAAAATAAGATAAAAAATTAACAAGATAAAATTAAACAAAAATGGTTCCAAGATAAACAGAGATCAGTTTCACAACATTACTTATACACTTATATACTTCTAAGTTGGTGATAAAAGACGAATATGAACTGAATATATCTACTTGGTTTGAGATAATGTTGAACTGATTCGGTAGCCTATGGAATAATGAACATTGTATAAGTGAGAGCCTGGGAGTTGCAGTGTGGAAAGTTTCCTTGCTCCGTGTTTTACGTCTGGGCACTCTGAGGGAGAGTTCGTGAAGTGGGATGCTGCATCTTAGGTTTCCATTAATGATCTTATGTGGTAATTTCATATCTGCAACGTATCTACGAGATTCTGGAGTAGCTATTAATGTGTAAGTTTTGAAGTAGATCTCTCTTGGGTAGATGTTTCAGGACACTCTATTTCGAACAATGGAGAGGAAAAAGCTAAGAACACTGTCGATCTTAGATGTATGAGAATGGGCAGCCGCAGTCATGTTCCAGATGGGTGTACAGTATTTTAGAATGGGGGATACAAATGTTTTGAAGTAGCTTACATGAAAAGTGGTTTCGGATTATTAATTTCGATGAAATTAGTAGTTTCTAATTTACTTAAATTGCAGAGGACGAGAACCGACTCGTCCAGAAAGCTTACGACGAAAAGCTTAAGCGTTTGTGCCCCAAAACGAAGGAAGAATAAATTGTAGCCACAGAAGCAAGAATATCTGTCAAAGTAGTTATTAATCCAACTAACAAACGTTTGTTTTGAACGTGGAGAAGCAGGAAATGAATTTAACACATGTTTTCACAAAAATATAACACCTTCATTAGTCAGTTGATGGTGAAGACCGTTTGGAGGCAAATGTCGTAATGGACGATTCATCCATATGCGAATGAATGATGACCACTAACCATAGAGGATTTTCTGATGAAGACAAGACATAAATAATGTGGCTCATATGTATGGTAATTAGCGGAGCGTAAACAGGCGATATATGCAAAAAAGATCACGTTAGGAGCTTGTTCCAAGCACATCACACCATGTAAAGACCTGCAGCTACGTCGTTGTCCCTAAAAGGCGAGTGTAACGAAATGGAATGATGTGCTTCGAGGTAGGACTATAGATTACTCATTAAACATTTAACAAACGCTTAGTGACGCTTACTGAGACGAAGAATGTTCTAGCATAAATGAAATGTTTGATTTGAAGAAATTTCTCTTTTCATATTTTGACATTCGTTACACAGTCTACATGAACAAATATCAATTACACTAGTTTGTCTTCTCTTGACAATTACACAGAGTTCGAAATTCACTTTTGATTCATCAATTGACATAGTTAAAACTGTAATTTTTGTTTTTTTGAAATGATGATGTCTGATCGTCTCAACTGACACATTTTTAGCATATTACACGGAATAGAAACTGATAAAAGTAAAGTTAGATTAATGACTATGTGGACTTGCACCATATAATTTATAGATTTTGTTTGTGTTGCGAATAAAAACACCAACTGCAAGAACCAGAAGTGTAAATTAGCAACTTGTACACCTCAATGTGTTTTTGAAGTCAAACAAATTATGCCTATTCGTGTCAAATGATCATTTTGGGTTCTGTGTGAACAATATGATGAATTTATTAATGAGTTCTACCATCCGAGGAATACCAAGTACTATATTTATATGTATCTTAATATAATTATCATAATCAAATTATTCTATGGTGAAAAACTAATTAATTCTATTCCTTTATCATCATGAGGGGAATGATTATCAATGACAAGTTTACAATTCTCCGCTTTACCAAACATCTATATAAGTTACCTAACAACTTTCATTCGGTATATTGAAAATTTAGAAAATACCCATTGTGATTCATCATTTTCTTCTTCTGTTTGGGTATGGAAAACTTACTTTAAGTTGTTGATTTGTTTTCGGCATGATTTCATGTTTGATTGATTTTTTGTTTTAAGTCCATTTTATGCACAGTAAGGCTAATCGGGACTGGACCTGCAGTTTAAAGTGGGATCCGAACCACTATATGCCTCCACCAGGGATCGAATCCGGGAAACCTTGATTACAAGGCGACAACGCTACCACTGCGCCATCGGGGAGGCACTATGATTTCATGTGTTAGAGCCACAAACAAAACCAAAAGTTTGCAAACAAGCCAATTCTACCCTTTTCTCAAAAGTAATTTCGAAGGGCGTACCCCTTGTCTGCATGGACGCAGATGACGACCAGTAAATCACACCCTCCGTCTTTTATGTGGTGACATAATGGTTATTATTACATCCAGGATTGGCATGTTTAAAACAAAACGTTTCAAACACGTGCCTTTGTTTTATATAGAAGTGTTTCAAACACTTTTATAATTGGTATAGGGTTGAATTTGCTAGTGTCTCAATATCTAAAATTCAAAGAACTGCAACCTAATATGCACTAAGCATTAATTCGTATATTTCTTAATCACCGCCAAGTGGCAAGAAAATCATTTCTTTAATTTTCTCACATATTTTGGGGGCAAAAGGGATAATCCAAATACATTGCAAATAATATTATACTGTATAAACAATACGAGTATGAAAATCGCAAACATACGTTAATAGATTTTATATCTTCTTCACAAAGGATATAAGTATTACAATTCTTACCTGAAACTATATAGCACCTAGATATATGAGGCATATTAACTAAAAACATTCACTTACAAAATTTAAATGCTATTGTTATTGCAGCTTGTATGTTCTACTAAGATTATGTTTGATTATAGTGTGTCGAAGAAAACTTTAAGAATGTAATAAACAAATATTCACACATAACACTTGATATACAGTGTAGTTTTCTCTGGAGATGTAAGTAGTGTGTCAACGCCCAAAGTAAACTGAAATAATGAAGAACGTGTTTTGTTTTTACAAAAATATGACATTAAGATTTTGAACCTTTTTATTTACTTCTCAGTGTTTCGAGTGTCCGGCATTTTAACCCAGGGTAGTTAGTAATCAGGGTCTTTGGCGTCGATGCCAACGTCTTCATGCGTTAATGACAGCGCATGCGCATGCCTCCCTTAATGAGCTAAGCGAGTCCAGGCATTGTGGTTGTTCTGATTTCCAACGGTTTGCCAATGATTTTTCTTTCTGATGTACAAGTGTACAAAATTTCACAATACAAACATTACTACAATTTATAAAAATTTAATTTGTATATTTTGTATTAGTACCTGAGAGCAATTGAATTTTCTTAACTATTGTTTCTCTTTATTTCCGCGACGTTCCTTATTTTAATTGTAAAAATGGGTGTGTTCAATATCAAACTATTAATGAAAGTAGAAGTTTTTAATAATATCTGATAACATTCTCTACCATAATTATCTCTTGTTAACTTATCATTCAATTCTGACGTTGTAGTGAAATTACCTCGTTTCATAAATAATAATAATAATAATAATAATAATAATAATAATAATTCCATTCTATAATTAAACGAATAGTGCATAATACCCATTTTTGATTCAAATATTTGAACACGATTCTTATCTAGTGCTTTGTTTAGAAACAAAGTTTGGTTTCAGTAATTTTAAATATTTTAAAGCCTGTCAAAATCCGTGAAATCATGAAAATGAGATAAAGGTAAAAAAAAAAAAGGTAAAGTGTTCCCCTGTGTATAGCACCACGCCATGAAGGCGTATAGGGGGTGTGGGGGTAACGCCCCACACTTTCTTGATCCGGTCGTGAGTGGGGGTGATGTGATCAACATCACGCCCCTGACCGCCTTTACCCCCCAGGATTTCCCCCAGGTACCCATGTTATTCGACGCTGGGTGGGCGCCGGGGCCGCTTCCACCGTTAGACCGTTAGAAAAGTTCCCGGATTTGAACCAATGAAAATGAGATTAATTGCTTAATGCGAAGCACAGGCGTTTTATACACACACAATTATACACAAATTTAAGAAAAAATTTCGGCATGACAGGCTGCACAAACCTACCTTCAATGGTGAAATCCTCAAGCGGTAGGTGTCGCTTGACGCTTCAGTGTGAACTGTCCCTTAGGTTTCCCTGTTCCTTTTACATACCTGACTACCCAGTTGGCGAATGTAAGTTACGATCGAATTCGTAACTGTTATTGCATCCGTTATTTTGTCTGTGCATTATGAATTAAATAACTGATATGTTGCAAGTGGACCGTTGTTTTGGAATAAAGCCCGTCTCAGCGAACTATTTACTGCGTGCATGTTTGGGTATCGACGTGTGAAACAATGATGCAAACTTTACCTGTCACGGGGTTTAGAACTGAGTTTATTTTGTTGTCCAACAAAAGGATAAAATACAGCTGCGCAGCGAAAAGGGAAAAGCGAACAAGGAAACATACAGAGGATGATTAATGTAGTCTGCTGTTTGGCAAATTAAGAAGTGCCATCCTAGCAACTGTACGTAAAGAGCAGTCGAATTTTCAAAATTTAATTTTTAAAACGATAAAATTAAGGGAAAACGACGGTATGCTGTGGCAAATGGATGTCCGGAAGGGGGAGGGGGAGGGCATCCACATGAAAAAAGGAATGTCAACCTGAAATTATATATTTCATTTAAATCACAGTACTTTATGTTATTTCAAGGCCATTACAGGAACATGATAAGTAGGGAAGGGATTTTAAGATGCAGCACCTTTTCAAAAATATATTTGTCTTCATACCAATCGCCTATGTATTTTAGGACATGAAATCAAGTCAAATGAGCACATTTTGTTGCACTTTCTTGCACCATTTCGTGAGATTAGCACATTTACCTCCTTTTAGCCCTCCCCCTCTTCGTGCTTCAGCACCATTTCAATTCCTTTTCTTTCATGTTTTGTTAAAAAAAATCGACAGAAAAATAAATGATTTTCACTCTTCTCGAGCAGCTACAAAACATCCTATAGTCTAATTTTGTAGAGCAGAACGAGAGCTAGAAAATGGTATAATATAATCATTGCAGCCCCAATAGTTCCCAAGATAATGTAGCAAAACCCGCGAGAGAAAACAGAAACTTCAACAAAACCTATTCCGCAGAACCACAGCTCTCTATGCGGTCCGCGCGCATTATATACAGAAGGCGCAGCAAAAGAGAGCATTGAATAAAGGCATTCTATCAGCAACTTTTTTCTTTGCACATTTTCTAAAACATTTTCAGAACCTTTTTTCCCCTTTCGCGACCATAATTTTGAACCTTAAA
Source organism: Lepisma saccharinum (assembly GCF_977018435.1). Taxonomy (NCBI): domain Eukaryota; kingdom Metazoa; phylum Arthropoda; class Insecta; order Zygentoma; family Lepismatidae; genus Lepisma; species Lepisma saccharinum. Next base: position 48,140,784 of record NC_139246.1, read on the forward strand.
ATCATTTCCATATTGGTAACTTCAAACTGAATAAGTGTTTTTTGAGGCAACAACTCTTGTAAGAATACCTACATTCATCTTCCTGTGAAAAATCTTACGAACATCCATGAATGTGCATTTTTAACGAATGGATCATGTCTTCAATAGGAACTACAAAACTGTCAAAAAATGAAGGGTTAAGAGGTAGAACCGCATAATTACGATAACATAATTGAACCTTGTGCTTCAACAATGTTAATTGTTGTGGATTAAAGTACTGAATATTAGATTTCTCGTTTATTTTTATTCCCTTGCACACCAAATACATCATTACTTAAAATTAAGTTTTTTATAATATGTAATTAAATTTTATTACAAATATTTCTAAATTTACAACTAAATTTCTTTGAGAAAATTTGAAACACTTGTGCTCAGACTGGGCTGCGAGGAAAAACACTTTTCTTCCTTGCCAAAGTATTAACCTCAGGGGCAGGAAACGCAACTAATTATATAATCTTACACATTTAATTTGTCACTTCGTCAAAGGCTAAATTATGGGGGGATGTACCCGATGAGGGGTCAAAATTTCGATTTTTCAACATATGTATTTTCTTGAAGTGCATAACTTCCTCGTTACACCCTGTAAATTTTATTAATGAATGAAAAATCTAAGGCACGAACACTTTACTTTATATGTGTGAAGATCCGAGATTTTTTAAAGAAATAGTTAAGTTTAATTTCCCCTCTGAGCTCAGCTTTTGATTCGTTCTTTCCTTACAGGATAGTTTCTACGAAAGTGGCATTTTTCTTTGTTCAAGCAGGGATTGTTGATACCATGTGGAATGTAGGACTGATATTTGTGTAAGTGTAGATGGAACATGGATGAAAAGAGGCCGCACTTCCTTATATGGTGTAACGTCTGTCATTAGCATAGGCACAGGGAAGGTTGTAGATATGCAGTGCATGTTCAAATATTGTCATGCTTGTTTTACTAAATCAAAACTGGATAATGAAGATGCAGAATGGAAGGAAAATCATTTATCATCAAGTTCGAAGAATTACAGTGGATCGAGTAGAGGTATGGAATTTGCGGCTGTGAAGATGATTTTCAACCTTTCAGAGACGAAATTTGGTGTACGATATACACAATATGTTGGTGTTAGTGACTCCAGTGCATTCAATGAATGGCTGAGAGCAAACCATATGGTGATGAGTGTGAAATAGTAAAACTAGATTGTATTGGTCATGTGCAGAAGAGGGTGGGTGGCAGACTAAGGCGTGTACTCAAATAAAACAGAGGACTGAAACTTGAAGATGGAAAACCACTTGGGAGTAAGGGTAGACTTACAGGAAAGGAAAGCGATTCCCTGCAGGTATATTATGGGATAGTCATAAAGAAAACTTGCATGATCTTGAAGAAATGCGAAAGGCTGTGTGGGCAAACTATTTTCACAAATTATCAACCGACAACAAACCAACACATATGCTGTGTCCAAAAGGAGAGAATTCTACAACAGAAGCAGAATTACAGGGGAGCATTACGAACACAAACATTCCTTACCAGAAACAGTAATGAATCATATAAACCCTACGTTTAGAGCACTTGGTGAACAACAGCTTCTCAAGAAATGTCTTCACGGGAAGACTGAATCCGAACGGAAGTTTCAATAGCATAATGTTGCAACACTGCCAAAAGAAACTTCGTTTGCTGGTGCAAGAGTGATACATATAGCTGCATATGATGCCTTGTTGTGTTTTAATAGTGGTTCTTCGATCAGGTGTGAGATTTTGAAGAAGTTAGTACTGATACCAGGTGAATACACAGAAGCAATTTTTAGGGACATATTGATCCAAAACGTGTTGCAAAAGCAGATTTATCAACAGAAAGACTCACAAAAGACCAAAGAAAAAAGAAAAGGGCAGAGAAGAAAGATGAGGTAGACACACACGGCAATGAACAATATGGATATGGTCATGGGCGTATTTAAGGGGGCGGGTTCAAAGGGTCCAAACCAACCTTTAGGTTAAGTAAAATTACCAGATTACCTGTTCTATACCCTAGGCGCAGAGACTTCTTCGTAAAAATTTATTCAGACTTATTTTGTTCTCATAAATTACAAGCATATAGAACGGGATACGGATTGCAAATAAATTAATTCCACACACCAGATGGGACTGCAAATCAAATGTCTGTAATTTGCTGATAGTTTCGGAATTTCTCTGGAAAATACTCAGAAAACTCTTGATATTTCACAAATTCTATAATGCCACATATAATTTCTGCCCTTTGCAGCTGCTTGTGAACTTATAGCGCGAACATTATAATTTCATTAGAAGTTCCCGATATGTTTTTTACCATTCAAGATTTAAGTATTCCTCAGGTTCTAATTTTTGGATAATTTGAAATTTCCCAACTGTTTGATAATCCCGAAAGTCGATAAACCATTTTCCAAACTCTAGATCAAAATGGGAAACTTGTCCCTATTGGAGATTGTAACAGCATCTGGGTTAGCTTCAGCTATTAGTACTTCTACTCTCTCTGGGTTGAGTAGGTGTGGATTTGGAAAAAAAATAGTTGGTGAAGAATATGATAGTGCTGATGTAACGAGTGGTAGAATCAAGGTGGTGAGATAGATAGATAATTTCAAAGAAGTGCCAAAAAGCAATTTTTGTAAATTGTTCAGCTTATACCTTAACCCTGACTATTGCCCATTTCTGTGGAATTTCTGCAATGTTGAGACTGTCAAATCAGTTATATTTTTTCCCCTCGAGTCTTCTCAAAGGAGCAGCCCCCCGTGGTTAGCACAACGTGAGTCCCGGGTTCGAAACCCGGAATGGGCATGGGCGTTAGTGGGTGTCCATTCATCAATTTCATCATGTCATCACTCATCCCGATCTTCAGAAATTAGCTAAAAGTGGCACAAGAAGCGAAGTAAAATAATGCAAATAAATCAATCAATCTTCTCAAAGTAATTTAGTTGTAAAAAAAATGCAGTGCAAGATAGCTAGGGAAGTTCTGTAACCTTCTCAAGTTGTTTGACACAAGATGGACAGAATAATATCAATACTCAGTACGGTAACATGTGAAATCGTATACACTAATAGTAGAAACTTTACTGTTGTCCATTTTTGAACCATTTTATAGTAGAGATGAACCCTAGTTTCTCTGAAAACAGTCAACACATTGAAAAAGTGCAACAACTTATTCCAATATGAAATGCTCATTCCTTATTCATTGGAACAGTGTGTCAAAATGTTGGATGGCCTGGTTGATATTTTTTACATTTTCAAATGTGAATGAAAAATTTAACAAACAGTAATTGAAAAGACATTTCCAGGGTATGCATTGTAGGCAGCAGAAAATTGTGACAAGCTCTTGTACTCAAATATGCACAAATTGTTGGTGATCTTGACTACACTGCCAGTTTCATCTTCAACACCCGAGAGGATGTGTTTAACATTAAGGAGGTTGAATTAATGTCCTCGCAATTCAACGGGAGATCCTCGACTAATGGACCCTGCACTGTTAAGTATACATACCTACAAATATAAAAATAACACTCATGATGTTATTTTCAATTTTGTAGCAAGGAGGAAAAGACTAATTCTAACAGTGTAATTCTTTTTTAAAGAGAAGGTGGGATTAGCTTTTTCAAAAGCATTTTCTGCTCATTTTATGTAGAAAAGTTAGAAGTTCGTAGATAGACTTAATTTAATAAATGTGTGACCTTTCATGTGGTTGCAGAGTGGATTATTTTGTTGTTGTTGATTTCGTGTTTTAAGTCCACTTTATGCACAGTAAGGCTAATGGGGACTGCACCTACAGTTTAAAGTGGGAACCGAACAACTTGTGTCTCCACCGGGTATCGAACACGGGACCCCTCGATTACAAGGCGACGACTCTATCACTGCTCCATCATGGAGGCTCCAGAGTGGATTTTGATAACCAGATCATACCTAGGGACGTTATACGTCCAGGATTTTCAGGGACAATCCCGGAATGGTATCATTTGTTCCGGTGTTCCGAATAGATTTTTCAGGATGCACAAATATTCTGGAATTGGGTGGGAAAGAAGAAATGATTAAGACTCCTACTTTCCTGAACTTTTTATTTTATTTTAAATGCGTGTACGCAATTTTAAAATGCTCATTTTTACAAAACAATCTAACTCTACATTGAACCACTCCCTCTCCATAATATAAGAGTTAACGAGATACAGACGGTAATGCAAATCTTTGACTTCACGATGGCGCCGCCGTCTGCTAGCAGTGCTGAATTTCAGTTACGATTATCTTCCATTGTATAGTAACCTGCTTAATACAAAGAGTCAGTGCTTGGGTGCGTATGTGTTCAGTCCGTAGTTTTCAAATAAAGTTTTATGTTGTATATACATCCAACTTTATCTGGTCCAGTCCCCCCCCCGCTCCCTAACAAGCTACCGGTCAGTACTGTCCCGGATTTTCAGTTATGAAATATAGGAACCCTAATTGAACCAAAAGTTGAACCCCACCCTTACATGAGCTATATATACGCCCATGGATATGGTGTATTCTAGATGCTCCGAATAGCAAATAATTTGTAAACATTCTGCAAATCTTTATATGAGTTATTCTCAGAAGTACATTTTTTGACATATATGTACTTTTTCCTCAGACACCTTGAGGACCATTCATCTGATATTTGGTGTGGTATGAGTACTAATGTTAACAATGTTTGTGAACTAGAACTATTTTGATAACCTAATACTTAACTAGTGATTATGATGATTAATTGTACTTCTGATATATATTTTAGAAGTACGTAAAATACAGCACATTATTTCTAACCACACACTTAAGCTTTTGTATTAGTTTAGTTCATAAAAAAGATAATATTGTTGTAAACAAAACCTGCAATTTTGATTGAAATCTATTCAGCCGTTTCCGAAAAAAGGTACAAATAATTTTTAGAGTTATCTTTTTCAATGGTGCGTAATGCGGGTTGCATGAACCGCAGCTACACGCCACTCAACTGAAGCAGTTTAGGCAATCATATATAGCTACAGAAAAAGTGTCGAAGATATAGATATAATAAAATCACCTTGCTTGAAGGTTGACACGTTACGTTTAGTTTATGTTTTACAATAAAATAAATTTCTGCCTTGGTCAGCATATTGAGTTTTTCATATCATTGAAACAAAGCTTAATGGTGTTATAATAGAAATGTTCAGCGTAATCCAGTATAACAAGTTGTTTGAAACCCAATAAATGCCACATTTATTTCCGAAATACTGGTTACTTCATCTAATTATTACTAATTATGTTATTTGCTACAGTATTGAAAAAAGAATGTTAATGTCATTTGTTTAGACCTCAATAAAGAAATTTTATCAGCACCTTTCTCGCACCTCTTTCAAAAAATTTTCAGAACCTTTTTGGCCTTCCCGACCATTATTTTGCACCTTAAAATTCATTTCCTAGTCATCACATATTAAGAAATGGGTAGGAGGGGTTATAGAGAAAGAGATACGGATAGAGATAGATAGTGAAACGGAAGTAGACAGATGTAGAAATAAATGCAGAAACGAGGACAAAGAGAGGTAGAAAGGTATAGAGAGATGGAAGGCTAAATGGGGAAATACAGGCAGCGATGTACAGAGAAAGAGAGAGTATAGGGGACATTCTCACGACCAGCATCTCGGAGAAAAAGAAGTAAATAGATAGAGAATTAAATGCAGGAAGGAACAGATAGAGAGGAAAATTAGTGTTGCCCACGAGACGAGACGAGACGAGACTTTGGTCTGTCCCGTCCCGTCTCGTGAAAATGCTGTCTCGTCTCGAAAATATTCGTTTGTCCCGTCTCGTGTCCCTTCTTGAAGGGTTCTGTCTCGTCTCGTCTCGTCCCGTCTCGTTTCGTCCCGTCTCGTCTCGTAAAAGTGATCCGGGATATTATGCCAACAAAAGTCAAAAGTAGCAGAAACACGAAATATTTTTCCGGAAAGTGGGATAAAGCTCCAAATATTTTACCCATTGCGTGGTGAGAATAAATAAGGTTCGTTAATCATGAGGACATTAATATTAAAAATGCAGTTTGTTGGTTACTGATTGCTAGGTATCTTATGAAATCTACCTTGTGGTTTTTCTCGCTTCATACAACTGTCTATCCATCGTACATTTATACCAAGTTTGTTAGAACCTGTCCCGTTTCCCGCGCTAGCGATCGCTCGACAGTTTTGGTGCCAATGAGAAACGAGAAAAAAGTCGTCTGCTGGGCAGCGAGGAGCGAATGGAAGCCAGAAGAGAGAAGCTTACGTAGACGTTGTTGCCAAGTTGCGTATTTTAATTTGCTGCCTGGCTTTGGCTTTTCCCAGCACGGAGTTCAAGCGTCTTCAGCAGCAACACCGCTTGGTTTATGCTAGAAAAGCCAGCGATCAGCTACCGCGGGAAGCCGGACAGGTTGTAACAAACACGGTATAAGTGAGTGCTCTTTTTCATTACTGCTATACCTTTTGGAAGTCTTGAAATGTTTTCCAATGGACCTTCTTTCTTTCTGAATGTCGAACTTCCGTGCACTATGAAAATGTACATTTTTTCTTTAAATTCTAAGCTTGGCGCTGGGAGCAACAAAAAAGTTTTTAAATGTGTAGTACGAACACAAAAGACTATTTAAAATTTCAATATTTAGTATATTACAAATAGAAAGCATTTATTGTTCTTAATATTGTTAAACATCTTCTATGACATAAGTTTCAAAAAATGTTTCTTTGTGATATTGTGCTGTTTCTTATGCTCAGCTTATGACGCACATACTTCTTTGTTTTCCCTTTAGCCTCTAAGTCCGGTACCACCACCGCTTGATCTAATTTATCCTTCGGCAAGCACGCATCTAGAAATATATGTCGGGGGAGGATGTCTGAGCCAAGTGTTTCAGAAAAAAATATAATAATAACATTAACGACAACAATTAAGCAAATGTTTAAATTAATGGATTAATATACTTCATAGGTCTATTCACTTGAATATGTAAATTAATCAATTCTATTATTGTTATTGCATGACATGTTACAAAGATGGTAAAAGAATAGTAATATAACAGCACAAATATTAGCTAATATCTAGCTTACGTGTAGTTAAGATCGTCAAAATCTGCATAAAAACAGCTGTCCTGGCAAGAAAATTAATGTCAAAAAAGGTGATTAATTGAATATTTGCTGAATAACAAAAAAAGATGTTACATCCACTTGACGAAAAATAAAGTTCCTGATTAATATTTTATGCTCATTTTTATAAGTAGTAGCTTACATATAACTTCATTGATACTGTCATTCAAAGCAGTATGATCCCAATAGAATCCTTGTTTTCTAGTAAGTTCGGCAGGAATATGTAACCCTCGATTATGCTAAACAAATATATTTTTCGTTTAGCTAGAGCAATGCCCCAGGAGGATGCAAGAAGCCTTTCCTGCAAAAGTGTATGCGAAGCGAAGAAACGTGACAAAACCACCACGTATGGAAGGCAAACCTGCATTAATTTTATATCGCACGTTTACAGAGCCGTGCCTCCTGAAGTTATAAAAATCCGAACTTCAATGATTCTTTTAGACATGCTATAGTTGAAAAAAAATATGTTTAGATGCACCCAAAGTGCATCATTATCAGATTATGCATATAACGTGTTATTGGAATCAACATATTTGTGTAAATTGGGTGCCTCCCCGATGGCGTAGTAATAACGTCGATGTCTTGTAATGAAGGGTCCTCGCGTCGATACTCAATGGAGGCACAAAGTGGATCGGATCGCACTTTAAACTGTAGGTCGGTTCGCGATTTAGCCTATTTGCGAATCAAGTGGACTTAAAAAAAACAAAAAGAAACAATATCAACCTTAAGAATATTAGAATAAACTAATTCACCCGCAGGTAAGTCAAATTTCACATATCCTTCTTCATCCTCGTTCATAGACTTCCTGCAATACTCTTGTGTTGCATCCCACCAGGTGCGAAAAATGTGAAGTTATTATTTCTCCGTACTGCGTTATTTCTTTTCATAACAGTAAGGCTAAATTCTCGTTTTATCTGAACTTTTAAAAAATGTGCAAAATACGTCTCTATCTTTAAACAACCACCCTTTCCCATGTATGTGTAAAATAATCCCACTCTGTCTGAGAAAACCTCTTCCTACGATCAAATGAAGGAAACAACTCTCAAGTCTCAACAATTATAAATTTTTGCTTAAATTTCCTATCATTTATACAAACGTCCTTTGGTGCAACACTGTCAACAGTTAATGTTACATTCCTCGTCCTAATAAATTTACTTCCAACCAGTGACGGTGTCAGGGAAATTTGACTGGGGGGGAGAAGGCTGGCAACAAAATATTGTAAAGGGGCAGTCACATTAAAACGCCCGAAACACTACACATATATATATACTTATATAATAAATTATATTCATGTATGGTGTTTTGTGTGTGTCTTTTATTTAGAGCGGACGTTTACTGCTTAAATTTACTTCTTGATTACGAGTTTAACCCAACCCATTAATTCTTTTTTATTGGTAAGTTGCGTTGTCTCTGGTGGCCTATTTCAGTATTGAAAGACATTCATAATTTTATAATTCATCGTCTTTCTTGAGATGAAACTACTGATATAAATATTTAATTTATAAGATAATAATATAAATGATGAAAATAATGCTTCGAAGAGTTTAATTTTCTTGCAAAATAAACGTGACGTTGGAAGAAATGAATCTTCTTAAGTATTAGAAACAATATGAGGCACTTCTCCTGTAGGAGAATTCTGCTCTATGTGCTTTGGAGAACACATTGCCCACCTTTGGTACGTCCAGGACTTGACATTTCTTCTCAATGGCAAGAACAGCCAAATGAGGCAGTTTGCATCCAGCATCCTGTTTCGAGCAAGCCTTTTCAAAGATTTTAAGGACAACCATCTTCGTAACGCTGAAGAGTTTTGGACAAAATTTGTGTTTCACCTTTCAGGGAAACGTTATCACAGGATAAAAAATCAGACAAAGGTTACAGTTATCTCATAATTCAAGAAATATTCTGACCCTGGCAATACTTACTCTTACTCTACCACTCCAACGTATGTCTGTGCTACCCAATTACAGGCACCTATGGAGTTCGTGGGAAGAAGTTCTTCGATTTTGATATGTACGAGAAAGAGCGAACCTGCATCTAATGATTGAAGAGTGGCAAATCCTAACAAGCATTCTTTTACCTGCCCGCCATATGTTTTGAATCGAATTTTAAGTGTAATTTGCATTTTAAGGTTCACGTTCAATACATTTCCAAATAATATCCCCTCATTAACTTCAAGAGTATCGAAGAAATCCCCTTTGTTAAGGTTTCCTCAGACTCATCATCTCGAAATTCAAGTCCCTGAATAGTAAGAAACCGCGATGAATCCACAACAACTGACATGTAGTGTCGGGTTTTCTTCGATCATCTTTGGTCCCGGGTTCGATACCCAGTGGAGGCACTTTAAACTATAAGTCCAGTCCCGATTAGTCTTACTGTGCATAAAGTGGACTTCAAACGCCAAATCAACCAACCAACCAAATCTTGAATCAACTTTGAATGTCTTTTATTAATTAGCGTTGTCACTAACGACCACGATTAGATTAATTTGCCCGTACTACAGATGATGTCATGTGGTCCTGAAAATATTCGTGATGTTTTAAAATCATCCACATTCAACACTTTTTCCCAGTTCTTAAGACTGGTTAAAAGTTAGGTTAATCTCGGCTATTACAGGACATAAATGAATGAGAAATCACCTATGCCCAGGTCGGCGCTCGAATCTTGGACGAAACAAATTAATATTTGTTAATGAAGTTGGTATTATAAGCAGGAAAGTGATATCATGCAGAATACACTACTTTGAAAAGGTGAAAATCGTCATACTCTTATAAATGAACTCTCTTATTATTCGATATTTAATTAACTTCAATTGGGGGGCCCGGGTGGGGAGGCGAAGTGTCTGACATGGGGCGTCCCCCTGCCCCCTCTGGCGTTGTCACTCCTTCCAACCCTCTAATAACTTCGCTGCTGATAACCTCACCTTCGAAATGGAAGCTTGTGTGTCGGCGAATAATACAAAGAACCTGTGTTCACTGTCCCTCTTTCATTCAAAGTCTGCCGTTTTCCTTTTCAGCTTTTCCTGCAAAACTTCCTGTCAGCAAGCAAATCAAATTACAGAATTTTTATTGCCCCTCCCTTGCATCAACTTTTATTCCTACTTTAGGCCTGGATTTATGGCACGTACCCGCTACTGCAGGTCAACCTCGCCCTATGTTTGGTGTTTGCCCCCTCAAGCAACGGTGTCCATTGTTCAAAGCGAAACCTTTGTCAGTGGGGAACGGCGAAAAATAGTCTCGGAATACACCCTGGTCGTAAACAAGCTCCCGCCACCCTGACATTGCTGTCAGCTTCCCTCTGAAGTTCGATAAAACTACTTTGTGAAATGTGTTTAATAACGAGTGAAAATATAGTGTATTTTGCTCATAAACTTGAAGGCTAAATTTACAGAATAAAAAGAACAGCTACAACATTCCTTCATCTGATTTGCTGAAAAGCTAATCGGAACTGGACCTACAGTTTAAAGTGGGGTTCAAATCACAATGTGCCTTCACTGGGTATCAAACCCGGGACCCCTTGATTACAAGGCGACGATGCTACCACTGTACCATCGGGGAGTCCCCTCATAGAACAAAGTTTCCTTCTACGACGATTATACAGAACTTAGTGTACTTCCTTCGTTTGAAATCTATTCTATATCAGTCTCAGTATTTCGTTATTATACGAGTAATCCAAGGAATAGTATTCTCCTTAAATAAGAAATAAAGCAATAAAAAAAACATTGGAAATAATCTTCAAACGGACGTAAAAAATCGAATCCAACCACCTGCAGAATGCCTGAGGGAAATAACAAGAATTTTCTCAACAAAGACATATCCGAAATTTCCATAACATTCTAATAATTTCTCAACCCGTGCAAATAATCATGTGGTAAAATCTTGTCGTGGTTCCCTGTAAACACTAAAATCACCAAATTACTTCTTTCCATATTTCCCGTATTTTCTCCTCCTCTTTAGCTTTCAGCTGTTCGGAGTGGGATAATGCAAGATTATTTGTCCCCAATTATCTCCTTCTCTTAGTCTTGCTTATAACTTGGACTCCTTAATAACTTTCCCAACAACTCCTTATCAATTTGTACTGCCATGTTTCCTACAATGCTTTTCCTACTTCCTAATAACAATTACTTGTGTACACCCTTTGATGTAAAAATTAAATAATAAAAATAAACCATATCCGTTGGTCCGTTTATCTTTCCAACCTATAGAGCTGAGACTATTTTTACAAGATAAACCTCGGACGCAGACATTCCACGATCTTTTGGCCCATCCTTCCACCTTCTCTACCTGCCCTTTTACTTGATGTTATTCAGAATTGTATTAGTATCTGGAGTACTATCGTAACATAAAGTTATTAACCTGGAATATTTTTTTTAAAAAAATGGGGAGTAACGCTGTGTTTCGAAAGAGTATAGGAAATAAGTTTTGGTATTCATTCATGCCTCTCTCTAGAATAGTCTTCTTATTTTGACTTAATACACGCTTATCAACGTTTCTAATTGAAATACTTTATTTCAAGCAAACAAGTATTTGCAACTGATTAAAAATTTTGCTTTTATTTTTTCGAGACATTCGAGACGAGACGAGACTTTTCAAAAGCCGTCCCGTCCCGTGAGCAACACTAAGGACAATAGATAATGATAGATAGAAGGTGAGGCGGAGAAATACACACAAACTGTGACGACGATTAAAGGGGCCATTGGGGCAGTTGCCCCCCCCCCACACACACACACCCAATCACCGCATCTGCACACAGAGCGATGCAGAGAAAATTGGATATATATATATATATATACACATATATAGAGAGAGAGAGAGAGAGAGAGAGAGAGAGAAAGAATTGGGGATAATCACATGGCCACCATCTCAGAGTCTACTTGAAACCACATCTTCATCCTTCAACCAACCCCGAGAGAATTGATCTCCAGGGGGGCTCACAGGATATTAGGGGGGGGCCTCTGTAAACCAAGTTCATTTTTCAAACGTTTAACAGTATGAAATGAATTTAAATTTTGTGTGTGTTGGGGGGGAGCATTAAGTTAGTATAACATTTAGAAATATCATGCAAATACAACAGTTTTTTTACTATATCTTCTAAAACATCTCTTGAAGTGTTAATTGACTTCTGCTGACATCATCCCTTACTACTTTTGATGATACAGATATTAATATGATACAAGAAAAAAAGGGACGATATTCAATAATATTACCTGCCGAACATTGCACTCCCGGCGGAAGCAATAGAACTCCCCTTCGTTCCCAAAACTTCGGGGCTGTTGACCTTTGACTCAAATGTGGAAGGAACCTGTATGGTGACGTAAACGTCACAAAATAATGTCTAAAGGGAAGGCTGCAACTTAGTCGGCGAAGGTACTGAAGCTCCCCTATGAAAGAACGTCGCTACTTAGACTTCTGTTCTCAGACAAGACAAACGAATGTACTAATATCTACTGTTCATGTTCTGTGAATTTATCCTTCACCAAGTTGTGAGCAAAATGATATTTGCTGTCTACATTTTCACTTTACACTGCAAACCAATTAAACAAAATACTATTACCTAATGTCAAGGGGACTGACTGCTGTGGCAGAGGGGAGGGGAGTTCAGCTCCCCATGGCTCCTGCAGGCTGCGGGCCTGCTCGAGTGTCTTGTGTTGGGGATGGAATGTTGCAAGAAGAATCGAATGTTTAGGTGCATTTAAGTATATAAAAAAATAAAGCTAAGCATAAAAATGAAATCGAGGGTGGCCGCTTTCTTGATATAACAGATAGTCTTCAACAATCCTGACGGAGAAAACAGGACGGTTGTTATTTAAATCCTCTCACTTTATCTCCCTGTCAGATCACATGACGGCTGTACGCTTCTGCAAAGGTTGGCGCGTCAGGTGTCAGTGCCTGAAGCTTGTCTTTCCCGTTGGGCACATCCACCATGCCGTGCCCAAAAACAAAGACCCTGCTGTCTTCTGTCAGTTCGCATGATTGTGCTCCAATTGCCTTCATGTGGGCAAATCTCTTAATTCCTTCCCTTCGTAACCTTCTGTGTATGTTGGCGCAAACGACAAGGTATCCGTAACAGAATATTTGTCCGAGGGATTTGTGAGATCTGTTTCTTTGGCCAAATCCACTTGGTGTTTGTTACACGGGAAAAGACATATCACAATATTTAACACGACAAGTTCACTCGGTTTTCCGGTTGTGTGTTTCCATCAGGATTAATGTTTTTTTTAAGTGCAATGCAGAAAGCATTATTTGGGAGGCACCAGAAATGATTTCTGGGAAGTCCAACATAATCATTTTCGATTTAATTTTTCTGTACTTATTTCACTGCAATGGCATTTTTAAGTGGTTCAGAAATTTAGAAAGTGTTAATGTGACCCTATGAGTAGTTTATGACAGATGTATTTTCTTAGCAGTTAGTCCACCTTTCTATCATTGTTGGAAGTTCTTTTCTCTTTAAAATATCCGACCCCCCAAAAAAAACACTACTAAGATGGATTCTAGTTAATAGTACTGCTTATAATGCCAATATGTTTTATTATTATTATTGTGGCATATAGCATGGTAATGGACCAGTGCCGGATCTACAAATCTTGTCCCCCCCGCAAAATATTACCCAGGTAAGGTCCCCTCTACCTACCTTTACACACACACACCCATATATATATACTGTATGTGCGTGTGTGTAATTCTTGATCTCATGTTGGCAAAGTCGCATATAAGGGCCTAGAGGATGATTCAAAAGTCCTTTAACAACCTCCATATAAAGTACAGGAGTTAGGCTGGGTACAATTGGTCATGATACAAACAGGTTAACTTAAGGGGAACCACATTGATGTGTTCAAAGCGGACGTTCACTTCAACTCATTTTTCTTTAAATCGGAAGGGTGTGTGTGTATATATATATAAATATAAAAAGTAGGCTTAATTCAGGAAATGCATGTTACTTCTCTCTTCATAAACTTTTGTCTTCTCGTTTAATATCTAAGAAACTAAAAGTTAAAATATACAAAACAGTAATTTTGCTTGTAGTATTATATGGGTGTGAAACTTGGTCCCTTACATTGAAAGAGGAACACAAATTGAGAGTATTTGAAAATAAGATCCTTAGGAAAATATTTGGACCTAAAAGGGATGAGGAGACAGGTGAGTGGAGAAGGTTACATAATTTAGAACTACATAATTTGTATTCATGTCCAGATATTATTAGAATAATTAAATCAAGACGACTTATGTGGGCAGGCCATGTGGCACGAATGGGAGAGGAAAGAGGAGTTCACAGGGTTCTTGTTGGGAAACCTGATGGTAAGAGACCTGTGGGAAGGCCAAGACGAAGACGGAGGGACAACGTTGAGATGGACCTAAGGGAAATCGGTAGGGATGGAAAAGAGTATATAGATCTTGCTCAAGATAGGGACAGATGGAAGGCCTGTGTTGCTGCAGCCATGAACCTTCGAGTTTAAGAAGGCTAGAGAGTTATATATATATATATATATGTATATGTATGTATGTATGTATGTATATGTGTGTGTGTGTGTATATATATATATATATATATATATATATATATATATATATATATATATGACAGTTTTCTCACACGTGGAAAGTGATACATTTGTTACAATCATGCAGTCGTAACATTTTCCTGATTAACGATATGTTGAAAAGACCTTCACAACTGCATTTCTCGTGAAATTCTAGCCTGATTTGATTCACCGCGGTGGGTGATCTAAAGTCGGAATTTTTCCGGCTTTGTCCCCGCATAAATAAGCTCTAGGGCTCGCCCAGCCTCAAATGAAATTGTACCCCCGTAGCTGATGACATCACCTCCAAGATGAATGACATCGAAAATATGTGGGACACACATACCCTAAATAAGCCTCCATGGCACGTGCTATATGCACAGAGAACTTTACCTTTACCTGCATATATTGTATTCATTTCTGTATCCCTGAGTAACTATGTTCATTTTGTACATACATATACGAACCTTGTACTATGCCAATGGACGGCTTACTTGTCCCCGCCCCCTACACCCCCCCCCCCTCCGCACCGCGGGGTTTTGCGGCTTGTAGATCAGGTACTGTAATGGACACTATCTCCAGAAATCTACATTTTAGAAAAGGTATGCTATTTCAAAACGTAACATTGTTACACACACAAAAAAGTGTATTTAAAAAAAATCACTTTTTCCACAATAGCTCTCTGTGGTGTTATTTAATGTATGTCAGGCCCGTAGCCAAATTTTTTCGTCGGGGGTGGGGGGGTTCATCCCTGATCAGCAGCCGACATCTATATAGGCGAAAAAGTGAGGGAGGGCATAGAAACCCTGAAGATGAATTTCTCAGTATATTACAACTTATTATACAAAATGTTTAATCCTGGTAAGGAAGTAAAATTAATTACCACTATACAATATTTAAAGTAGACATTTGTAGGATTTCGGGGTGGGGGGGCTTCAGCCTGCCGAGCCCCTCTCCTGATACGTACCTCATCTATGTGTATATCTACGTACATACAGACAATGATTTAAACTACTTTCGGGTTGTTTTGTTGAATTTAGCATTTTACATTTGTTCTTTAAAATCATCATCTTCTTGTTTCTCCTCATAAGCAGGCTCATGCAGTCTCCAGCGTAGTGGTAGCGTCGTCGGCTTGAAATCAAGGGGTCCGGGGTTCGATACGCGGTGGAGGTACGTAGTGATTCGGATTACACTTTAAACTGTAGGTCCAATCCCGATTAGCCTTTCTGTGCATAAAGTGGACTTAAAACAACACATCAATCAATCAATCAAAATCCAGTCTCTTCTATTAGTAGATGTAATGTTCGTTACTTTGTAGTCTTTTCCTTCCATCAAGTCATCCAAAAGTTTTGTTCTTCCCTTTCAGATTTTTCAAGAGCCGCGGTAGCTCAGTATTAGTCGACCTCCGTGGCGAAGTGGTTAGCACAGCACGCTACGGTGCCAGGGGTTCCGGGTTCGAATCCAGGGTGAAACATGGATGTTCGTGTTCGTCTGTCCTGAATGAAAAAAAGAATTGATGAATTGATGTGATATTTGTGTGGGGAAAGTTGCCGCTTAGGGGTTTTCTTAAAAAGAAGTTGGTAGAGCATGTGGCTACCACACGGAAGACACGGGTTTAAAACCCGAAGCAGGATGTGGACCAGGATTTTTTTTTATTTCCCTGTTTCTGTGCGGATCTGAGGCCCACCCAGCCTCGTAAACCCTGGGGGATAAAGGCGGCTGAGCGTGATGCTGATCACATCATCCCAAATATGACACAGATCAAAAATAGGTGGAGCTCTATCACCACATTACCCTATATGCCTTCATGGCATGTGTGCACTTTACTTTTTTCCCCCCTTTCGGATCATTCTTTTCTCCTTTTAGGGTGTCCGAATTGAAACGCCCTAATTTCAAATACTTATATTAAACATAATATACAGGCAAGAACAGTGTGGTAGGTGGCATACGGTAGCTTAGCTGCGCAAATTTTAAATAGGTAATGAATAGTAAGGATTCGTTTAATTTGTATCGTTCCAGGGGGGTGAAACGTGAAAATGACAACCAATACTGAAAAAAGCTCAAACTGTGTGATGGTACGCAGAATTGGGATCAATTATTGCAAGATATCCTTTCGTACACAAAATTTGGGAGAGCGATCTCACGTGATTTCTTGGGACTTCGTGCAAATGCATCTGCAATGCGCTGAACGTTTTCCTCTCATGCTCGTGATCGGCCACCACCATTCCTATTAGCGACAGATCCTGTCTCTAGAAACGCTGCTTTCCACGCCTTGATTCTCTTGGCATCAGCCCGTGGCGGAGTTGTTAGCACATCGCGCTACGAGGTTAGGGGTCCCGGGTTCGAATCCCGGCCTGGGCGTGGATGTTTGTGAGTGTCTATTCATCAATTTCATCATGTCATCACTCATCACCATCTACGAAAATTAGCCAAAAGTGGCACAGAAAGCGAAGTGAAATAAAGCACATCAAAAATATCAAAATCTTGGCATCGGGAGGGTCTCTGTGATACTCTGCACGAAACCGTCGTTGAACTGCAATAATGGATCCCAATTCTGCGTACCATCTTCTTGCCTGTATATTATGTTTAAAATAGGTATTTGAAATTAGGGCGTTTCAATTCGGACACCCAATATATCTATTGATTACTATTCTCAGTACTCGTTTGCCTCATGCCCTATCCAGTTATTCTCCAACTGTGTTACTTCTAAAATCTGCTTGTTTCTTTAATTCTTTCAAGTACTGGAAACAAAAAGCATTAAACGAACAATGAAGCAAACAAATTGAAAGTATTTTTGCCCAAGGCTTCTACATTTTCCATTCAGTGCCATCTTGTGCCAGTTTTCTCAATTATTTCTACACCTGTCTTACTCGTGTGTGCTGAAAGATTTATGGGGAACATTTTAAGGCAGTAACCCTGAACTGTTTCACTATTTACTGCGACGTACAACTAAGGCTACAAAATCATTCATTTTTGGAAGGTTACGAATCGAAACCGGATGGAATGGAAAATGTCAGGAACGAGATGAACTCGTTAAAAAAGTTAATGCCCATTTTTTTAGTACCTTTGGGTTCCTCATTTCGTCACTCTTCTAAGTTGTGTACTGTAAAATGGTCATTCCAGAAAAATGTTAATGCTTTGTCAGAGTCTTGTCCCATGAAACTCGGATATTTACGTTTTTTATATTATTTATAGTAACTGCCTCTTAACACCACCTGGCCATAAACAGCTACTATCTATCCTTGCGCTGCACAAAAAATGTAACAAATTATTTTTTTCTACCGCGTCACGACCCACGCTGTATACCCATTGGGTGAATGTCTTCCAAAAGCAGTCAAACGGACGTAAGCCATTAAAAATTTTATTGCATTCGAAAGTTTTGAGCACTGCAGCACGTGTAAGCTAATTATCTTTTCTGGGGGGGGGAGGGGCGGGGTCCCCAGAAGGAAAAGGAATAATCGAGCACCCAACACGATGATAAACGAAAATAGGATTATTTATCTCGAGCATTCTCAGTGATGTTGCAAGCATTGCCTGAAGTGATATCAGAGACGGTAATACACTTGAACTGGTCTTTCACGCTTTGGTTGCCGGCGTTGTCTATCTCTTAAGTAGATCTCAATGTTGTTTCGGAGTCTCTCTCTGAACGGCGTGAGCAGATGGTGTGATAGCGAATGGCTACAGTTATTTGGCCCAAAACTCCTTCGGCATCCCCCGATTTTTCTAGGGTAACCTGTAAAATCTGAAAAAGTACTTGATTCATAGGTATTCAGGGGAAGCTTAACATTATAAGACAACGGAACTTTAGGTAAATAAATGTTTTTTTCTGCTATAAGATAGAGACCCTCGTTTTTGCCAAAATTCTGTTCATAACCTTATACGTCAACACAGCAAATTTTATTTTACATAAAAACACATATTTTCCAGTTTTCCGTATGTAAATACATATTTTGCTAATTTTCATTTTAAATACATAAAATCGATCATTGACTTCAGCTACCACGAAATCCTCGAAGGAAAAATGTTTATTCTCCTCACCTCTTTCATACCGAGAGTGCTAGGTTTGTTTCGTCTTTGAACGCGCTCGCTGGCTGACTTCTGGAGCCTCGCCTACGGTCGTATTGGGGAAAATATTACCCCCACTGGATCTAATGCACAAGTGCTAATGTCTAAATGTACAGAAATTTTGGGGGAAAACGAAGGTTTTCAAACTTTGTGCCAAATTACACGTGTGCCAAATTGCACGTGTTTTGGAAAGTGAAGTAGAGGAAGAGGAAGCTTTGGAAAACTTTTAGAGAGATCTTTCTCACAATATAAGATGCTTTCTTAGAGATAATTGTCACAGATTTACAATGGAGAATTTGGAGAAACTATGGTGATCCACTGCAACTCTTCCAAAAAATAGCTCACTAAGAGGTAAATATTTAGAAACTGATTTCAGGTGTTTAAAATGCATGTAATATTTTGTTCTTGTTACCAAATGTTTTCTTTATTTTTGTCACATATTTTCCTGTTTTTATCACATAGTTTCAACATTTAAACACATAAAGAAATAAATATTTCTGAGTTTTTTAGCACATAAAGTTCCGTTCCCTAAAAGTCCCAAAATTCCCGTAGGCTACGCCACAATTCAAGAATATACAGATTAACAAATAGTTACACTTTGTACAGTAAAATCACTGTATTAGGCGATTCGGTGCCGAGGTATTATTATTATTTATTATCTCCATAGGGTTACAATTAAGCCATAAAATATTTAATTTAGAACAATATTAATACAAATAATGGCTTGATGACATAAATAACATTATTATTTCACTCATTTTCGTTCCTCTATTTCTCACAACCGACAACTTCTTTTCACTTTACAAAGAGGTCTACAACGCACCTTCTCCGCTTTTTATTCAGATTTTTCCCCAACCCGTGTGCCAGTTGACAACATTTGTATCTTTTTGGAGAGCTTATGAAACGAGGAAGTTTTTTCCGTATTTTTTACGCTAAGTGTGTTACCATTTTTTTGAGTAATCCTCTTCGATTTAAACGATAATTTCCAAATTTCTTCATTACTTGTGCACCAATGACTGTTTCTTTCTGTGGGTATGGGAATTTTGGGCATGAATTTTTTCCCCAGTAGTAACTCATTCGTCAGCTGTTAGCAACGTGTCGATTAAGTGCCCAGGGTGTAGTAGTTTTTTCACAATTAGTAGTTTTTTGGTCGCAAGTCAGAATATGTCTCGAAAATCTATAAACTGCAATAACTCGAAACCCATTGATTTCCGACCCCCGGTGCATAGGGTCAAATTTGTTGCAAATGTGCTCTAGTATTACCGCTTTCCAGGAATAGGTCGAATTACCAATCACCCTGTATATTTAAAAGAAGCGGAAGTGTAAGGGTGTGTTGGTCTGGATATGAGTATGTATGGAATTACTGTTCGATTGGGATGAAAATTTTAACATTTATATGTGTGGGGGAAGGGGGTGAAAATAATATTAACTGTGAGTTATAATTTATAGATTTATAGGCATATGAACATAGAAGATGGCAGAACTGCGCTTTGCTGTATGAGTACCACTGCCAAAACTATTAAGGAGAAAATTCCAGAGAAAAAGCTTTTCATAAGTTTCTAATCGATATGTAGAAAATAGAATGTATTATAATGTCGGTATCGTTTAATTGTGTGTAGTTTATCAGTTAAAACTTTATCATAGGTATGTGTATATTGCCGTATTTAACACTGGGAGCCAGGGGGGCAAAGTGCCAAAACTGGGGGTGGCAAAAACATTGATTGATTGATTGATTGATTTAGTTTATTTTACTTCGCGTTTTGTGCCTCTTGGCTAATTTGCGAAGATGAGGATGAGTGATGAAATGATGAAATTGATGAATGGACATTCACAAACAACCAAGCCCTACCGGGATTCGAACCCGGGACCCTTGGCGTCGCAGCGCGATGTGCTAACCACTCGGCCACAGGGTCGGGCGTGGCAAAAACAGTATATTGCCCTTTGTAGATAAGGTTTAACATAGTGCGGGGGCAAAAGTGACGAAAAATGAGGGGGCAATTGGACCCCTCGCCCCACCTAATCGCCGCCATTGCGCATATGTAATATATATGGGCGTCCGGAAGAGGGTGCAAGGGGGACACACGGTTTTCCCTGGAAAATGGATGTTACAAAAACTTATGTATTACACACATATATTTCGTTTCAGTCACAGAAATTTATGTTAATTGTTGGAAGGGTGTTGAAGGAAGAAGTGTTTTTTGAGGGGACAACAATATTATGGGAGGAAATATGCTTCGTTTGCCCCCCTGGAAAATAATTACCTTGCTTGCCCCTCCCTGGGAAATAATCCTGCGGACGTCCATGGCAATATATTTCACAAAAGGAAAAAATACTTTTACATGTACATACATTGCCACTTGTAAAGGGGGGATGGATGTACAATTTCACGACAATGTAAGTCATTTCATTGGGAGACTAAACATGTTTTACAACATTTGTAATGGTCGTTGTTAGCATTAAATTAACACTTCCACGATTTTAGAGAGCGCTGAAGTCAATGTATACCGCAAGAATTTTAGATGATAATTTTAAGGTGCTTTTTCAGGCATGTGCGTGTGTTGGAGGGAGTGAGCGTGCATCCATGGACGCTAACAAAGTTATTTTCTGCTTGACTTCCAAAGCCTATAATTTGATCCTTTGCACTCAGGTTAATACTACCAGTAAGTGTTCGTTTTAACGCACTCTTAGTTTTACGGGTGTTTTTATAGCTGGTAATTTACGTGGTAACTTTAACGTCGGTAGTCTCCCGACGGTGGAGAAGGGAATCGCGATGCAAAAGGTTAAACTGTTTTTTCCATCCCTTGAGAACATATGAAAGATTATTGATATATCAAAGTGATACAATTTATATATTAAGTGCTCCTTTAACAGGCTGCAAATTGTTTGTCCGTATATATATATTTGGATCCAAAATTTGAAATTTGGTGAACTGAAATATTTGTAAAATATGAATTCATTCGTTCTTTTTCACAATTTATTCTTGCATTGTATTGCTTTAATAGAAACCGATGGACACATCAATTACTGAGAAATTGATAGGCAGAATCAGGCATAGAGAGAAGAATTGAACAAAAGATCTAAGGAATGATCAAATGAAAAGAGAGAGAATTGAGAAGGAAGAAATTCAAAGAAAAACAGAGAGAAGAAAGGCTATATATCGAGAGGAAGAAAAAATAAAAAAGCAAGAAACGGAGAAAGAAAGAAAGCGAATAGGGCACAGGGGAAGGAAGAGAGAGAGAGAGAGAAAGAGGAAGAGAGAGAAAAGCAGAAGAAAGAAAGAAACAAAATGCAAAGAAAAAGAAAGAAGGAAAGAAAGAATGGGATAGAGAGGGAGTAAAATATAGAAGGAGCTGAAGGGGAAGAAAGATATACTGAGAGAGATAGTGAAGCAGAGGAAGAAAGGGAGACACAAAGAGACAGGAAGAAAACAAGAAAAAATAGTATAATAGAGAATCTTAGTAGCCAAAGCAAGGCTTATCTGAAAATATTTCGTGCACTCGAACGAAATTCATTAGGGACGCCACTGTCATTCACGAAGCGATAATGAGGCAAACGGATTGTTCAAAGTCAATACTACTGGGATATTACGTAACTTTTCCATTCATAAGGTTACATATACGGATTGTACTTAGCAATCGGTGACGTCCATTGCATATGCTCGTATCTAGCAAAATCCAGTGTTCCTATTACACACGGCTTCTCACTGGCAATGTGCAGTGACACTGTATATCCTGCTTCCGTTATAGATGATTGCGACCATTATTCACGGGCCAGATAGTCAATTAAAATATCGCACGTGATTCGTGTAGCTACACTTCTAATCCGATGGCTGGATCTAGAGAAAAGTTGATAATGGTCTTTTGTATTAATTATAATGAAAGAAAGAATTTTGTAAAAAAGGAAAAAAAAATCGATGTTAGACTTATGGTCTCGAATCTAAACTGATGGATAAATGCCAATATGGCTGACACTTTTCAAAATGGCAGAAGAATTCAGAGTAATTCTACCTCAATGACGGGTTCGATTCTCGGTGGAGGCATATGGTGGGATGGTTCTAATCTCAATTTAAACTGTACTTCCATATCTAATCTATCTAATCCTGGTTAGCCCACATGAGAAAAATGTGTACTTCAAACGTTGTTCTTCAAAGTTTTCACTGCACAATTATAATGTTGCAAACAAATATTCAAAACTTGAAGAGGTTCAATTCAATTCTCCAAATCAATAAGATGAACAGTAAAAATATATTGAGGAAAGTATCCTTTTAATAATAATTGTACGCAAAGGCGTTTAACAGTTCATGGTGCTTGGGTGGCGATCTCCGTGACAACCAAAGTTTACTCTCATCAAAAAATCCATGAACGAACTGTCCCAAATTAAAAGCCAATACTTAATTACCCTATCTATAAATCTTCGGCACAATTTGCACAAATTAGATTATGTTGTAACCCGTGATTTTCTAAAATTAGGTTTTCGCTTGTCCTGCTGGCCTGGATGCATCAAATGAGTACGCTACATGCTATGATTAGAATAACGATGTTAATGAATGAATTTAATTAGACAGAAACGCCCTCAAGGAAGGGTCGGTGTGTAGAACCAGATGGGACTCTAATTAAAATTACTTCGTTGGAAATTGCTTTCCTCTTTATTAGTTGCAACATAATTATACGTTACGGCAACCTAAATCTAAAATGAAAAATGGACGTTTTCCAGAGGGAATTCTGAAAGTGTAGGCATTTGTGTACGAGTGTTGGCTCTTGTGCTACAAAAAGAATGGTACCACTGCTTTCTTTGTTGATTACAAAGTGCTCGAGAAAAATCGGTAACTTTCTTTTTCCTTTATTTTTTTATCTTTCTTGTTGTAACAATCAAATCAGAAAAGACAACATGGTCATTTATGGTCCTATTGTTGTTATATAGCTTCTGTGTTTGCATTCTTTGCAAAATGAAGTTACCAACTGCTCTGAAATGTTTATGGCTCTCCAAAAATTAAAACATTGAAGACTAGGGAAGGTTACAAGTTTTTAGTGTCCATAATTTATTTAGTAAGTGCACTGTGAGATACAAAATTACATCTTCTTGCAGTTTGAACGGCATGTGCACATTTAATTACTTTATGTGACTGTCGGGAAGTTCTAATCTTGGAATACGTGTTCTGGGCGGTGCTGTTTGGGTTAAGATTGTCATTTGTTGAGATATATATACTAGCAAAAATTAATATATAGGTGGGTTTCATGTGACGTCAGGATGCGCACAACCGCCATGTTTGTGGCCAATGTTATTTGCCGTTTGCAAGGCAATGTCCACCACGTAGCGTTCGTTACATCCCCACCAACTGCAAGTTTGTTTCAAATCAGGAATGTACGTGTTGGTATCTGCCGCCCGCCAGCTTGAATTCTGTTTATTTACAAGAACTGGCCTCAATCACGGATGCTCGAAGCCCCAATTCAACAGTTTGTGGCGGAGGTGAAGGGGAAATGGCGACGATCAGGGGGGCGTAAGGGGGGCAGTTGCCATCCTTGACACTTTTGCCAGCACACTATGTTAATTCTAATGTACGTACAAAGGGAAAGTAAATTGCCCTTGCCACCCCCCTTTCAGTTTTGACACCCTGTCCCCCAGTTTTGGAATCCAATCGCCGCCACTGGGTGAGAACACTTACTTATACCAAAACGACACAAGCTAATGTACATAACCGAACTTTCTGGAGAACATGAACTAAAATAAAGCAACAATGAAAAATATGTAACTCACAATGTAAGTAGAAATGCAACAGTAAAATACAATACTTCGGCTGAAAATAGTAGTCTACATTATTAGAAATGTAAACTTTTATATTTTGAAATATTATTTAACTTTTTCTATAGTTATCGAGGTAAGTAAAATATTTCAAAGTGAAAAAATAAACATGTATTGGCTTGGAAATAACCGGGTTTTTTTGTTCAAAATGTCAACCAGTGTAATTAGCAAGGAATATATTCGTATTTGAAATTAAAAGAAAAAAAACATGCATTCCCTAAAATTCAGGCTATATTGTGAAACTCAGACTTAATAAACGGCTTCAATTTTCACGTTTGATTGATGGAATTGATTGATTGAATTATAGTTTTTGGGTGCGTCAGGTCATTAGGCCATTTGCACCTTTCAATGTATGCGGGGAAGGCCCCCTTATCTAAAACCATTACACCAAAATTAAAGAAAAGGAGTATAAAGAGCCCTTGAGAAAGGTTAGAAATGCAGGTTGTGAATGAACCTGCATAGGACAGACATACTAACACATAAAAAAAAGCTAAGGAAAACTTAAAACTACCTCAGGAACCGCGGAAGAGGCCAGCTCTTCTCAAAAGTCTAAAAACATTGGCTAAATTGTACGTTTCTGCCAAAGTCTAAATTACTAAGTTTGTCATACAATTGAAATTTGGGGCTTTTGTTTTCTGTACGTGGGTCAGCATACCATGCAGTTGACGACTTTTTACACAATTAAAAAAGGAAAGTACAGTGATACTGAGAAATAATGAATTACTTCAGCATTGCTTCACGGATCTCGGATTGCATTTAGGACATACCATTCCCGTACGTTTGTTTTCTTGGATCATAAATTTTCGATTTTTTTTTTCTCGTGATGTGAGCTGCCAGGTTTGAATTTCTCCCTCAACGTGAGGAACTCTGGGAAACGTGTAGAAGAGGGGATAATATCAAGTTGCAAGACATACAACACTTCTGTACCTCCCATAAACCAGTCACGTTATGAAATGGTCAACCGCTTGGCCAGATTGGCCGTAAATTACGAGTATAGGGCAATGTTGCAAATCTTCAGTGTAGCCAATCGTGTCATAATTCCTCAACATGCAGAGTTAGAACGACGAACATATGAAAAACGAGAAATCAGAAATATTTGAGTAAGCCCTGGTTGTGAGGCTTTCCGGGGGCTTCAGCCCCGGGTTTCCACCTGTAACAAGGAGATTTATTTGGGGAAATGACGTAATGCGCCACAATATGAAATTAAATGTTTTTTTTTTTTTTAATACATTAGCCTTGAAATTTGGGAAATTAATGTGGAAAGTCTGGAATTGTAATTGAAGTGTGTAGAATCGTTAGCTTTAATTACTTATGCGGGTAGTGGGTCTTTCCAATGACGTAATGGTATTGCTAGGGGCGGCTTTTGGACCAGGCGACTGCCAGGGCGTCGCTCTCGAGGGGGCGCCAAACCGGGGCTTCTCCCTTGATTAGCGCCAAAACATTTTTGTGATTACATAAGTGTGGCAATTCATTTTTGTTTTTTAAACATTTTTTAAAGTTCATTTTATGCACAGAAAGGCTAATCAGGACGGCACCTGTAGTTTTAAAGTTGGATCCCAACCGCTATGCAGGTGTGTGGCTATTTCTTTTAAAAACAGCTGGATTTTTGTTGACAAAAAATAATTGAAGCTACTGCTGCATAACATAATAAATATATTGTACATTATTACTGTTATTTTGGTGTCGTCATGTAGATATTCAATAAAGACATAAAAAAAAGGTAAAGTGTTCCCCTGTGCTTAGCACCACGCCATGAAGGCGTATAGGGGGTGTGGGGGTAACGCCCCACACTTTCTTGATCCGGTCGTGAGTGGGGGTGATGTGATCAGCATCACGCCCCTGACCGCCTTTACCCCCCAGGATTTCCCCCAGGTACCCATGTTATTCGACGCTGGGTGGGCGCCGGGGCCGCTTCCATGCCTACAATAAACGTGTTCTTTAACAGTTGCACTTGAAGTTGTGTGTTTTTTTTAATTAAATATAGCCCTTATTTATCGTCATTAAAACAGTAAATATACAGGGTCATCCGTTTGAGATGTCAGGAAAGTAAACCTTTATACACAAGTGGTTAATGTACGTATCTCCGAGCAGCTTGTTGTAATATAAGCAGAAAGGATTTAAGTTTCGAGTGAGTGGAGGTTTACAGACTTCAGCCACGTGGCGGCGCTAATGTGCATGGTAACAAAGGTGGTGATCACGGCACAACAGCACACCCAGTACGTCGTATGGAATGCGAAATTTTCGAGTATTCCATGCATGCTACTGCCGCCACGCAGCTGAAGTCAGTAATCCTCCACTCATTCGAAACTTACATCCTTTCTGCTTATATTACAACAAGCTGCTCGGGGATACGTACATTAACCTCTTGTGTATAAAGGTTTACTTTTCTGACATCCCAAACGGATGACCCTGTATAACATGGTCATGTTTTTATTGAAGGAAGTTGGAAATTAGGATGACCAGGGTAGAAAGATGGGGTGGGGGAAGGCCAGGATGGAAAGTATGGGTCGCCAAAAATCCACCTCGGCCTAGTGAAAATTTTATCTTGAGTCGCCCCCTGGGTATTGCTGTATTGTAATCAAGTAGTCTCAGGTTAGATCCCCGTTGGAAGCACATTGCACAGTGGCTCAAAACCCAATTTAAACTGTGCCTTATCTGTTCATAAAGTGGACTCAAAACTCATTTTGACAAAATAAAAACTTTCAGAACCGTACCAGATGTAGTAGTGATTTTACGTTCCCAAGATTGGAAACACTGACCTAGAGTGTAGTAGCGTGTAGCATTATGAGTACAAGATTTTCACGGCTAGGGTAACGTGACTGGCACGAACCTGTAATGATTCTAAGGGCTTGACGTGCAGTCGAAGATTACCGCCTTAATATTCACTTAACGCGTTGTAAACCTGTCCAGCTGAAGCTGCTTTTCAAACCGTTTGCAGTATTGAAACAGCGAATGCGAAAAGATCGTGACTGTCTGCAGATCTTTAGTCTTCTATTCAACTCATAAGATGCTCAGACATTCTGATTTAGCCACAATCATGCATGTTAAATATTACATCCTTAAACTATGTGAATTGTTATGAAGAAAAATATGTTTACTAATTAATGTAAACAATCTCGTACAACTCAGAAATTCACAGTCACAAACATTGGTGGATCTAGGATATCTCTCTGGAAGGGCTATAGAACATGCTACACTGAAACTTTGGAAATATATTTTACATTTTTCAACATATAAGACAACGGAGCAAATATACCCTTAAATTACATCAACTATACTGCTCGCATTTCCATCTGGCGGCTGTGAAACAATGGAACATCGAATTGTTTAATTCTCTTCGACTGACATGGGCATTTTCGTGACACAAGGCACGGAAAGTTCCTGACGGGAAGAAACAAATGAGCGTCGAATACACAGCATGTTGCCAAACGTACTGTAAAACGAGTGAGGGAGAGAGCTGATCAACGCCGTTACGTGATAAAAGATTAACAATACAAGACACAGACCTACGCTTGGCAACGTTGTAACGGGAGAGTGATGTTACCCCTACAACTTTTATCTCGCAACTGAGGTTGTTGACACTCATCGAGGCACAACCCCCCCTAAGACGATTGGGGGACAGATAGAGCTATCTAGAAACAAATAGGTCAGTCGACCAGTTTCGCCCGAAATCAATATATTACGTCTCCCCATTTTTTTTGTCAGCCTGGCAAGGTTTGTGCACAGATAAGCTAATCGGGGCTGGAACTCCAGGTCAAAGTAGATTCCGAACGAGAATGCAATGAATCTCCTATTTTAGTCGAACCTGGGACCCCTTGATTACATGGTGACATCATTGCCAGTTTATGTGAAGTAGATATACTCCATTGTTCTTGTATTAGCAATGATCTAAAATATGGGGGAAAAAAAGAAAAATGAAGGTAGCTTCAGAATCCTCTTCACGGAAGATGAATCTTTACGAAACATTGGAAAGTTCTGACCTTCGAAAATACCTGATGTAAATTTCAGCTGTATACAGGCTACCCTACAATTTTTATTGGATTTTTAAGGTTACAGTATTTTTACGGTTTTAATGACGAAAAATGTTTGTGTGTTTATTTAATACTTACATAATTAATAATATCAAAATAACAGGCATCACTTAGCTTAAATTGCTATATGATTTTGCAACACGCTTATTACCTATGTTGTGCAGCAGTAACTTCAATTAATTCTTGTCAACAATTGAGGCGCTCAGACCTCGAATTTTGAGATACAAGTATGACGGCATACTGCTGCCACTGCCACCTACCTTTCATATGCTGAAGTATCAAGAGAAATGGAATATGCCAAAACTCTCATATTCCACCTTTAAAATTCGTCCGTAAGGAAAATGAAAATATTGTCAGTGAAAAAATGACATATCCCAATTGTGTGTGCTTTTGTTTATGTCCGCTACGAGTTCGGTGGCGTTGTAGACAATATTTATGTATGAAGCTGAAATCAGTTATATTTTGTATTATCTTCGCGCATCATGTCATGTAGACTCGAAAAATTCTTTTTTTTTATTTTCCATATTTGTACATATATTAGCTTTTGGCTCATATTTGACATATTTTAGTTACTTTTGCATATTATTTTCATATTTCAGAACACGTCTCAGCATATACTCCATATTCGCGCAATATCACATGTCGCCGTGTGACCGAAAGAGATGGGTGAATCTCTTGCGAATAACTGACAAATTTGAAATACATTCCCATTAGCTACTTCTTCCGATATTGAACGCAGTTTTAGTCAATATAAATCTATCTTAAGAAACAACAGAAGGCAATTAACTTTCGAACACTTACAACACAATTTTGTTATTCATTGTTTTGGAAACAAAACGAAAACACATTTTTTGTTGTTTTACAGTTAATGTCAATGTAAGCGTACTGTATTTTATGTAGCTCGTGTCGTGTCGTGTTATTTTAAAGGTAATTTTTTGCAATTTCAAGTCCATATTTAACTCTATTTTGGTGAAAATACCTTGCGTATTTACATATTTAGCATATTTTTACTACATATAAATCCGTACTCTGCTAATCAGATATCCACACAACTGGCATGTCTGATGATATCTCATACTGAATCAATGTTTTTAAAGTGTTGACAACTGTCGAGTTATCGTATCTTCTCGATTTCTAAACGCTGGTCTCGACTTCGGGACATCCTTTGTTCAAATGTCATTATACGAGATATGCAACTATGCTTTTCGACCTCTAGTCAGGTAACTGAGGACGTTTGTAAAGCTGCACCGGCTTATAGCGCGGGAACTCTTGATTACAAGCCATCAAGGAGACACATTTGGTGGTTTGGTGTTCCTTCTAGCTGAAACTGAGGGGCGTTCTGTAAAGAATTGAACGATTATAGCTATAATACTCCATTAGAGCACTGCATAACTCTCCATTACTCACAGGGTTTGGGGACCCCGGAAGGGTCTTTGTGGGGATGCTGTGCTGTGGAACGATTGCGTATATATGAATATATGTGTTAATTGACATTACGTACCACGGCGAAACGTGATTTCAGGGTTGACATGTAATAAGGCTACTAACCATGGGCGCCCGCAGAGGCCCGACATTTCTGGAAAGAGTTAATGTAATTAGAATGGTGAAATTGTAAATATATTTTATAACAATATAATATTTTTTCTGTGACTTACAGGCTGTAAGTTACAGCAACTATTACTGTTATCATTCTTATTTATTTAATTATTATTATTATTTGAAATAGGGTTACATTTAAGCTTATAGTTGATTTATGGGTGTCTCTCCCATACTATAATAACAATAGAAAACAAAAACAACAATAATAACAAGAAACAATAATAGCAGTAATAATAGCAATAATAATAATAAGTTTCTGTGACTCTGCCCCCCTGAGAAAAGACTCTCATGGCGTCCTTGGCTCTCACCCAATTCACGGCATATCCATGGCACTGAATCTGCATGAATGTGTGTTAACGACGCTCTGGCGACTGTTGTATGTTCTTTCTTTCCTGTCCCATCAGTGCCACGTGACTCATTCATCTAAATCATCTAGGTTTTGTCATTCTAATGATATTAGGATGTGAATGCAAAACTTGGAACTAAGAGCACCAGTCACATGCTTCTTGAATCTTATGAGCCGGCCCCGTGGCGGAGTGGGTAACACATCGCGGTAGGACACAAGGGGTCCCCGGGTTCGAAAACCGGCCTGGGCATGGATGTTTGTCACTGTCCATTCATCAATTAAATATTTTTCTGATGATTTTTTTAAAGAATTAGTGAGGAGATCACGTTTATTATTTCGCATAGTATCAGTTTGAGATTTTTGAGAAAGAACATTATGAATGGAATACTAACACAGACATGTCGTGAAAAAAGCCTTCTTTTATTCTTCTCTAGTGTGTCTATCATTTGTTTGTTAGTGTTTCTCCTAATTAAGAGATGTCAGGTTTTAGTTTTTGCAAATAGCGTAAAATGAGGTGTATGGAGAGAATTCAAACACATCAGACAGACTAATGGTTCAGATGCTGAAAAAGTTTTATGGTACTTACTGTGGAATAGGTTGGTTCCTATAAGTCTACTATTTACAAACCTTTGCAACAATATCAAATTAGAATTGAAGTTATGTCGGTACAGAAATAATACAGTAATTGTAAAGTATTTCGTCCAGAGAAATTTAAGTACATACACACGCACACACGCATGCACAACTGGAGATCTACTGCTACAAATGGAACATAGCAGTGACGTCACAGCAGATGACAAACCAGGATTTGAGTCTAAACATCGGGCCAACGTGTATTTCTCCTATCTAAATCAATGGGTTTTTCCATCGGAAGGGTAGCTTTAATTATTGGGACAGCAGTTATGAAACAAAATTATTGTGCATATCGTACATCAATGTAAAGATGAGATTTCGGAGAATACGTCTATATATCACACCATGGGCGTATATATAGCTCACGCAAGGTGAAAGTTCAACTTTTGGTTCAATTAGGGTTCCTATATTTCATAAGTGAAAATCCGGGATACTACTTACCGGTAGCTTGTTAGCGAGCGGGGAGTGGAGGGCTGGACCCGATAACGTTGTATGTATGTACAACATAATTGTCATTTACATCACACATTGTGTGGGAACTTTATTTGAAAACTGTGGACCAAAGCACTGACTCTTTATAGTAAGCAGGTTACTATGGAGTGGAAGAGAATCGTAACTGAAAATCAGGACTGCTTGCAGACGGCGGCGCCATCGTGAAGTCAAAAGATGTTTGCAGCACCTTCTTGTAACTCGATAACTCTTGTATTATGGAGAGGGAGCTGTTCAATGTAGAGTTAGATTGCTTTGTAAAATGAGCATTTTAAAATTACGTCCACACATTTAAATATAAAAAAAGTTCAGGAAAGTATAGTCTTAATCATTTTTTCTTTCCCACTCGATTCCAGGACATTTGTGCTTCCCGAAGAAATTATTCGGAACATTGGGACAAATGATACCATTCCGGGATTGTCCCTGAAAATCTGGGACGTATAGCGTCACTAGGTATAATCTGCCTATCAAAATCCACTCTGCCACCACATGAAATTAAATTAATTCTATCTACGAACTTCTAACTTTTCTACATAAAATGAGCAGAATATGCTTTTGAAAAAGCTAATCCCACCTTCTCTTTAAAAAAGAATTACACTGTTAGAATTAGTCTTTTCCTCCTTGCTACAAAATTGAAAATAACACCATCGGTGTTATCTTAATATTCGTATGTATGCACACTTAACAGTGCAGGGTCCATTAGCCGAGGATCTCCCGTTGAATTGCGAGGACATTATTTCAATCTCCTTAATGTTAAACACATCCTCTCGCGTGTTGAAGATGAAACTGACAGTATAGCCAAGATCACCAACAATTTGTGAATATTTGAGTACAAGAGCTTGTCACATTTTTATACTGCCTACAATGCAGACCCTGGACATATCTTTTCAATTACTGTTTGCCACACTTTTCATTCAGTTTTGAAAACGTAAAAAATATCAATCAGGCCATTCAACATTTTGACACACTGTTCCAATGAATGAGGAATGGGCATTTCATATTGGAAAAAGGTGTTGCAATTTTTCAATGTGTTGACTGTTTTCAGAGAAACTTGGGTTCATTTCTACTACAAAATGGTTCAAAAATGGACAACAGTAAAGTTTCTACTATTAGTGTATACGATTTCACATGTTACCCTACTGAGTATTGATACTTTTCTGTCCATCTTGTGTCAAACAACTTGAGAACGTTACCGAACTTCCCTAGCTATCTTGCACTGCATGTTTTTTACAACCAAATTACTTTGAGAAGATTGATTTATTTATTT
This sequence comes from Lepisma saccharinum, assembly GCF_977018435.1. NCBI lineage: Eukaryota > Metazoa > Arthropoda > Insecta > Zygentoma > Lepismatidae > Lepisma > Lepisma saccharinum. Next base: position 48,173,644 of record NC_139246.1, read on the forward strand.
GCATTATTTTACTTCGCTTCTTGTGCCACTTTTAGCTAATTTCCGAAGATCGGGATGAGTGATGACATGATGACATGATGAAATTGATGAATGGACACCCACTAACGCCCATGCCCATTCCGGGTTTCGAACCTGGGACTCACGTTGTGCTAACCACGGGGGGCTGCTCCTTTGAGAAGACTCGAGGGGAAAAAATATAACTGATTTGACAGTCTCAACATTGCAGAAAATCCACAGAAATGGGCAATAGTCAGGGTTAAGGTATATGCTGAACAATTTACAAAAATTGCTTTTGGGCACTTCTTTGAAATTATCTATCTATCTCACCCCCTTGATTCTACCACTCGTTACATCAGCACTATCATATTATTCACCAACTATTTTTTTTTTCTAAATCCACACCTACTCAACCCAGAGAGAGTAGAAGTACTAATAGCTGAAGCTAACCCAGATGCTGTTACAATCTCCAATAGGGACAAGTTTCCCATTTTGATCTAGAGTTTGGAAAATGGTTTATCGACTTTCGGGATTATCAAACAGTTGGGAAATTTCAAATTATCCAAAAATTAGAACCTGTGGAATACTTAAATCTTGAATGGTAAAAAACATATCGGGAACTTCTAATGAAATTATAATGTTCGCGCTATAAGTTCACAAGCAGCTGCTTAGGGCAGAAATTATATGTGGCATTATAGAATTTGTGAAATATCAAGAGTTTTCTGAGTATTTTTCAGAGAAATTCCGAAACTATCAGAAAATTACAGACATTTATTTTGCAGTCCCATCTGGTGTGTGGAATTAATTTATTTGCAATCCGTATCCCGTTCTATGTGCTTGTAATTTATGAGAACAAAATAAGTCTGAAGAAATTTTTACGAACAAGTATCTGCACATAGCAGATAGAACAGATAATCTGGTAATTTTACTGATCCAAAGGGGGGTTTGGACCCGTTGAACCCCCCTTAAATACGCCCTTGTATCACACATATCTTACAGAGAATAAGGTAAAGAATAACCGGAGTAAGAAAATCATGCATTTTTATACAAAGCTTGGACATTCCAGTTCCGAGAACAGCAGAAGCCGGCCCGAAGCTCACCCGATCTCAAGCAAGACCGGAGCAAGCCATTAGGTAATGGCTCAAGTCAGTCACGCTCCCGCTATGGATGATGGGACACCAGCAGCCTCAGGCGATTGAAGCGGCGGCGCCCATTGGCTGCGATTCAGGATCGGATTCCGGTTGGAGCGTTCGCTTTACTCGGTTTCCTACTCCATTTATTCTTTACATTCTTATATGTAGCTTTGTTTGGACTCATGACGTCACACTAATATGGTCCATTCAGAAGGAAGACCCAAGACCAGATGGGTTAGTAGTGACAATAAGATGCATGAATATTCAAGATTGGAAGAGAAATGTGTGGAATTGAGACGGATGGAAGATATTAATTGAGCAAGATAAAGAGCATAAAGCCATAATAATAATTATAAGTTTGTTTGTGTATGTATGAATTACTCAAGAATCAAGAACAAATACAGAATGTATTTGTTACGTTAAATTTTCAAGGCTAACACACTGATTTCATTTTCTGTTCATAGATGGCAGGGACGCTTTCTTTGGTGTAAAACTACATATTTTTTACAGAAACTGCAAGTTTTGTATTCTTAGAATTAAGAAGAATGTTTTCTTTATTTCTATTATTATTAATCAAACTACTTAACCTTGAAAATGTTGTTCATTTTATTAGTACATTATAATTTACATAGAGTTCCTCCTGTAATTTGTTGGATAGGTCTCTAAAAGTATATGAACACACAATGTGGCATACGTTGAAAATAACAATCAAACATGAAATGATTTTTTTCAAAGGTTAAATAGTACCCCCTATTTATACCTGGATAGAGATACATAAAGTACTGTTAACGTGTCTAGATCTGTGTAACTATGCTTTAAAAAAAGGACAGGCGTATGCCATACTGAATACCAATATAAATTTTACTTAAACAACCTTATTTTCTGTTCTTCGTAAAAATATTTACGTTTTCAATTTCGCAAATTAGATTTTCGCTTTCATCTTACGTTTGAGACAAAAAAAATATTGAGAATGTTTTAAAGTACTGAAGCGATTTTACTACCATGAGAGATGACACGGCTTATCTTCAGAATGAGGACGTTTTTCTCGTGAGAGACTTCCTCATTCTGTTTCTGTATGGTTGTATGTCTCTCCAGTGTTTCGTGCAAGGACTTTCTGATTCTCATGGGTTCCGGGTTCGAATCCCGGCCTGGTTAGTGTCCCTTCATCAATTTATCAGTTCATCACTCACCCCCTTCTTCGCCATTAGCCAAAGGAGGCAGAAAAGCGAAGTAAACTAAACCAAACCAAACAAACAATCGACGAGCGCTAGCGCGTACCGTTGTTCATAGGAATGACTAATAAGTGACATGTATGGACAAGTAGGAGACAACGTATGTACTAACTAACTTACTCTCTAACCTTCTAAAACCCGAAGGTTTATGGCTGCAGCAACACATCTGTCCATATCCTGAGCAAGATCAATCCAATCTTTTCCATCCTTACC